>NC_041049.1:39195424-39538337 GCF_900634775.1 Gouania willdenowi
CAAAGACTTGTTCTGTATTTTATTTTCATGTTTGTCAATACTTAAAATATACTTTCACACAAGTGCGTGGTAGCAAAGGGCATCAAAGTCTTGATAGGACGTTTGGCTTGTGCAAAGCAATGTAGCTCTCATCATATTTGCACTTTTTTTAAAAAAGATTGTTTCTCTGTCACTAGAGGGCAGTTTGACAGAGGCCAATGTGTAATTTGTGGCATTGCAGGGAGGCATTATTATGTTAAGGTTTCATTTATTCAGACAAACTCTTTTCAGGACATTTACTTTGATCTCCTGACATGTTTCAACTGCCAACTGTCAGTGTTCCTTAGAGACATCTACCAATTGCTTTGATGTATTCCTCATGAAAGAACTCGTAAGGACACATCAAAGCAATTGGTAGATGCTTTGATGCTTATGAAATGACGAAATCTATGAAATGGAGAATCTACCAATTGCTTTAATGTATTCCTCATAAAAGTTTTACAATGTCTGTTTATCATTTTAAAACAAAAAATATATAATTTACAGTTGGGTGTAGAAATGTAATGATTTATTTAAGTACACTAGTTCAGTGCCCCTAGGAAGTATGTATTGCTATAGAAAAGTGGGAGGTTAAGTAACTTTTTCATGGATGGCCAAATGAGGTTGTGTTTGAAGGTGGGATGTCAGGGACATTTAGGCTCGTTGTGAAATGTGTAGAGTGATAATTATTGTGTTTTCATATATTTTGGCTTTTAGCAAGGACACTGTAGGGAGTTGAACTCCATCTATTCCGATTCCAGTTTGTTGTCCTCGCGGATCTGGTTCTCCTCAGACCGGAATAGAATTGGTCCAGAATCGTTTAGTGTCATTAAACTACAACAGTCAGTTTAGATGTACACAATTTGTAAAGCATTTATGAAATTCCTTGCTTTTATAGAGATAATTTATTAACGGTATCATTGCAGTCCAAACAAATCCGACGTCACACACCATTGAACCTAGCAGCAGCCATGCACGCGTTCCGCAAGCAATGTTCCATTGTTATATTGCTCTAGGTAGACCAATGTTCCAATGTTCTAACCAATGACATCATCACTGTAGAGCTAAGACTGATGACATCATCACTGAGTGCGTCGACTCAGGACAAATCCAATGTTGCGCACCCTTAAGATATTTGAGGAACACACAGACAGACAGATATTCTTTGCTTTTATAGAGATATAGGTAACAAAACTGATTTAGAAATATACTCAAAGAAGTACAAGTACCCGTAAAAGCAACTCAATTACAGTACCTGTAATCCATTACTTTCACCTTTGGTAGGATCTATTGAAAGGCCCATGATGAGCAAACAGTGAACACCTTCATACTCAGAGACTGTTCTGTGGACAGAAGATTTTGGCTTTTGTCCGTGGCTCACAATAGAGCTGCTGCACAAGTGTAGCACAATCAAGACTGTGATGGAGGAAAAGTAGAGAAAAATGGCTGTGTGCAATCAGGCCGACTGTACAACCCAGACACAAAGTGCAGAGCGGTCAGGAGACGCCTTGGAACGTGTTTTTTAAAAACGTGGAGGGCTTGTTATCCTGCCGTAGAACGACTGACTCGTGTTTATTTCAACGTGCAGAAACGATGATGAACAGGGACAAGTAATTGGTAAATAAATGAGTTTGTTTATGAGAGAAATCAATGGGATCTCAACAGGCTTGAAAATAATGACGAGAGTGAAGCTTTCCAGGGCTGAGGAGTGAGTGGAGATAACAGCAGCAACACAAGCTAAAGAGGCTGAGACTCCTCACATCAAAAGGAGGAATAATGACAGGAATGATGACAGAGAGAGTGTGTTGTGGGAGGGGGGCTCTAATGGACCCTAACAGGAGGCTAGAGGACGTCTATATGTTTGTGTAACAAGTCGAACTGATGCCGCAGCTTTGATGGAGCCCAGACTCAACGCCTTTATCAGGGCTTCCCGAGGCCGCCCCTGGGAACACTCCGCCTGAGACCCCCCCCAACACCGCCACGACAGACGCAGGAAGAGAACGATTCACTCCCTCACTGTCCAAAAAAGGATAAAACATCACAAATATGTTTATCTCATGGTTTCATCCTGAAAAGAGAAGATCAACATCTTTCCATCATCTTCATCATCTCACTCAGCTCCGCTGGCACATCAGACAATGTTTGTTCACAGTTTATTTAGAAAGCATTTCACTGTAGACGCATTTCCATTTCCCTAGTAATGCAAAATCTTAACAGTTGAAAAAAACTGGTAATGGAAACACCTGAATTTAGAAAACAAAAGCTCAAATATCGCAATGGAATGTTATAAGGAGGTTTGGAGTGTCTCATGGGATGAGATTTCACCAGAGTTACCAGGTTCTAAAACAACCTTCAATGGAAACACCTTCAAAGAGACATTAGACTTTGTGGAAAATTTAGAAATATCACTTTTATTTTGAAACACAGCTAAAGTCTTGTTATTGTCACTTTGAATTATTTTGTCATAATTTTCGTCAACTATATTTGTTTTGTCAACCAAATTAACGCTGGTCCAAGTCATGATCAAAGCACAATTTAATGAGACTAAAACACTGACATACATCTGATATGCAGCATAGATAACACGCAGTTCGACTGAGTATGAATAAAACAAAGACTAAAAAAATCTGCATTCTCTTTGTTTACAAACACGTTGCGCAATAAAACGGTATTTTTCTTAACTTATAATTGCAGTGGAGGGTAAAATTAGGTCTTTTTTCTTCCCAAAAAATAAAAATAAAGTGTGACAGAAATATTTTGAGAAAAACACAGTTACTGTTTGGGCTGTTTATTTATTGTTTATCTGTAAACCATTTCCCAGTAGGTGTGTTTCCATTACCCTAGTCATGCACTCAAACTAAACAGCACAACAAAAACTTGTAATGGAAACACATGATGTTAGAAAAACACTCAATGTTTTTAGTCTTTCATGAGGAGGTTTTTCCAGATTTTTCCATATTGAAATGTATGATTAAAACTCAATGGTAACACTTTTTACACAATTACACGTCACAGGACGTGACGTACTTGGTCAAATGACCCTTTCTCTCTGAAAAAACATGGTGCGGTATGCGTGGACAATAGAGGAGACAGTGGCCGTGTTGATGATGTAGTCCTAAAGTACTACTCATACTAAGTGACGTCTAAATGAGTATGTAGTGCGTTCACATTAAGGCAAACATACACTGCGATTTTTGGCCCATCTTGAGCTGATTTTTGACTCGTGCGTCTATTTTTGGGTTTTGGCCAAGTCTCTGCTAAATCGTGCATCGTATAGTATACATGAGGTCACAAGGAGCGATTAACACCTCACGATCAGCTCCCGATCAGCAATCATATGGTCGTAAGGAAATCCAGTCTCTCCTCGTGAGGGTATCGCACTGTTGAAGCAGTGCCACGGACCGGCTTACCCTAAACTCTCACACTATAAAATTGGACAGTACTGCCCAAGTCTGTTCAGGCAGTTCCTGGTCAATAGTATCACCGTCTTTTCTTTTTTAAAGCTCTTTTTGCTGAGATTTGCGAGTGTCTCTCCACTTCAGGGTTCATCTTGTTCTTCTTCTGTTTTAATGGCAATGCCTCAGAGTTCTTTGTCTTCTTCCAATTTGTATGTTGCATTTCCGGAAACAAGACGTGTCGTGTATGAACGTACAGTGTGAGCAGTCAGATTGTGTCAGAGTGTCAATCCGTATACTGTGAGAATCGTGAGCTGCGTACATTTGGGATCTGTAATTGAGTCGCACAGTTTGAGCTGGAGCTGAGTACAACAATTATCAAAATCACAGTGTATCCCAGCCTTTAGATTGTATGAAAACTCTTCTTGTCTTCCATTCCTTTTTTTTTTTAACTCTTTTGTAAACAGGGCTCTTGTTTTGAAATTAACAGGACGTTTAGTCAGTAGCACAATGGAGGGTCTCTGAAAATGTGTGAATGAAATGTGTTTAGGTGAGTTTTATGGATCACTTAAAATGTTTTCAGAACTTTCAAAGGTGGAGAATCAACGGAGATATTTAGCCTCAGTGTGCTTTGGGTTTTTGTCCTTGTAAGTTCCAAATGCATCTTGGGAAATTTGGAAGTTAATTCAGTGGGAACGCTGATCATCGTCATCATACTTATAGTATATAGTAGACAGTTTATACTCATTGAGATTGTAGTGGACCGTACGTTAGTGAGACATTTACAACACAGACCAAGATATTTAGCTAACAATTATTAGAGCCACATTAGACGTGAAACAACAAAGGAATGCAGAGTGTTCTAAGGAGGTTTGGAGGTCTCACGGAATGAGAAATATTGTTTTTCTTTTGCTAAATACTGTAATAGCTGTTGACTAAAATACTCCACATTCACGTCTAAAGCTCTTAAACACATCACCAAAAAAAAAAAAAAAACTCATTTGTGATGGGCTCATTCCAACTTTCCATTTAAGCTTGGTTAAGTGGCCCAATTACATGATTTAAGCATCTTGTACTGTATATTATAAGATATGAAGCCTTATTTATGTGCAAGCAGATATACATGGAAAGTAAAACTAAGCCAGAGGAGGAAAATAGGAACTCAATTGGCTTTTATTTGTAAACGGAAAAACAGAAGCTCGTTTCATTAAAATATTGTATCTGTTTAAAATGTTTCTAAAATCCCTCAGTGACCACAACTGAAGCCTTTCCCACATTAACCGTGTGACGATAGTTTTTGTTCATGTCTCTGTAGTCAAGTACAAGAAGGAGAGTGACTATGGTAAATGAAGGCTGTGATGAAATGGAAGAAGCTGGTTAAAATGAGAAACGGGCTAAATAACTTCCTAAATGTCTCCTGATTGGAAATCCTGAGTGAGTATCTTATTGTCGTTTCACATCAAATCGTTAAAGCTTGCATTTTAAGATGCTGTAATGAAGAATCAATTTGATGTGGTGCACAAAGGTAAACACTCACAGGCATGTGGTGAATCAAAGGCTGGGGAGAAATAAAAGAAGTTTATTTTGTGTAATTTTAATTGGAACAAATGGTGCCAAAATTCAAATCTCCATCTGCATGTTTTTAAGATACAAAGTGGGCTTGATTTTAAGTCTGCTGTAAGCAGATCTAATGCAGGCAAACCAACTGCTGGAACGAGGGTTGCCAGGTCTATGATAAGTATCATATTATTACAATAATTATGCCCTCTGTATGACATATTTTTTAACCGATCTAGGATCCTTGGGTGGGAATTCACCCTAAAAAAAAACGCGATAATTACAGTTTTGCAAACATTTGGTTGCAATCGTCAGCCCATGTGTGCCAGACAATTTGTTTCTCTTGAATTACGAAGGAAATAACAGAAATTGGTTAAAAGTTGCAAATAACGGTGGGCAAAAACCGAGGGTTCAGCACCCATTTCGGCCACCCCCACCCCTCGGTGGGGGTGGCCGAAATGGGAGTAATGTAGCAAACGTCATTTTAAAAGTTGTCTCACAACTCAAAAAAAAATGGGGTCGTGACCCCAAAGTTGAGAAGCAATTACTATTTTTATTTCCATCATAATATTCATGCAAACCTTGTCTGATGATGCTCATTTTATGAAATATCATGCAGTGAAATCCTTTTACGTCATTGACCCACTGGATATTGCAGCAAAAATATAACTTTTATTTTGATTGTGACGGCTGTGTGATAATTTCCCCCCAAAATACCATAAATCTGGCAATACTGCATCGTACAGGTCCTGTGGGCAGGGCCGTGTGTGTGAGCGAGTCAACCGTTGACAGGCACTACCAGCCGTCATAGATATGCTCTTTGTTTCTTTGTGCCATCGTTACATATTGTCTATCTGCTCGATTGAAACCCGAGGCCAAAGGGAAGTCACTTTGCCCACACATAATTTGTACGCCGTCTCCTTCCCTGAGGACACATTTGTTCACAGAGTCTGTTCTATGTTATCTTGCTGTAACTCCGCCTCGCCTTTCCTCTCTTTTTAACGTCATACCTTCACATTTTTCCCACTATGTCTGAGGTTTACATATTTCCTTCCTCGAAGGGGAAACATCGGGGTATAGAAACATATTTGAGTGGTAATCATAATCTTCTCTGAGGGAAAAAAGCTTTATTCACATGTTAGAGGAGAGGCTGGGGGTGGGGAAAGCATAGTATTTGAAGTTATCAAGTTTAACACAGATCACTGTTTAACCCCAAATATTTTTAAAGAAGACTTTGATGGGGTGTTGCAAAGCTCCGCTGCTTGATCTCACCGCGTGATACCACATTCAAGTGACAGCGAGACTATAAGCAGAACTTCAAATAAGCCACTTTAAATTAAAGCTGACAGCTTGAAACAAACATGGGTGAGTGCTTAATTAGTAAATAAAAGGATATATTTCATTTCCCCAGTGTGTGAAAGAGAGCCGTAAAGGCTGAGAGCGTTTTACTAACACGTGCTAAAGACTTAGCTATTCCTGCACATAAAACACTCTTTATTCCAAAATACAAATGCAATGTTTATAGTATTAGCTTATCTAAGGCAGGGGTTCTCAACCTTGGGGTAAGGACCTCATTTGGGGTCACCAGACACTGGGGGGGGTAGCCAGATACCTTCTATGACTATTTTTTAGCCCAATTTTCTTATTTTTACATTTTCAGCAGTTATAAACCCTTTCCACCACTTTTCCCATTATTGTCACTTATAACTTCTTTTCACCATATTTCTTGCTTATTTTTGCCAATTTAACCAACAACAGTTTGTCATGCCCATTATTGGCCAGGTTAAATGAATTGTTCCTACTTTGTGAATAATATTTTTGCTACATTACTCCCAATTCTACCACTTCTCCAACAAATCTCAAAGCCATTTCTGCACGTTTTCCATTTTCAAAACATTTTCAGCACTTATAAACCCTTTCCACCACTTTTCCCACCAAATATTTCATATGTTGACCCCTTATTGTCACTTTTAACCTCTTTCCACCACATTTAATGTTTATTTTGCCAATTTAACCACAACCACAATTTGTCATACCCATTATTTGCCAGTTTAAATAATTTTTTCCCTCCATTTTTAAATTTTATTATCCACAATTAGCAACTTTTAACCAATTTCTGTGGTTTTTAAAAGACCATTTCACCACCTTATAAAGGTTAGGTTATACATCTTTTCCACCATTTTTGGTAACTTTGAATCCATTTTAATTTATTTCTGATTAAAACAAGGATTTACATCTTTAAGATGACTATATACTATGGCCCAAATAATAGTAACCTTCCTGGATAACAGTAGACATTATTCAGATAAATAAATAAATCTGGTTATCACAGATTTATAGAACAATGGACCATCATATTGCTGATGCAAAAACCTCTCCCCTTTATTCCTCCTTATAGATGACCCTGTCTCCACGTGACTATTCTTCAGTGTTCATGTCATGCTGGTGTGTAGTTTGTGCACATATCATGCGAGTCCGCTGTGAATTAGCTCATCCTTTCACAGAGCATTTGCTGGATGTGCCTGTGTTTTTAAAAGAAGCTGGCTCTTTTCTAGCCTCTGGTCATCACAACAGAATATATTGAGCGCATTATGGATATGAATCCTGGGCGTAGACACGCAGCACAGGGGTCATCGCTCGGAGGCGTCGTGCTGGTTCCACACTTCATCGCCATCAAGCAATATTGTGCACCCTGTTCACTTTTTCCTTCTCTGCACAAAACTGTGGGATGGCTGTAATTGAATATTATGTGATATAGGAAGTATATATTTTTTAGACTTCTTAAAGATTTCCTGCTGTTTTTCAGGGTGCAGAATGGATGTGTAATAATACATAATATTCTTAATAATTTGTCAGTCAATGATAAATAAGGCGTTATATACTAGTTACACGAGAGCACACAGAGAAACAGCCATAAAAACAACACATAGCATGTAATAAACAGTGACAGTGGCTCAGGTGGTAGAGGGTCGTCTTCTGATCGAGAGGTTGGGGGTTCGATCCCAGTACCTTACTATGTGTTGAAGTGTCCTTGAGCAAGACACTGAACCCTAAGTTGCTCCCAGTGGTCGACTAGCGCCTTGCATGGCAGTCCTGTCCCACTGGTGTGTGAATGTGAGAGTGATTGGGTGAATGAGCTGATATGTAAAGTGCTTTGAGACTGCTTCAGTGTGGTGATAAAGCGCTATATAAATCAAGTCCATTTAGCATTTAAAACTGCTCTTTGTGCTCGTATTTTTCTGAGCGCTCGGTGGGTTTTTTCAGAGGCTGATACATGATCGATCAATGTTCGACGACACAATCGTTTCATCAATAGACCAACCAATAAGAAATTATGTGTAAAGGGTGAAAAACAATGTGTTAAAAATGCACAATTATTCCAATCCCAGTGTACCAATGATCAGGTGTTGATAAATATTGCAGCTGAATTTGATCATCATTAACTTGGTAAAACCTCAAATCATGGTTTGGAGGCCACGCCCAGTGTGGTCAACCAAATAGTGGCAAAGAAATACTGTAAAGATGAAGATTAGCATCCTCACAGCTAAGATAAAGAAAAACAAAGATGTGCTTTTCGGTAGTGTGAAAACTGGAATTAAAGGAGTTCATAAAAACGCCCTGTGGACGAGAAAAATGGTGGCAGTGAACAGGGTTTCCTTATTGAAACAGACTCAGGCTGAGAGTTGAATTAAATTCTCAATAACTAACTTAGCCAATGCCTAATGGTGGTTTAATGAAGTGTTACTCATCCACAGTATAAAATCTTAAACAACTGCTAATTGATCAGGACAGTTCTCTACATTTAAGTCAAGAAAAGGACACGTCGGGGTGGGGAGAGAAGGTAGGTGCCGTCAGGATAACCAAAAATGTGGTATCAGTAATAATGTCCTGAATGCGTGTCTGCTTATAATCCAATAACAGCTGAGGTTTGTTTAATACTTTATTTCCAGTCTCAGTCACATTTTGCTGCTGCTTCACTAATCCATTCAGACGTGAAATTGATCGTAGTGTACGATCACGTCACAATTGATAAATACTGAAACGTGAATTTGGTCGAACGAACGTCGTACTCTCAGATCTGAACGTACCAACAATTGATACATGTGGGCCAATGTTTTCAACCCTTTACACAATATTTCTTATTGGTTGGTGCATTGATGAAACACTCAGCAATTGTGTAGTCGAGCCTTGGTCCATGTCGAATCAGCCTCTGAAAAAACACCATGAGTAGGAATATGAGCGGACGCTCGGATCAAACATGAGAGCATGGAGAGCACATTTAAAAGCCACAATACAGTTTATTACGGGCTATTAGCTGTTTATACGCCTGTTTCTGCTTTGTGTACTCTTGTGAAATTAAGATACTGTAAGTAACACCATAGATAAATGTCATTGAGTGAAAAAGCAGTGGGCAAATTCAAGTTTTTCTGCTTATTCATTGGTTCCTTTGTTTTTCAAAGTAAAATGTGATTTTATTGATTGAAGAACAATGTGAGGAAACCTTTAACACACTGAACAAATGCAGTTCAAATTTAATCTATGGGTTTGACAAAAAAAAAAGTCTGCGATCACAACAAAGAGCCTCCACGCTCTCATAGAACATGACATGTATATACTTCCAAAAGTCTGTGTGTTGATGTTGGGAGGCAGTTAGCGGCAGGTTAATTTTTGTCTCATTTATAACATGGAGATACTAGTGTGTGTGATTTAACCTTTGACCTGAGAAAGATCCAAAAAAATAAAGAAGAAAGATTCTAAAATGATAAAGCAGCCGTTGTTAGAAGACAAGATTCTATTAAAACACATTATCCTTTAAAAACGTTAGAAAAATACAAAATAAAATACCTTGTCGTCTTCCTCCTCGTCTTCACCCATGGTCATGTTCACCTGAGAGAGAATAAAGGGTAGAAGGTGATTCTCAGCCAATGGGACGTGTGGGCATTGGAGCATTTTCAACAAACAGCCAGTAATGAAATTTCCTTTGAGCACATTCACCCCTATTGGGAGAGGCTTGTTTCCATAGAGACCGCATCACAGGCGTGACCTCACACAAAAGGAGAGGTGAGAAAAGGCCTTCCTCACAAGAGCAGCGTCACACCAAAACCAATCTCCTTCCTCTCAACAACACGAGCACACAGAACCACGCAAAGAAGAGGAGAAAACATTTAATTTGGATGTTGTTGCCTCCATCACTTTATATCAAGTCATCCCTGACCTCACTGCCTGTGACATTGCCTGCGTACAGAGCTGTGTCATTGCTAGCCAGAGGGTCACAGAGTGGGGGGTGTCCACACTGAGTGGAGATGGACTTTAACATTGCCCCAGGATGAAGTCTAGTCTAACTCTGCACCCATAAACACTAGGCTGGGACGGGGGCTTTGGGTGAATGGCTCCTGGCTAAATGGGTCCACGGTTTCACAACATGGAGAATTTGGGGGCATTTCAGAGTGTGAAGAATATTAACCTTCAGAGGAGTGTGTGTATGGCACGGATAACTTACATATAGTAAACAGAAAAGACAGTAACTGCGTTCGAAATCGAAATATCTCAAAAAAACTGTGTATGGAAACACCTGAATTTAGAAATAAACATTTTAATATCACACGTTTTCATAGTGAAATGTACTTAGAAGATCTATGTTTAAAAAAACACATTATTATGCACCATATTCATTAATTGTCTTTATAAAAAGTGAAAGTAATCATGGACTGTTGAAGACATACAAACGCTGAGGATAGAAGTCCTTTTGGGTGGGAGTCCATAATTACTCACTAACTTCAGCCAACAGAGCATGTCAGCGCACTGTTTAAGGGAGACTAAAGGTCCCTTAGGACAGTGGTTCTCAACCTTTTTCAGCCCACGACCCCCAAAATAAAGGTTCCAGAGACCAGGGACCCCCACTGTATCTGAAGACAGGAACACTGAACAACAGTTATGTAGAAACAGGGCCATTTATAAGGGGGCCTAAAGGGGAGAGATTTTTGGAGCACATCCATAAAGTCAGCAATATGATGGTCCATTGTTCTATGAATCTGTGATAATCACATTTATTTATTTAACTGAATAATATCCACTGTTTCCAGGAAGTTTACTATTATTTGGGCCATAGAATATAGTCATCCTAAAAATGGAAATCCTTGTTCTAATTAGAAATAAAATAGGTTGAAAGTAATCAGAAACAGACAGAAAAGGTGGTAAAGATGAAGTTAGCAAAATAAGTCATTCTATCCTCTATCCCTTAGGAGAGCTCTTCTTCTCTGCTTCATTGTCTTCTACTAAACTGCAGAGTTGAAACTGTCGCCCCCTGGGGTCACATGATCTAAAAATCAGGCTGAATGCTTCACTCCCATAGAAAACAATGGGATGTTTACAGACAGTGGGGCCGTGTGACATCATCAATCATGTGATTTCAAGATGGAGGAACACAGTCTCTAAAACTGTAAAATAGTCCCATTTTTAAAAGGGCATTAAATGGATATGATGCATAATAATGTGTTTTGTTAGACATATTTTCTAATAAGTACATTTCAAAGAGTTTAGGCCGCACTTATCTCTGAGAAAACCTGGCGCGGTACATGTGGTAAGAAGAGGAGACCAAGAAATTTCTTAGCATTATACTTAAAAATTATTAGTGCCACATTAGAGAGTGCAGAGTGTTTGGAGAGTCCATCTTCTCACAGGATGGGATTTTACCAGAGTTACCAGGCTCCAAAACAACCTTCAATGGAAACACCTTCAAAGAGCAATTATACATTTGTGGAAACTTTCGAGATATCGCTTTATTTTGTAAAAAACTGTAATGTAAACATAGCTAGTGATGAATTGTAGACAGGTTGCAGAAAATAAGCTACACAAACATCTACACTAATGTCTTTTTACTGCTTTATGTATTAATTGGTCTCTGGAGACGACATATTAAGTGTCTTAATCAGCTTTAAGCATGTGGATAGCTGCCAGGACAGTCTGTAACGTAGGGAGCCAATAAAATGGCTCTGTTCTGGACGTGTTTAGCACATCTGTATGAATAAGCCGACTCACCAGGTCCTGGTTGGCGGTGAATTTTCCCATGGTGAGCTGGAAGTAGTTCCATCCGATGAGTAGGAGGAGGAAGAGGGGCAGCATGAAGAGCTCAAAGTGCCACACCGTCACCAGGAAGATCTGAGGGGACATATCAGGACAGATGACCTCACGGCGCCTTCACTTAACACAGGATACATAATGGATTTAACCACATCAACAATGTTAGAGCATTCTAAAGATTTACTGCAAGTGCAAACAGACTTTGCTCTTTGTGGTTTCAAAGTAAAGGACGCTGGAGTTGTTTTAATATAATGAAATCCTATTTGCAGCACGTACACACACATACACACACACAGCAGATATGTGCTGGCAGTTTGCCTGACACAGATAGCAGTGATCTGCACACGTCCAATCCTCTTAGTGTGGTAGATTCAGGGGAAGCGGCGCACTCAGACGACGCTCATAGGCGAGTGGAGGCGCATTTGGAACATTTACCCTCTCTGTGACGATGAGACTGAGAAAAAGCCAAGACCCCTGGTAGAAATAAGATGGATCACACTGAATAAGGAATCCCTGATAACTCTGTGCTAAGCACGTAGCATTTCACAGCAGAACACTAATTGGACGGCTGCATTTAAACCTGTTTAGTGACGGCCTAATGAGTCAGTCTACAACTGAAATGATCAGAGATGTGTGAGAAGCTTAAAACCAGCAGGTGACAGGGATGAAATCAAACATTTCTTGCATTGAGATGAATCCTGAAATCTATCGCAGTGTTAACGTGTTAATGCACATCACATATACAGCCTGATTCTAATCTCTGATTTATATATTAGCTTAAGACCACGTGAAAACGCATACGTTTTGTAGAGTTGTACTGTCAGTTTACACAACAACAGCAATTTTTGGTGCTTGAAAACTGAACTTTTTAAAGGGATCTATCAATGTCTAACAAAACACATTATCTTGCACAATAATAATTTGATGGCCTTTTAAAAATGGGACTACTTTATAGTTTTACAGCCTGTGTTCCTCCATCTTGAAATCACGTGATTGATGATGTCACAGCCCCACTGCCTGTAAACGTCTAATTGTTTTCTATTGGAGTGAATAATTCAGCCTGATTTTTAGATCATTTAGCAGCTTTTTCAGTCACCTTGTGCTGCTTTTTGTTGCTCTAAAAAAACAGGAAAACTTTCCACTTTATGTAAACAAAAACGAAAGAAGAAGCAAAATGATGTGTAAACAGGGCCTAAAGCTGTGTTGTAAATGTCCCACTAACGCATTATCCACTACGAACTCAATGAGAATACAGTGTCTATGATATACTATAAATATGATTAGGATGATGAGCGTTCCCACTGAAGTATACTAAGATGCATTTGGAACCCGAAAGGACAAAAACCTGAAACACGCTGAGGCTAAATATCTCCATTGATTCTCCACCTTTGAAAGTTCTGAAAGCATCTTAAGTGAGAAAGTGACAAAGACTAAAGAATATCAATTCCTCCTCTGGCTTAGTTTTACCTTACATGTGTATCTGCTTGCACATAAATAAGGCTTCATATAGTATAATATACAGATCCTTAAATCATGTAATTGGGCCATTCGTGTAATTGGGCCATTCATTTTAAGTTTTTTTTTATGCTAATGGGTGATGAAGCACTCACCACCAAAGAGAATGAGCCCACACACATTTCTACCTACTGCCTTGAAAAGATTGTGTGATACATTTTGTACTGCTGTTATGAGTACAAACAGCAGTACAGTTTCACTGATGGTGATGTCAAATAACGCTGGTGCACATTCTCGACAGCTTGGAGAGGCTTCCCAATAACCCAAAAATAAAAACGAATGAGTAGAAGACGGCTTGGAAAGTAAAAGAAGACAAGCACAGGCGACTAAACTACTGTTTGGTTCCACAGATGCACACAGAGGCATGTACACAGGTCTTGCAGTAAACAGTCACATGAATGGCGAGTAAATAAATAACCGTGTCACAGTTAGAGTGTGGATCGGGCCGCGTTTTCTCGTTCGAGTCCGACACGACAGTGAAAACCTCATTTTTTTCTCTCAAAGAAATGACACGTACGTTGGTAAACACCAATTTTATTAACAAACTGTTAATGTCAGCATCAGATCAGTGCATGTGTAACAAGCAAAAGTGAAACACAAACAAGAGACACGCAAGAGAACCATTGGATCTATTATATAATCCACGTATCAAAGATAAAGATAATCTGTGATATTGTGCAGTAAAAGGAATGTTTCATCAGTGTATTCTTTTATAATTGTCCTCTGCTCTAGTCTACATCCACCGCGGATCAGCTGTGGCTGCAACCGCACTCACTTCAGACTGCACGCAAACAACACTATCTGACCGAACCCAACAACCAGTTCTAATATCTGTCTGAACCCGACCTGTCCGGTGCCGTCAGGTCCCATCACAGCTGTGCTCCGTGATAAACAAACATGTGATGCGCGTTCCCACGGTGGCTGGGCTGATGGCTGCAGTTACACTGACCACTGTGGTGTAAATGATTAGGATCGTTATCAGGCTTCTGCAGAGCTGGATGAGGAGTTGATCATTTGAATCAGGTGTGTTGGAAGAGGGAAACATCTAAAACATGCTGGATAGTGGCCCTCGAGGACCAGAATTGGACACCCCTGCTATAGAGTCTGATCTCTAGATCCTGCCCTATGCTCCTTTAAGCAAGTTTAAATGGAAATGTTAAGTATTTTAGTCAACACAAGCTGTGTTTACATTAAAGTTTTTAGCAAAATAAAAGCTATATTTCTCATCCTATGAGACTTCTCTTCAGGAAGATGGACGCTCCAAACCTCCTTATAACATTCTGCATTCCTTTGTTGTATCACGTCTTATGTGGCTCTAATATTTTTTAAGTATAATATCTCGTTCTGTGTTGTAAATGTCCCACCAACATACTATCCAGTACAAAATCAATGAGTATAAACTGTCTACTATAAACTATAAGTATCATTAGGATGATGAGCGTTCCCACTGAATTATACTTCCAAATTTCCCAAGATGCATTTGGAACCTTCAAGGATAAAAACCTGAATCACACTGAGGCTAAATATCTTTGTTGATTCTCCACCTTTGAAAGTAAAGCATTTTAAGTGAGAAAGTGACCAAGTAGAATATCAACATGTGCTCATTTGATCCATAAAACTCACGTAGACATATTTCATTCGCACATTTTCAGAGACCCTCCATTATGCTACTGACTAAACTTCCTGTTAACTTCAAAACAAGAGCCCTATTTACAAAAGAGTTAAAAAAACAAAAGTAATAGAAGACAAGAGGAGATGCTTTTACTTTGAAAGGGGATGATTGATTTTTAGCTTGAAGTCGGTCCCAGGACCATTTTACATTCAACTCAAAATGCATCATGGGACGGTTGAGTATGACTAGTGTGTACACTGTGCACACCTAAAAAATGTCCCCATATAGTTGTGTACATATGGGTATTTCTCACCTACTCAATCTTTTCATACTATCTAATGTGAACGCACTACACACTCATTTAGACGTCACGCTTAGTATGAGTAGTACGTTAGTATAAGTAGTACTACATTAGTATTAAGCAAGTGTACAACAGGGTCTATATAGTTTTTCATTGGATGTATTCTTCCTCATAGTTGCACCGTTATGTAATTCACTTTATATAAAGATCATTTTTAAAGCTCCTTTGTGAATTTTCAGCTCTCAGAGCTGGAGGCTGTGTTAACTATGAAACAATATGTTGAAGTTAAGCCTGAGACAGGTTGTGAAGCTGTGAGGCCTTCAGGCTCCAGTAGCGGGCCTTTAAACAGCAGACTGCTGCTGTCATGGTGAGCGTGTGGAGTGGCTACATGTTGCTCTATGTTGCTCTGGGGCCAGTCCACCTAAGCTGAGGTTCAACAGCCACCGGGGAAACGTGTTCCATGAGTAATGCAGACAGCAGAGCCCCGGGCTTCACCGCTGGACTGCTTATTAGCTCCGTCTGTAACCTGGGACGTGTGGCGGCGCCGAAACACGGCGGGAAATCCTACACGCATGAAAAGGAACAACGTGAACCATCATAGCTCATGTGAATTACACGCACGGTGAGGAAGTCCAACTGCTGAGGGATAGAAAAGGTAAACAATGAATATGCATGATGTGCAGCCATATATCTCCTCTCTGTGGTATGAATAACTTACGTCATGTGTTGTCACCTCAGCTCCCATGAGGCAAGTGTAAAGCGACGCTCCCCTCACCCCCAGAGGAATTCTACTGGCTGCTAGACAGGTAGCTTGTCATATTCCCAGGATTCTCATAAAAAACGAGGGAGAAAAGGGAGGGAACGGAGCCTCCGATGTGACACCAGCGCAGCAGGAATGTTGAACCTCCTTGGCCTCGCTGCAAAAGCTGCTACAATAACCACTAAAGTCTAATTGCTTGGTCTCTGCCTTCCCGAGCGAGTCAACAGAGGGAGCCAATTCATTTCCTCCCAGGGAATCTGTCACAGGTATTCTTAATCGGCCACTAATGCTAATTTTTTTCGCTGGCCGTGTTATGGCTCAGCGGACGAGATAAAAGCCCAGAGAAGTACAAGGAGAATGCCTTCAATGAAGGAATAAACCCAATCTGTCACATACATCCTCTCAATTCCTCCCTCACGCTGTGTCAGCCCACATGTTCACGATTTACATGGCTTTTTAACACCAATAAAAACATCTGGAAGGAGCTCCTGAGCGAGACTGTGCTGTCAGACATGCTGCAGTAATGAGGCGAGGCAGCACTGGGAAACACACGCACACACACACTCTCCTAACCACCAAACACTTTGTGTTTTATTAGAGTGATTACATGTGTTGGACAAAGTGTCATCTTTGAAAAGGTAAATGTGAATTAACTCACTTTTTTTTAATTTTCCTATAAGTCGTGCTTGGTTTTAGATCACACACAGAATTATTTTCAGCTTGACAATGCAACAATGTAGTATGATAGAGTTATTTTCAAACTGAGGCTTTAATAAAAATGAATTTCTCCATTGTTAGATTAATAAAGGATATCTTATCTTATCTTACATGATGATAGGAGTGTCAAACTAATTTTCACTCAGGGCCCAAACAGAGTATTTGATATCTAAAGGGCTGCAGATTTTAGGCAGCAAAAAAAAAGTGATTTTCACATTATTGTGCCCTAGTTTGCACTTCCACGTGTAAATAATATCTATATCCAAGCAATAAATGACAGATTGGAGTCCCTGCAGGATCCTCACCTCTAAATTTCATGATTTTGAAAACAATGTTTTTTTAAATGTATTCATCCAATTAATAATTGAATTTAAAAATGAAATAAAAAAATAATTTGCATATGTCATCAAAAGTTAACAGTACATGTAGTGCAATTTTTTATTTATTTTTTTTGACGGCAATACACAGTTTACTCTTGCAAAAATTTAAATAATAACATTTTATATTGTGTAATTGTGGACAAGTTTTGTGTAATCTTTAGGGGAATTTTGTGCAATTGTTTGTGAGGCAAGTTTAAAAGGGCAGTCATGTGATATAAGCATGGTAAAACTGTGAGACCTACAAGTGAGTTTTTTGGTAATTCACACAATGATAAATGTTTTCTCTGTCATTTTTAATTTCTCCTGCGGGTCAAATTGGATGGTTTTAAAGGGCTGGTTTTGGCCCCCGGTCCTTGAGTTTGACATGTGATATAGCTGAACATGCAGCAGAACTAAGGAACGACTTGTAATTGAAAAAGTGTTTGTGTCTGGAAGGAAAGCTCCCTTGACAAACACCATTTAGCTGAAAAATGTCTGTGTGGTTATGCACGAGGGGTGGGGGAGAAGAAGAATGAATTAATAAAACTATTAGCACACGCTGCTGGAGTAGATGATGGAGATGCAATCTCCTTAGCCACCTGTAAGAAGAAGGGCCAACCGTGTGCAGGGCGACGCTGTGAGCAGGGTTAAGAACAGCCTGACACCTTTGTTTTATGGGGCCATTAATATGATTCTACTAAATGCATTCAGCGCCTTCTCATGCACAATCCAGCAGCTAATAATAAAGCACTCAGCGATTAAAAGTGTGAATAAAATAAGTTAAAGCTGAGCAAGCATGGTTGCTCCCACCACCCACGCTCTCTGGGGATCGTTAAAGGAACAAAGGGACAAAGATAGCTTCCATCAACGTTTCTAGCATTGTGTAAATTGATTAACAAGGGTTGGTCTGTTAACATCATTTTTCCAGCACTCGTATGGCCTGGACTCATCAAACCTCAGTGGTATTTTGTAGTTTGCAGCCCTCCTCAAACCATCCTCTGCTACCATGGTTAACTTTGGTTGAATAAACATGACGTTTATTATCTTTATAGTTCTTTATTCAGCTCCACACAGAAGAACATCGGGAACCCAGTTCCCTCTCAAAACACGACCCACCACGTACAACTCACTGCTCATGCGTGAGTTTAAAGGAGACATATCATGGTTTTAAATCCTTCCTTTTTAGATATAAATCATACAGTTGTGGTCTATATAAAGCGGAACTGCACTGCTTTGTCTGAATTCCTCATTATAGCTCCCCAGACCCCTTTTCTACTCCTTTTCTGATGTGCTTCTAAGAGCAACTCGTTTTGGTGCGGTCTCTTTAAATGCAAATGAGACACTCCATACCCCGCCCCCTCTCCAGGTTCAATTCCACCCTGCTCGGCCATTTTTGTAGTTTGATTGAAGAGATATGGCTATGTAGCGGCCCAGAAAAAGTTTATTCACACGTTATTTACACAATGTCAACAACGGAATACTTGTCCATCCAGCCTTACATGTTTGAGCCAGAGTCGGACCCGGCGGAGCGAGATGAAAATGAAGATGATGAACCTGCAGAACCCTAAAAGTGAGCTAACACAAGCACCGAGCTAACGCTAGCGCCAAGCTAATGTCACGAAATGCATTTTAATAGTCTTTTCAAAGACAAAAACGGCAAAATAAAATGACTAATGAAAACTTTAGACTTAAATTAAATCACGTAGGCCATATCATCAAGGATCTAAAACGAGCACACAGCGCTAACATATGAAGATGGTGCAACTGCTAATGCTAACAAAACAATGACAGGGACGTCTTATCATCACACTTTTTAGCATTATTTACAGCTTACTGAAGTGTTCTGTTCGTCGTCTCCAAAGAGAGAAGGAATTGAACCCTCAATCAGACAAAGTCTTTCGGCAAATCCTTCTTTATACTGGTGGAGGTTGCTGAAGCAGTCATCCTTGAAGTGCTTCGCGCACACAAAAATGACCTTACCCACAGATGTGGGTACAATTCCGTGAAAAATAAAACTCAACCAGGCACTTTGAAAAGGTTCTGATGCTGGGAGACGGTGTAATGAAGCGTGTGGGTTACTACATCCAACAACCGAACATTTTGACTTATCCTCTCGTAACTTCTGCATCCTGGAGCTTGGACTACAAAATAAAAGCGAGAAATAAAAATGGCGGATTGCTCGAAGTGTTGGGCCTGGAGTCGATGTCCTAATTTGGCAGTTCCGCTGACGTTATTGTTCAAAAAACGTAATAGAGAATCGAAAAATTGAAACAGAAAAATATGACCAAAACAGAATATAAAGATATCAACGGAGTACCTGAAGAGATTAATTTGAACTTTTCTGTGCTTCTAAACAATCTAAATGCATTTAAGGGCTAAAAAAGTGGATTAGCATGATATGTCCCCTTTAACGGAGCTTTTAACGGTACAGCAGGGGAACAACATGTTAACAGGTCCTTTTCATAAAGCTGGACTCTGAATGACAGGCAAGGAAGGACATTAGGAAGGTGCAAAATATCCTGAATGTATGACGTGACTAAAACCAAAATAAAATTGATTTCCTATAAGTGAAAAAGCAAAGAATATGGGTTGGAAATTTTTATTTCTCTTAAAAAAAAAAAAAAAGTAAATGGAGCTTTCCATGTAATTTCACAAATTTTCCACGTACTTTGGTCTCAACATTTGTTAGCAATTGTTCTGATAGTATTCAATAAGCACACTGTATATTGTTAGTTTGATTGGATGAATACTTTTTGAGATATGGACAATTTAGTGAGGGGGTATGTGTCGATTTTCGCTTATTTTTCTTCCATTTTCAGCTTCCAATATCTACTACACCACACAGGAAATTGAAATTTGGTATAGTAATACAGCTCGACCAACTCTCAATATACAGATCTGCTATACATCCTATATAGTGAACATGCCAGCTCCTCAATATTATAAAAAGGTTAGTGTGGGTTTGGGGATGGAAAATGTCATCAACATATCTCAAAAAGTATTTATCTGATCAAATTAAAAATGTGCAGTGTGACTTGAATTTTTTGAGCCAGAAGTGAGTGGAATAATCCAGAATGTAATGTTGCTTGTAGGGTATAAACTACCTTTAAAAAAAACTAGTGATGTCAAAATGAATGTGTTTATTTAGTTGTGTAACGTAGTTTTGTTTAGTTCCGATGTTGACTGACCTATGACCTTTGGTGGAATGTGCAGCACAAGCAGCCATAGACATTATTAAAAGCTGAAAGAAAGTTATTGAAACAGTCTTTGAATTTAAATATACTTTGTGTATTAATACTACATTAATTCCTTAAATAAATTATTACAAGCTTCAGTCTTGAGTAGACAAATGTGAATAATCGCATTTAATTACAGAAAAATGTGTGATTAATTAGTTATACTAGTGGAGTGCCCGTAGGAAGTATTTCTTGCTATAGAAAAGTGTGACGTTTAATATCTAGCACTGTATTATAGACTAGCACACATCTGCAGCTTACTGAGAGAGAGGTGTGTGTGTGTGTGTGTGTAGCTAGTCGACTTTAGCATTGTAGTTTAGGCTACATATACACACATATATATATATATATTTTTTATTTATTTATTTATTTTTTTAATTTATTTTTTTTTAATGTATTTATTCAGTTTATTTCCAACATGGTTACATTCACTTTTTTTTCCATTTTTTTTCCATATATATGTATATCGATTTTTTTTTTTTTTTTTTGTAGGATATTAGACCCACCTTAGTCATTTTTAAAGGGGAGTATCATGTAAAAATCACTTTTTCAAGCTTTGTATCATGTTAGTGTGTCTCCTCAAAAACATCCGCCCCCCCCCCGTTCTCTTTCTTAGTTCAGCCCACAGCACCCGCCTCCAAAGATTTAGCTTTTAATTTACTTATTTTAAATACTTTTGTAAGAAACCATTGGCTTATGTTGTTGGTACTCATTAAAGTACGCATTAAAATAAAACATTTAAATAAAAATGTAAATAAAACTCTTACCCCTCCTCCGCTTCTAGCTCTGTCAAAACTGCTGCAGTCACAGCAAACAGTAGAGAGATAATTGTGTGTCGAAAGGTTTACTCTGCTCACCGTAGTAGCTGCCTGCCTTTAGTTTTTCAAAAATGCCTTCAGCGAGAAAATGTATTTTTGGATGCAAAGAAAACAGCCCTCTTTTGGATGCAACAATTCATCAACAATGGTTGGAGTTTATCTTTGGAGGCCGCCCTCGTCCCAAAAAAATCTGCTATGTTTGTTCCAGGCACTTTTCAGATGACTGCTTTAAAACAAGAGCTTATTTGAAAGTGGATTAATAAATACACTGACACTAAAAAACAATGCAATCCCTACTCTGGCGCGTGTGTATAAAAAAACAGTAAAAACAGTGTGTATGTAAATTAAGAGTAAGTACTTGAAGGGATATTTAAGAGTGAATAAAGTCATTTTCATATACGTGACTTTGATCAACCCGATCATTAACAGTCGTTTCTAAGAAGCAGACAAACACAATTCAGGGTTGGGATCAATTGAAATTGTAATCATAACTGAACATGGATAATTGAAGATGTAATTGTAATTTAAAAATGTAATTAACCCTAACCTTGAACTCAATTATCTGATCATACACAGATCATTTATAAAAAGCAGAAAAACACATTATTGTCTTTTGTTGGGTTTGTTTCTCAGTGGCAGTGAATACAGAGTGATCAGAGCAATGAGACACTGCAGTTGCAGTGTGCAGCTCATGAGGCCAGTGTGGGGACAGACTCTCAGGCCGAGGACGCTCACATCATATTTCTCTACAGGGCAGATATGGAGTGTGTGGGCAGCTACGGTGCTCCCAGCTAGCGCTGAATAAATATTTCACATACGTTCAGCTCAAGTCTTATCGACTGAGGAGAGAGAGAAGGATGAAATGGGAGAAGGAGGACAGGAGAGAGAGAGGAAAGACACAACTAACCCCGCGTGCCTCTTCAGCAGTTATCACAGCCAACAGAATGTCTAAGGATGGGCGATATAGTCTAAAAAAATTATCCTGATAATTTCTGGTATTTTTTTACAATAACGATACAAATTATAATAAATAAACACAAATTCAGCCTAATCTTTTTCATAGACTGAGATGCACAGTAGCTTCTGCCAACCCAAATAAATGAAAAGCACATAATAGAATAATATGTTGCTGACAAAAAACGGGGCCAATCTTGGTGCATGGGACAAGGTTTTTAGGGGCATTCCTGGGTAAAGTGAGGGCTTCAGGCCCACGCTAATTGCGACACTGTGCGCACTTACCTACGCCATCAATGGGAATTTCTATCATTTCTATCGTGGGATGACAAATTCTTAGAGGTGGTAATGTTTTTGACGATATATATATTTAGAGCGTCCAATTCGGCTCACAGCAGAATGCTAAAAATTCAGAGAAACTATGAGTCATTGTGTACATAACCACTAATTACTAATTCAGTTGAAGATAACTTCAATTTAAAACACAAATTCAATGAAACTTCACAATATTATCAGTGCTGCCATTTCTCCCCTTATATCACATGATGGCAGCCATTTTTAATCTCAAATTGTTAAAATAACTCCAAATGTTTCCAAAATCTTGCAATTTTCTTAAAAATTTCCCCAAATTACATTCAAATTGGGTCACAAAATCAAATAAATGAAAAAATGAAGATCCTGCAGTGACTGATATCTGTCACTTTTTCTTTTGATATTATCAGTGCTGTACATATTTTATCATTTATTTTTACATGGAAGTGCAAACTCGAGCACAATAATGTTCAAATTCCTAATTTTCTTCCCTGCAATCTGTGTCCCAGTCAAGATAAACTGCTCAGTATTCGGCCCATGAACTAAGATAAGTTTGACACGTAAACGATAACATATCGCACATTCTTAATGTCTACATTAGCTCATTTGTTTTTAATATTTGGGATTTTTAACAACAGTTGGGATTTAGTTTAACGTTTGCAGTGAAAAGCAAATGATTAGTGAGTGATTCACACCTGTGAAGTGCAACGCTGCTTCTGTGAGGCTAAACATTAGCATTAGCATCACTGCTTGTGTGACACATGCTGGGATAGGAGTGCGGAGGCCCCTGTGGTGGCTGTCAGCGCTAGCTACGCTGACCCCTACACTCTGGCACTGGCCACTAGTGTTTAATCCTTGTCGGGAGCGTTAACACTGAGCGACCTCCTGGGTGACAGATATGCCATGTGAGCCCTCACCCCCCTCCTGAGGACGTGGAGACGCACAGACTCCCTCCCTGTCAACTTAACTCACACACGTTAATGTGTCGAGGGCAGCAATCACGCACGCACACACGCGCGCACACACACACACACACACACACACACACACACACACACACACACACACACACACACACACACACACACACACACACACACACACACACACACACACACACACACACACAGGTCGCCACCTCAGCAGCACAGAGTGCCGTCTTCTACAGGCGGGGTGTTAAAGTCTCTCATTATGATCAGTGTGCACAACGAGGTCAAACATGGACAACTTCAACATGAAGAGACAACCAAGTATTAATTTATACATACTGTATAATGTAAAAACAAAGTACAAACACTGGCTTCTTTGATTTTAATTATTTTACTAACTTTGATTTAATTATTCTTACTAGTTGTGGGACTAGATTAAAAATAAATAATACAATTAATTAAAGACTTTGTAAATCATGAATAACCAATATTTGACATGAGAAGCAATGTTTTTCAAATTTAAATGGATTTTGGTATATGACTGAATCAATGAAAACAATAAGTGAGCGTCAACAACAAAAAAATGTTTATTATTTCCATCATTGAGTGCTAACATAATGTGTAATATGAATAAAGAATATTATGATTGCATTGTTTATAAAGCACAAACTTAAATTTAACTAAGTTATATTCATGCTTTTCTGGATTTTATTGGGTAAACTTTCTAAAACAAATGTGTTTTTGCATTAAAATAAAAAACTGCACTTAGTACAGAATATTCCAGGGAAGTGGAAACTCAACAGTACAAAATAGTTAGAATATCTGTGGCATGAAATAAACAAAGCAACTGATGAATCTGAGTATTTTAGTTTGAAATAGTCTTTCTACATAGCAGTTGTTAAGATGCGTCATATTATGCTATCTGCAGTAGCGCGTCTAGCCCCGCCCACATTCTCTATAACAGAGAATGGTCGACTTTCCACTACAATCATTTTAGGTGCTAGCTGCTACATGTTTAGCAATGAAGTGCTAGCTGCTACATGTTTAGCAATGAGGTGCTTGCTGCTACATGTTTAGCAATGAAGTGCTAGCTGCTACATGTTTAACATTGAGGTGCTAGTTGCTACAGGTTTAACATTGAGGTGCTAGTTACTACAGGTTTAGCATTGAGGTACAAGTTACTACAGGTTTAGCATTGAGGTGCTAGTTACTACAGGTTTAGCATTGAGGTGCTAGTTACTACAGGTTTAGCATTGAGGTGCTAGTTGCTACAGGTTTAGCATTGAGGTACTAGTTACTACAGGTTTAGCATTGAGGTGCTAGTTACTACAGGTTTAGCATTGAGGTACTAGTTACTACAGGTTTAGCAGTGAGGTGCTAGTTGCTACAGGTTTAGCATTGAGGTACTAGTTACTACAGGTTTAGCATTGAGGTGCTAGTTACTACAGGTTTAGCATTGAGGTGCTAGTTACTACAGGTTTAGCATTGAGGTGCTAGTTGCTACAGGTTTAGCATTGAGGTGTTAGTTACTACAGGTTTAGCATTGAGGTGCTAGTTACTACAGGTTTAGCAGTGAGGTGCTAGTTACTACAGGTTTAGCAGTGAGGTGCTAGTTACTGCAGGTTTAGCAGTGAGGTGCTAGTTGCTACAGGTTTAGCAATGAGGTGCTCGCTGCTACATGTTTAGCATTGAGGTGCTAGTTACTACAGGTTTAGCAATGAGGTGCTAGCTGCTACATGTTTAGCATTGAGGTGCTAGTTACTACAGGTTTAGCAGTGAGGTGCTAGTTACTACAGGTTTAGCAGTGAGGTGCTAGTTACTACAGGTTTAGCATTGAGGTACTAGTTACTACAGGTTTAGCATTGAGGTGCAAGTTACTACAGGTTTAGCATTGAGGTGCTAGTTACTACAGCTTTAGCATTGAGGTGCTAGTTGAGGCTAGAAGAGCTCAGCTGATCCACAAACTCTTTCTCGAACAATTTGCACACAACTGAGCTTTAGTTTTCCATCCGTTGTTTTTATTTACACTAAAATTAACGCCCACAAAACACAGAAGCGGCTTCTTCTCTGGTTCTGCGGTTTCTGGTGTTGTGTTCTGTGCATCAGTATTATGGGTAAACCGGGAACTTGTGACATGAGAAAGGTTTCACGTTGTTTGGAGTAAAACAAAACAACAACAATTAACTGTTATTTTTTATCGGTGGTTTTGTTTGTCTGTGTTATTTTTCTGTAATTAATTAATTTCAATTAACCTGTTAAGTCCCAGCCCTAGTTTTTACATTTAAATACAGATTCTGACACACAATTAATGTAATAAATCATATAAATTCCGTCATCATTTGCACTTTGCTGTTTTCTAATTTATATCTGCCGTACAGTTCTTACATATTTCACTATTATCATACGTTGTATTTATTTTAGTTTCTTTCTGTTCTTTTTATTGCGATGCTGCAAAAGCAAATTTCCTCTCTCAAGATCATTAAAGGTGTATTCTATTCTATTCTAAATATTTTTTAATTTAGGACAAATAAATGAACGATGAAGCAAAAGCTTGGTTGATTCCCTTCAGTTTATTTCTAAGAGCTGTCTAAAGCAGCTAGCTAGAACATTGGCGTTAGCATCAGCGCTATCGTTTGTTTCTCGCCACATTCCCACTGCAGTCTGTGAGAACTCCAACAGCCTGGAGATGGAAAGCGTAACCCCCGGGACACTCCTTTAACTCCTCTGAGGCCTCCAACTTTTCCTTTTTTTTGTCAGCAGAGAGAAAACAGATGCGGAGCAAGAACCGAGGAGACGAATCCCAGGCACACGTTTACTAAAAAAGCTCAGCCACACACTGCAATGCAGCACAGGACAAAAGCACAAAGAGGACAACGCTCATTACACAGGCAGCGTTAATGAGAACAATCTTGGTCCTGGTTCATATGCAGGTGGTGCACCAGCACCTCTGGAGCCAGAGCTGACCCTGGCCTGGTCCCAGACCAGGATTCTATGTGGTCCCAAAAAAAAAAAAAAACATGCGCCGCAGCTGCCAAGTATGTTTTCAGCTGCAGAGCATCAAACATCCATCAAACATCCATCAAATGCCATCTTTACAGTGTGTGATGTGAGGAAATCAGCATTTCACAGGCTGTCATTGATAAAGCACTCACTACCTTACCTGTCAGTCACAAAAAGTAAAAAAAACTTCCAATAGTTACAGAAGGTTTACAGGAAGCCCTTACATTAGAATATTAATGTTACTTAAATACTTAAAGCACATGTGTCAAACTGAAGGCCCGGGGGCCAAATTCAGCCCTTTAGAGCAGTGTTTCTGAAATTGGGGTACATGTACCCCTAAGGGTACGCAATGACACTACAGAGGGTACTTGAGAAAGAGAAAGTGGGAAATTAACAAATGAAGGCATTAAAATAATATTTATAATGTTCATTTTTTAGTTAAAAATGGTAATCATCATAAAAATACTATCAACTCATAAAACAACAACAAAAACACACAAAACAAGAGAAAAATATACTGAATAATAAAAGAAGAGACAAACAACAAAATGACAAAAAAAAACACACACACAATAAGAGAGACAAATAATTACACACAAGATCACTATGAAATACACAAAATAACAGCCAAACACACAAAAAGACATAAGAAATAACCAAACAACACCAAAAACACACACACTGAGGTAGAATAATTTAAATAACAACAACCCACAACAACGAAAATAAAAACACACAAAATAAGAGAAAAATATACTAAATAATAAAAATTAACAACAACAAAATAAACAAAATGACACCAAGAACACACAAAATTATCTAGATTAGAACATGAACTGAAAATACAAGGATCAGTCTTGGGAGACTTGGGACACTAAACATCATTTCATTCCAATTATTTACAAAGCAAGATTCTTTATGTGTGTTATCACTCATTCATTCCATCATTATGCTCTATAGTTGTTCTTAAATAGTATTCTAAGCAAACGTTGCAGTCAAACAAAGGGGATACTTGGATTCAGAAATAAGAGAACAGGGATACTTGAGCCAAAAAAAGTTTAAGAACCACTGCTTTAGAGTCAATTCGGCCTTCAGGAGAAAGTTAAAATGACAGAGAAAATATGAATTATTGTGTAAATTACCAAATAATTCATTTGCAGATATCGCAGCCCCTCCAATGACACAAGTTCAATGAATTTCAAAATGAAATGCTTATGATACACATGATGGCAGTTATTTTTCATCTAAAATTGTTGGAAGAAGCTATTTCCTTCAAATTATTCCACAAAATTGACCCAGATTAAATTAAAAACTGACACAAAATTAAGAATATTAAAAAAAAAAATCTGTAACATATGGCTAGAATATTGTATGTTCCCTACATACTTTCTATATCAATTACACGTGGAAGTGCTAAGGTACATTATGTAGAAATTGCTGGTTTTACCGTGTGAAATCTGCAGCCCACTTGAGATTAAACTGGTCCGTATTTGGTCCCTGAACTAAAGAGTTTGAAACCAGTCACTTAAAGGGTTCTCGTTAAGCTGTAAATGATTCTTTTTGCTCATTTTTATCGAACAAATTGTCAACTTTTAACTTCTGAAACAGATTAATTTGACAAGAGAACAAAATGCCAATTACACCTTTTTTAGTTCCTTTCCCATGCTCAAGACAATCCACATAAAGAAGGAGGAATTCACTCTAAGATGTTCCCACAAACAGAAAGAGAAACAGATCTGATCACTTGTGTTTCTCACAGTGATGTAGCGCCATCTACAGGTGAGAGTGTGACTTACAATAAAGAACTTTATGTGACCTCCTCTGCAGTCACTGCTGATGATGTGAACCACATTCATCATCTCACTCACTCTCAGTGAATCTAAAGCTGCTTAGTTTAGGAAGATTTTAGGGTGTCATATTTTCTTTTTTTCTCATGCTGAGCAGAGACCACATTGTTGTCAAACCTCTGAAACAGCCTCGGCTCATTATAATTATTATTATTATAGCATAAACAAGAAAAGGAAAAGGAAAGAAAACTTTTCTCAGTTATCGTATGCATTTCCATCAACGAATCCTGAAACTTAATTTCTAATTAGAGCAAGTGTTTTAAAATTTAGGAAACACTCAATAACTTCACGTGATGTTAATTTAGCTGATGGGTTTGCTCGAGGAAAATAACAGAACACCTGAATGCAGCACAAAAAACAAAGGAATAATGAGAACTAGTATTTGTCACTCACAGATGAAAACTATCGTCAGTGTGAACTAAAATATGAATACTACACAGATTATACACCATCTGAATACTACACAGATTACACACCACCTGAATACTACACAGATTACACACCATCTGAATACTACACAGATTACACACCATCTGAATACTACACAGATTATACACCATCTGAATACTACACAGATTACACACCATCTGAATACTACACAGATTACACACCATCTGAATACTACACAGATTACACACCATCTGAATACTACACAGATTACACACCATCTGAATACTACACAGATTACACACCATCTGAATACTACACAGATTACACACCATCTGAATACTACACAGATTACACACCATCTGAATACTACACAGATTACACACCATCTGAATACTACACAGATTACACACCATCTGAATACTACACAGATTACATACCATCTGAATACTACACAGATTACACACCATCTGAATACTACACAGATTACACACCATCTGAATACTACACAGATTACACACCATCTGAATACTACACAGATTACACACCATCTGAATACTACACAGATTACATACCATCTGAATACTACACAGATTACATACCAACCAGCCCTTCATAATAAACTAATGAATGTACACGAGGGTGAGGGTCAGGGCTCTGATATAATGGTGAGGTATTACTGGTAAAGCACTATGCTGGCATCCCACAGTGAGTCCCAGTAAAAACCACAGCAGCGGTAATGCATTACAGAATGTGTGTGGAGTAAAAGGCTCGGACTGGTCTGCTCCAATCATAAATAATGTATCGTAATGTATATTAAAGCTACTGCAGAGTTTCCTACTGTTGTTCCCTGAGCTTCTCACTGTTGTTCTGGCATATTCCATCTTGAAATGCAGTTTTCCTCTTAAATTATAATGCCATTCTTTCTCTAAAAATCTTTTCTGTAACTCTTTTTGAAGTGAACCTTTGCCTGCTTCATAAACCATTTGGGTTGTTTTGAGTTGGATAGGATCTGGGAGTTTAAAATCTGGTGTATTTTAAGAATAATTCAAAGATGAAAAAGTAAGTTGAAAAGCTGTTCTTTGGTTTTATTTTTAAAAAGGTAAGATGTATCAATGTATTGTTCGATTAATAAATACATAGTTAAATGAAACGTTGATATCCTAACCTTCAAATATAGAAAATAACAGCTTTCAACTTTTCTCTGGTATACAAAACAGCATATATTGATGATGTCTAGTGTATTTCCTGTTCCTTCAAAATAAAATGCCATGTCATGTTTTATGGTCTGAGGCCATCGAGTCTAATGACTTTTATTACGAAGCCTGATGCCATTTTATCTGACACCATTTGGTCTGACCAATGACAGGTTTTCTTGATACCTGATGCCTCACTATGAAACCTGACGATGCCCAAAAATGTGCACCATGCTAAAAGATATTAAAGCAGTTTGCGCGCACTGGAGCTGTTCCGACTCTACGTTCTTGAAGCCAAAATATGGCGCATAGAAGAGCTTCCATCTTGCAAATTTGACGTCATATGGAACCAGGGTCTGCGCAGTAGGGTCCGGCAGGAGGAGCCCTGGAAACCCTCCCCGCCCATTTAGCGTACTGCCCTGATGACTTATGGAGCCCAGCAACGCCAAGACCATAAGTATTTTTCCTGCTGGAAATTCTACCAACAGCTTGTTCAGAAGATCGCCGCATATAGAGATGGTGGAGACGCTGCTCCTCAGTTGCTGTCAGAGAAAGATGTTTTACTACTAAACGCCAACAAAAAAATTACCAAACTACAGGTAGAGATTTGTCACCTTTTTAACGAGCTTAAAAAGAAAGATGAACTACTCACCAAGTATATGGACACGGTCGTACAACAGTCAATAGCGCTGAGAATCTGGGTTCAAGACTGTCCTGTTCCACACCACGTCTACCATTGTGGGCCAAGGTTGTCGTCCGTGGAAGAGGGGAAAACAAGGAAAATGGCAACCCCCCTCCGCTTACTCTTTATAATCACTTTGAAGCCCTCTCATACAAAAATGGAGACAAACCCAGCCCAATTAAGCTAACTGAAACAACCGCCAGGAAAACGCCTCAAAGCAACAATCCTGACACACTCTAGCTCCACGCCATTGACAAACACCATTCTAATCCGCCTGCTGCTGAACCACTTCAATGTCAGCTGATGACGGAGGATTCCCCCGCAGACATCAGCGATCCCTTCGCCATTAAACACACAGCCACTTCAACGCCGTTAACGGAGAATTCCCCGCAACCTTCAGCGATCCCCATCAGACATTCCCGCACAGCTGCTCCAACGCCAGTCAACCCCAAGGACGGAGGCTCCACTGCAGCCAGTTGTGATTTGCCCGCCGCCAGACGCTCCCGGTCAGTTTAACAAGCCTACACACATTAAGAGCAATCGCTATCCTTCAATTACACTCAATATTGGTGATTCAATAACTAGGAACATTAGATTATTTATGCTATCACACACTGTATTCCAGGTGCTACGGTTCACACTATTTTAAACAAACTTAATCAAATGCTACCCACGTTGCCAGCAACTGTTACCAAAACAGTGTTACATGTAGGGACGAACGATACCAGTCAAGGTGAATCGATGCGGACCATGAACGAGTTTAACCTTCTCTTAAACGTTCTAAAGACATGTGAGAAATCAGTATTAATCTCTGGTCCTCTTCCTACATTAAATAGAGGTATAGAACGATTTAGCCGTCTCCTACAGCAGCACAACTTCTTACAATCCTGCTGCAAACTCCATAATTTCATGTTTGATAACTTCAACCTTTTTTGGACACGTGCTGATCTATTAAAAAAAGATGGTGTCCATCCTAATTAAATACAGCACAAATGTTAAAATAAAATTTACAGACTGTGATTCACAGCTCTACACGTGCATGACAAACTGAGAATAAACAAGCAGCGACAGACACCTCCATAGATAAGCCCCTTACTCAAAGCACAGAGCACTTATACCCTATAAACACTGTGATGAGCAGTATAGAGCAACATGCAGTTCAAACTAAAACTCACAGTAAAGGAGTTAACCATACAAATCTAATCAAAATTAAAACTACAAACAGAACACAAAACAATGAAAGGAGTTTTTTCACTCAAGCTTTTCAGTCACCCCAAAAACCAAATTTAACCACAATTCATTCGAAAACCTTTCTCTTGAAATTTGTAATCCCAAAAATGAAATAGAAAAACCCATCTTACTGGTTTTAGTTTACCATCCTCCTGATCCATATTCAGAGTTTCTCTCTGAATTCTCTGACTTTCTCACTGATCTGGTGCTGAGCACTGATAAAGCTATCATAGTGATTTTAACATTCATGTTGATGATGAAAACAACAGCCTAAATAAATTATTCACCTCACTATTAGATTCAACCGGCTTTACACAAAATGTAACCAAACCAACTCATTATTTAATCATGCCCTGGACCTTGTTCTAATATATGGATTGGATATTGACCATCTGACAATAAATCCTCAAAATCCTTTTTTTCAGATCAGTTTTGTTATCCTTTGAATTCCGAATATTAGTTTGCTTAAACAATCAGAGAAGAGTACACTATAGTAGATCACTGTCTGAAAAAGCTGTAGCGAGATTTAAGATTTAGTTCCATCACTGCTCATCTCTGATCCACATGATATCTCAACAGAGAATAGCTACCAATGTCTTACGACAGATAAAATAGGCTCACCAAAAGCCACAGCTCTGTTGAACCCTCTGTCCTGTTAACCTGAGCATTGGTGACTTCATCAACTTTTTTACTGATAAAATTCTAATAATTAAAAACAAAGCTAATGTCCCCCCCTGCAGGAATGCTCAATAATTTCTTAAACAAAGCAACTCCTGAAATAACCCCAACATGTAGCTTTTATTTACATAGTTTCACTCCAATTGGTCTATCTGAAATGACTTCAATAGTTAGTGCTTCTAAACCAACAACCTGTCTTTTGGAACCAATCCCAACTCCACTAGTTAAAGATGTTCTTCCACTAATTAGTACTAATATGGTGAACTGGATTAACACATCTCTAGTAACAGGTTATGTGCCACAGGCCTTTAAAACCGCAGTAATCAAACCTCTCCTTAAAAAAAACATACCCTTGATCCAAGTGACTTAGTGCCAATATCCAATCTCCCTTTTATTTCCAAAAGTCTTGAAAAGAATCACTGTAGGTCAACTATGTGACCATCTACATAAGAAAATTTATACAAGAGCTTTCAGTCTGGCTTTAAAGCCCATCACAGCACAGATACTGCCTTAGTAAAAGTAACCAATGATCTCCTCTTAGCCTCAGACAAAGAGTTGGTCTCAGTTCTGGTACTCTTAGATCTCAGTGCAGCCTTTGATGAAGTGGATCATCATTTACTGCTGCAGAGACTGGAAAGTGTTTTTGGGATTAAAGAAACGGTGCTATGTTGGTTTAAATCCTATTTATCAGACAGAACCCACTTTGTTCATGTTAATAATCTGTCCTCAGCGCACATCAGAGTTAATCATGGAGTTCCCCAAGGTTCATTTTCAGGACCAATACCCTTTACAGTATACATGCTTCCACTCGGTAACATTATTAGAGAACATAATATACATTTCCATTGCTATGTGGATGATACACAGCTCTATTTGTCAATGAAATCAGATGAAACTCATCAGTTATTAAAACACCAGGCTTGTCTTAAAGACATCACATCTTGGATGAGCTGTAACTTTTTCCTTCTTAACCAGGATTAAACCGAAGTGATTTAATTTGTTCCAAAACACCTTAGAGATAAATTATCAGAGCAAACAGTGTCTCTGAAAGGCATTAATCTGTCACGCAGCACCACAGTAAAAAAATGTAGGCATTAACTTTGATCCTGATTTATCCTTTAACTCTGGAATATCTTGGCCCAGAGTGATGCTGAAAAACTAATCCATGCATTTGTTACATCTAGACTAGACAATTGCAACTCTCTACACACAGGATGTCCTAGTAACTCACTAAAAAGTCTCCAATTAATTCAGAATGCTGCAGCGAGAATACTACCAGGTACTAACAGTAGCAGTATTGGCTTCTCTTCATTGGCTTCCTGTAAAATCTAAAACAGAGTTTAAAATCCTCCTGTTAGCATACAAAGCTCTACATGATCAAGCTTCTGTATATCTTAAAGATTTGTTAGTGCCGTAACGTCCAGGCAGATCACTACGTTCTCAGTTTTTCTGGTCTTCTGGAAGTTCTTAAAGTGTCTAGAAGTAGAATAAGAGGCAGAGATTCAGCTACCAGGCTCCTCGCCTTTGGAACCAGCTCCCAGTCTTAGTACGGGAGGCTGCTATTCTCTCCACCTTTAAGGCTACACTCAAAACCTACTTATTTGCTAAAGCGTATACCGTATAATAGCGTTATCGTAACCACTAGGAACAAAGCCCTAAACCTAAAAATAGAAACTAAAAACTAAGATTATACAGTAGAACACCAACACAATATTCAAACACAATCCACCATCTACACGTAGTTGTAATGGGTTGCAATGGGTAAAGTCCAGTCAGACAAAGTTATGCCAGGTTGTAGCCAACCCCCCACTTCTGAACCTTGTTGTATACTCAAATCACTGCTCAGACTGCTTAAGCACCATTTACACTGATGTTTACCCCATATTCATTCTCATTCCACGGTATTCCCGTATCATGTTTTTCTGCAGTCAGTGTCTTCTCCTCACCCTTCTCTTTCTTTTCTGTTTCAGGTGTCTTGAAGCTGAAGTTCCTGATCTGTGGTTCACGGCTCAACTTGTCTGGGACACTCTGATGGTCTATCTCTCTATCCTGCTCTGTTCCTCCTTCTGTCGGGTAACCCCAACCAGTCGAAGCAAATGGCTACCACCTCTGAACCTGGTTCTGCTGGATATTTCTTCCTGTTAAAAAGGAGTTGTTTCTTCCCACTGTCGCTAAACGCTTGTTCATGTGGCTCTTATATTTTGATAGCGCTTTGAGATGACTTTGTTGTAATTCGCGCTATATAAATAAAGTTAAATTGATTGAAGTTGAATCACAGAGGTTGGAACAAAACCACAATATCAAAACCAAATATCTAAACGTACTCTATTTAAAAATGAAGAAAGTCTTGGCTTTCCTCCACGACGTACAAAGACAGCTACGCAGTATAGGAAAACTGCAGCCAGTCAGCAGGGGTAGCTCTAAAAATAAAGCTTCACCCCACCTGGGAGCTTGTCCCGTTCATTCATTTTACAGTCTATAATATAAAGACAGGAGTGGGAGTGCATAATGCTAACTCTATGGGAAACCATGACTCATGTAAGGTGGAGTAGGCGGGGCTACAAGATGAACAGTCTGTCAGTCAGAGCTGGATTTTTCTTTCTTTGAAATCCTTGCACAAATTTTTTATGTTTCACCTGCACTCGTCACTTGTTGAGGAAATAATAAATCATTGCGAGAAAATAACTTTTCACTTCCTGAACCCTTGGTGTGCTGCTGAGTGCGTAATGACCAACATCGAAACGTTTCTCTCCTCAGCCAACTCCAATCCATCACCTTCACCATACACAGCCATCTGAAGCACATCCCATTACAGACGGAACCAAACACACATATTAACCTGTCCCTACACACTAGGGAGATAAACACTTTGATTTTAAGGAAGAAAACAAATGAAACGCATCGAGAAACAAGCTACACATCACTAATCAATCACTACTACAGGAGAGATGATATAGCGTGTTAATATAACGAGAGGTATCACAATGTGGGCTGGGCAATATGGACCAAAACTCAAATGTCGACATATGATATAAATCTCAATATTTTTAATTCAAATAAAATTTGACCAGAAAGACAATTCAGGGTCAAATTTGCAGATGAAAATGCCACACATGTAGATTTATTAACAGACAGCTGATAAATATGTGACACTTTAGTCTGTTTCTTCTCTAAGAGACAGCACGAGTTCTGTAGTGAAGAAAAGAAATCTGAGCACTATGAGATTAAAGTCTTAATATTTCCAGAATAGAATCAAAATTTTATTAGAATAAAGTTGTAATATTCAGACATTAAAGTCGTAATTTTATTAGATTAAAGTTGCAATATCTAGACGTTAAAGTCATAATTTTATTAGAATAAAGTTGTAATATTCAGACATTAAAGTCGTAATTTTATTAGATTAAAGTTGCAATATTTAGACGTTAAAGTCATAATTTTATTAGATTAAAGTTGTAATATTTAGACATTAAAGTCGTAATATTATGAGATCAAAGTTGTAATAATTTGAGAACAGAGTCAGAATTTTATGAGAACAAAGTCTTAATTTTATGAGAATAAAGTGGAAATATTCCCACTCTGCTTTTTACATATGTATATATTTTTTTTAAATATATGTTACTAAATTGCTTCTGTTAAGGTGTCCAAATATCATGTGGTGTGACTGTCTGGAAAAAAATATTTAACATGACTAAATCTATTCACATTTATTTTAGGTATACTATAGTTCCAAGTATTTCTATTTTTTTTTTTTTCCATCATAATATTCGGGCAAACCTTGCCCAATGATGAACATTTAATGTAATATAATTTGGTGAAATCCATATACAGTACTTAATTGACCCAAATACAATTTGGTCAATGAAAGACGACTGACGTTAATGCAGGTAAGAAGGACAAATAGTGTACAAATATCCTAATTAAAATACATTTAATTTATGGGACAATGACGTGACACCTAAATATTCTGTCCAACTGCATTTCTTTTAGTAAAAAAAAAAAAAGCTTTAAATGCTTAAAAATATATGTAGTAACTTAGTTTATGTCCGTTCACTTTTTTAAAAAAAATCATTTTATAATGTAACTTACTAAATGATTTCTGCAATTCTGTAATATTCACATTCATTTTGTGCACTATTTTAGTTCTATTATAGTTAAAAGTATTTGTATTTTTATTCCCATCGTAATATTTATGCAAACCTTGCCCGATGATGAACATTTTATGAATTATCATGCAGTGAAATCCTCATACATCACAGTTTCATTGTCATTTTAAACATGGTGAAATGCAGCCTTTTTTTCCTCATTCATTGCTAACGTGTGTGTGCGTGTGTGTGTGTGTGTGTGTGTGTGTGCGTGTGTGTGTGTGTGTGTGCGTGTGTGTGTGTGTGTGTGTGTGTGTGTACTTCAGTGGGAAACAGCAGGTGGAGTAGAAGTCCAGATGAAAGATTAGAGAGCAGCATCACACTCCATCACCTGCAGAGGATCTAATTATAGGCGCCGTGGCCCTGCTGACCCGTCACCGTCAACCCTGCCTATCCTTCACATCACATCCAAGCTTCTCTTTCTAGGCTCAAACTTTCTTACTTTCTCAGATAGCAGCACACTGCCTCCCACTCCATCCTCTCACAATTGGCAGCATTGTTCTCCATCTTCCTGTGTGTGTGTTTGTGTGTGTGTGTGCGTGTGCATGTGCGTGTGTGTGTGTGTGTGTGTGTGTGTGTGTGTCTGCTGCTCTGAGGCAGTGATACAGCAGGGATTAGCACTGATACGGGCTGATAGAACACACCAGGTATGAATTGCATGTCATCCTGAGATGGGGCCAGACAGAAAAAATACTTTTTCACACACACACACCCTGTCTGTGACCGTGTTCTCACCCTGACACCGTGGCTTTTATGGCGACCGTTCTCGTTTAATCATGACACCACGTCCTGTAGTGTGGGACTTTTTAAAGAGTCACATGGGCTTGTTAAAAAAAGGGCTAAAGAGAAACATTTAAACATTAAAGGCAAACTTTGACTACAGTGCACACAAAAAGTCTGAGACTGATCCCTCACACCTTCCCCTGGGTGACGGGCTCATATGTAGCCCCGCCCCCTTCTAATGTCATCAGAACTAAAGGAAAGCCTTTGATTTAAGGGATGAATCCCAGCCACTGCACAGGCAGGGGATGGAAACCACACTGTTGTTCATGGGAAAAGGATGAGGAAAAAGAAAACACGTTACACCAGAGGTTTTGCTTCACATGAAGTGGTAAAACAACACAAAACTAGTTTGTCCCAAGGCTTACAGAAACAGGAGGCGACGATTTACCAAAAAGGCAATTAGACTCCTCTGCCTGTTCTCCCACTGAAAGCAGTGTTTTTATTTGATTAAACTCGGAATATTTTGAGATTTAAGTCATTATATTTCAAGAACAAAGTTGTAATTTTATGAGAATAAAGCTATTATTTTATTAAAGTCATAATATTTTGAGATTAAATTTGAAATATTTTTAGATTAAAGTCACAATTTGAATAGATTAAAATCGTTAGGGTTTTGAGAATGGAGTTGTAATACTTATACTCCTGTTGTTCATGGGAAAAGAACAAGCAAAGAGAGAACACTTTACACCAAAGGTTGTGCTTTACATGAAGTGAAAGAGGTAAAAGTAGTTTGTCCCGAGGCTTACAGAGACTTCATTACTGTAACACGAGGTGATGACTTACCAGAAAGGCTATTAGACTCCTCTGCCTGCTCTCCCACTGAAAGCAGCTGTGAATGTACTGTAACGTGTAGAGAACGGCCGTGCTGATTTTTCTAACACGATAAATGTTTCGGGAAAGAACCTGAGGGGAGAAAAAGCCAGTTAGCAGTTGATAGTCAGTTAGCATTGTTTATTCATGGACATTTTGTACTTTGGAATGAGATTAAATCAACTATACAACGTCACAAATAACAGAAAACTGAAAATGACATAATCACTATTTGAGATTTGGCTCCAATAAGGTTTTCCCTGCTTTTTATCATTATCTTACGCTAGCTCATCCCACAGTTTTCAAACAATTTGAACGAGTAAAGTATCAACACATGGACACTTTCTGCACATTATACTATGTATGTTTTTTTTAAACGCTTCAACTTTTTGAGTTATTACACTTTTTTGCTTTTTATTTTCCTATTCATTTTCCATCCACTTCATCACACAGTAATGGCTGAAATGTCCTTTGATGTTGGTCACCAGCCAATCAGAAGCCAGCAGAGCTAAATGCTCACCTTTGATGTTTGTCACCATCAATTACTTAGTTACGTTACTTGGTTACTTATTTAGGGTTATTTAGTTAGCTACATAGTTACAGTTAGTTACAGTTACATAGTTACAGTGACATAGTTTTATTAAATAATTACAGTTACATAGTTACGGTCACAGTAACTTAGTTACTTGGTTATTTATTTACAGATTATTAGTTAAATAGTTATAGTTACATAGTTACAGTGACATAGTTTTATTAAATAGTTACAGTTACATAGTTACGGTCACAGTAACTTAGTTACTTGGTTATTTATTTACAGATAATTAGTTAAATAGTTATAGTTACATAGTTACAGTTACTTGGTTACTTATTTACAGTTATTTAGTTAGTTACATACTTAGTTACTTGGTAACAGTCACTTAGTTACAGTTACTTAGTTACAGTTACTTGGTTACAGTTACTTGATTACAGTTAGTTACATGCTGGCTCCTAATTGGTGGACAATGTCAGGTTCTTTTTCTTTCCAGCAGCCAAATAGGGCTTTGTTTCAGCGATGCATACTTACTTGCATTTTCTTCAGGAAATGTTCTCAATATTATTATTTCCTGGTAACAAGCGCACAGTCACCTTTTTGTTAAACTTAGCACTTTCCTCAGCCAACTTTGTCTCCTTCGGTTGAAAGGTTTTGATTCCAGCTCTGACCTGGACAAAGAAAGAAGAACAGATAAATGACAAATGAATGGTTTTAGTCAGAGTTCATGTCCTAACAACCCTGAGCTCTTACGTTGTTGTAAATAACCTCCAGCACCAGTGTGATGGTTCCTTTAGACGTTCTCTCTAGATTTTCTTTCTTTAGGAAGAGGCAGATGTGCTGGCCGTTCTGAACCTTTAGAGAAGATTAAATAAATCCATTTTCGTGCCATGTTTCCAAACAGGATTGATGTGCACGTGTGAATACTTACAGTCAGTAACGGGATTGCCACTTTTCCTAAAAAGTCTGGAGCTTTGTCACCATTTTCATTCCACACAGTCAACTCCACCACGTCATGAATGTCCTTAATGGGACTGGAAGTTTAAATGTTAATATTAAACAAACCCTGATGTGTTTCACCGTGTACTTACAACGTAAAGGCTTTATTCCACTCTGGATTCAGAGTCTTGCAGATTGTGTGTGTTTGAAGTTTACAGTTTCCCAGCTCCACAACACATAGGGGGTTGCTCTTCCCTGTGGGCAACAAAGAGTAGTTAATGGCCAAAACACTGAAGAGAAAATACCAAAGTGTTCTAGATTACCGTTGATATCTGTTGCTGAAAGATCGTTTGCCTTTAAAACCAAAGCCTGCAACACTCCGACCTCTCTCATACACTTATAAGAGTTTTTCAAACTCTGTAGAGAAGATAGATCAAAAAAATGAATCATAACCAGGGTTGAAGTCAGTGACATTTGTAATTACATCTTCAATTATCCATGTTCACTTACAATTCAAATATGATTACAGTGACCTGCATTTTTTCCAATTACAATTAAAATCACAATAATTATTTTCCTACTGAAAGTCAATTACAATTATGCTCTCAATTACTAAAGTTCAATTAAAAGTAAAGCTGCATATTATTTTTGGTGTGGGCATCTGAGCCCTTAGAAATAATTGTTTTAGATGGTAAAATGATCCTCAAAAGAATTGACAGATTGTAAGAAAAGTTTATATAAAACACATTTTAATAATGATTACTACATATGAGTAAGACAGAACTGCGTCTGAGCCTTTTATCAGTCAGTTTACTCCTAGATGTAAATATTTTTAAATGGTAAAATGATCCTGACAGACAGTGGGAAAAGTTGTTCTGAAACACATTTGAATAATTATTACCTACATATGAGTAAAATATAAAACTGTAACATGGTTACACAGGTTTGTGTTTAGGACAATTATAATAGACATTTTTTTATATAATTTCCATGACATTTACAATTAAAAAGTCAATTATCTGAACACAATTACAATTCAAATACAATCATATTTCACACATTGTCTCATTTTTTCAAATTACAATTACAAATATGATAAAGTCATAATTGTAATGAATGATCAATTACACAATATAATTTATCCCAACCCTGATCCTAACACAATATTTAGCATAATAACGTGCTGCTGTGCATAATTAAAGGAGATAAGCAAACGTACAAACTTATCCATCACTATTTCTCTCTCCTCAGGTTTGGTCAACATTGCCGTTTCAATGGTGGAGACAGAAACCCCCCAGCAGGGCCTCAGCGTGACCAGAAACACCAGCCTCCCTTTACCCGGGTCCAACACATGAGCGTACAGCTGCCTCTCATTCAGAGAGAGCCTGGACAGGTCCACCTCCAACCTGAGGGACGACCACAACCATCACATCCACTCCATCTGTGTGTGTGTAGCAGATGATCACACTCACAATCCCCAGGACTCCTCGTTCTTCCGTCCTCTCTTCAGGAACAGCTCCACCTGCAGAGGCTCCTGGTTCTCCTCAAACTGATTGAAGTCAAACTGTTCTCTCCACTGAGGATTGGCCTGGATGCAAAGGTTCTGAGGGCAGGAAAGACACACACACAAACACACACACACAGTCAGGTTTAATGCATTAAGTCACGTGTATCAAACTCAAGGACCTTCACAGCAGGGGTTCTCAACCTTGGAGTTGCGAGACACAAAGAGCAAGTCGCCAGATGCCTTCAAGAAATTAAGAATACTTTTTGAACAATTTCAGCCCATTTCTGCTTTTCTTGCAACTGCACCAAACTTGCCATATTCACACCTAATTTTATCACTTTTTCTTGCCATAATTTTACTCTTTTTAATGCTAATTTTTGCTACGTTACTCCCATGTCATTTGCCTTTTCTGCACATGTTTTCCACTTTCAAGACATTATTGGCACTTATCAATCATTTCCACTACTTTTCCCGCCTAAGATCACATATGTGGACCCATTGTTGTCACTTTTAAGCCTTTTCACCATATTTTATGCTTATTTTTGCCAATGTAACCACAATTACCAATTGTCATGCACATTATTTGCCAATTTAATCTAATTGTTCTTACTTTTTTCAGCCACTTTAAAGCCAATATTGACACTTTAAATCGTTTTTTCCAACTCCTGTCCGTTTTTGCAACTTTTACCAATGTCTGTGGTTTTTAAAATCCCATTTCACCACCTTTTCCACCATTTGGATATTATCACAGATTCATAGAAAAATGGACCATCATTATGCTGACTTTATGGATGGGCCCCAAAAATCTCTCCCCTTTATTCCCCCTTATAGATGACCCTGTCTCCACATGACTGTTCTACAATGTTCATTTCTGTGTTCAACCACCTTCAGGTACAGTGGGTCCCTGGTCTCTGAAACTTTGAATTGGAGGTTGCGGGATGAAGAGGTTGAGAACCACTGCTTTAGAGAAACCAATTCAGCCCGCACAAAGACAATAAAAAAGAGACAACAGAAAACATAGCAACTCATTTAGTTGTAAACATCTCAGCCTCTACAAAAATAAAAAATAATCAATAAAACTCCACAGTAATTGCAGGGCTCACTGTTTTCCTTTGCGTATGTCACATTATGGCAGTCGTTTATAATCTAAAGTTGTTGAAAGAGCTAATCAAATTATTACATTAAATATCTCCAAGTTAAATAAATATTGGTCAAAAAATGAGGGAAATTTAAAGTTAAGATCTTGCAGGGACTAATATATGTCACTTATTGCTTTGATAATGTCAGTTAGTTTCTTACATACTTTAGATATAATTTATATGTGGAGGTGCAAACTAGGGCACAATAATGTTGAAATTAATCTCAAGTGGGCCGCAGATTTTAGGTGAGAAAACGACTGAACTAAAACAAGTTTGGCACTTGGCACTCACTCTGTCTACCCCATGTGTCAAACTCAAGGCCCCGGGGCCAAAGCCGGCCGTTTAGAGCATGCTATTCGGCCCCCAGGTGAAAGTAAGTATGAAAACATTTATAATTGTGTAAATTACTAAAATATTTACTTGTAAGTCTCACAGTTTTACTAGTCGTGACGAAGCAGGGGAAAGCCCCATTATTAAGGAAGGAGAGGTAGTCATTGAACATGAAAAATTATTTCAAAAGTCAAAGAACTTTATTCTTACTGTTTTAGAATATGTGATTGCATATTTTATAGTATTTGTATAAGTTTTGAAGATAAAGAACAATCACAATTTTGACCTTTTTACACGTGCATTGTGTGTGTACGTGTGCATTGTATGCGTACACGTGTGTATGCGTACATGTGTATGTAATAAACAGTGAGGAGGTCTAATGAGCTGCTTCTGCTACTTCCCAGTGAGCCAGGGTGGAGGTCAACCACTGACAGACAAACTGTGGGAGGAAGATGGAAGTGAAGCAGGTTTAGGAAAGTGAAATAGGAAGATGGAACTGAAGCAGGATGATGGAAGTAAAGCAAGAAGATCAAAGTGAAGCAAGAAGATGGATGTGAAGCAGGAAGAGGAAGTGAAGCAGGGAGACGAAAGTGAAACAGGAAGATGGACGTGAAACTGGAAGAGGAAGTAAAGCAGGAAGAAGAAGTGAAGCATTAGATAGTCCTAAAGCAAGAAGTGTAAGTGAAGCAGGATGTGGAAGTGAAAAGTGAAGCAGGAAGTGTAAGTGAAGCAGGAAGAGGGGGGCGAGTGAGGACGTTTGGGTCCAACCTTGCTCTTATACTTCTGTTCACCAAGACGGAAGCGGACATAAACGTCCCCCTGGACGTTAGTTGGCAGGTCCTTCCCCTCCACCAGGTTAATGCCCAGCACGCCAGTCCACATCTGGTTCTTCAGCTGGTTTCTCTGGGGTTCTACTTGGCGCTGAGGTAGAGCGGCCTGGTTCTGCTTCAGAGTGAAATAAAAACAACAGACATTTTATTTTACGTGTTCGAAGGGTAAATAAGTAACACGGCTCATCTCTGTGTGATATTAGCACAGACACTCTACGTCTCTGAAGGAGGACAACCAGCCTGATATCTCCGCCTGAGACGTCCCACTCCTTAGAGCCTAGGTTCTGTGAGGTACGTAAATTGGGGGGACTTGATTATAAATTAAATGCATTTCGAATCTACAAGGACAAAAACCTGAATTTCCATTCAATTAAATTAAACTTTATTTATATAGCGCAAATCACAACAAAGTCATCTAAGTGCAATGTACAAAATATAAAGTCCATAGTAAGAAAGAAACGACCCAACAAGATCCACATGAACAAGCATTTAGTGACAGTGGGAAGAAAAAACTCCCTCTTTTTTTTTGGAAGAAATATCCATCAGAAGCAGGTTCAGATGTGGCAGCCATCCGCTTCGACTGGTTGGGGTTAGTGGACAGAAGGGTGAACAGAATAGGATAGAAGGATAGACCATCCGAGTGTCCCAGACTTGTTGAGCCTCGAACCACTGATCAAGAACTGCCGGCTCCAGCATCAAGACACCTGAAACAGAAAAGACAGACAAGGGCGAGGAGAAGGCACAGACTGCAGAAAAAACATGATATACTATTAGCAGGTCTGCCTCCATGGTTGTGGACTTCATTTTTAGTGGTTAGGATAAAGTCAAACGTCTTGTACTGGGCACACATAAGGATCTAAGATGGCGCCTGTGCTCGGCCAAGCCTCTGCTCGACTCCTATGTCGTCTCTTGTTGAGTGTTTTTGCAATTTATGTGGTCATATCAGCCCAACTATCAAATGGATTTGTTTCTGCTGTCCGGAGTTACGATCGTGGCTCTCTTTTTCGCATAAAGCAGTCTATGGAGTCCCTATACAGTAAGTGGGACAGGTACAAACAAACTTTTCCTCCCCCCTTTGTTTGCCCGCGGGACTCACCTGAGTACGTGTTGCTGTCTCGAACTCCTGGCAAAAAGAGGAGGCAGAGGAAACGAGGCTGTCGGTCCGGCGTCCAAGTTAGACGCAGGTGGGCTCCACGTTTGGGAACCGACGCCCTGGATCGCCGGGTCAGGTGCTTACGGAGGATTCCTCTCCTTGGTGTGCACCGCGGTGGCGCCGCGCTCTCCTCCGGTGTCATCTCCTCCGGTTCCCTGGAGCCAGTGCAACGTTGGAATTGTGATCGTTGGGATACATCGCCTCCATATCTTTCCGTGTTTACACCGGTCAACAACCACCTGACTTCCCGTCACAGATGGAGAGCACATGACCGTGTTGCGTGCCTTCGACCAATCCCGCTGTGTCCAGCTCGTACAGCTCCAGCTGACGCAAAGTCCGTGACATCACCCTTGATTCGGCTTGGCCTATTGAATGCCCGTTCTATTGCAAACAAATCTTTCTCCTTGAATGAACTGTTTACCATGAAAAACGTGGATTTTATGTTCATCACGGAGACATGGCAGAGAGAAGAGGAGTTTATTCATCTAAATGAACTCTGTCCTGACGGCTGCTCAGTTGTTGGGAAGCCCCGCCCCTCTCGTCGCGGAGGAGGTCTTGCTATGGTTTACAGGGACACTTTCACCTGTAAAGTGATGAATACTCAAGTCTTCCCTTCCTTTGAATCACAAATGTTTAAAGTTGGTTCGCCCCGCTCATTTTATTGTATGCTGGTTTATCGTCCCCCTGGACCTGCTGCTGCCTTTTTAAAGGATTTTAGTGACTTTTTATCTTCAATAATCAAGTTGGAAAATGTTTTAATCCTTGGAGATTTTAATATTCATGTTGACGACAGCACATCCTGCCCAGCAGTGGAACTTTTAACAATGATTGAAACTTTTAATTTTGAGCAACACGTCTTTGGCCCTACTCATCAAAAGGGTCACACGCTAGACCTTGTTTTTTCACTTGGTCTTAATGTTGCCAACCTTTGTATAGAGGATGTCCATATGAGTGATCATTGCTGTGTTTTATTTGATTTAATCTCCAGTCCTGAGCCTGTCCTTTCTGAGCTTAGGTCACAGAGGCGGATCATCACAGAGAACACAACAGCAACATTTTCTGCTATGTTTAACTCGGAACTGTTCTTGCAATGTAATGATGTAGACAGTCTCATCCACAGCTTCAATAGCCATTGTGAGTTCATTATGGATCTGGTTGCACCTGTCAAATCCAACCTGGTGACTCGCAAAGCACCGAGTCCCTGGATTAGTGATGGTATTCGTGATTTGAAGAGACTATGTCGAAAAACTGAGCGTCTGTGGAAGTCTTCCAAACTTGAGGTTCATAGGTTGCATCTGAGGGAACTTATGTCTTCTTTAAACGAAATTATAAAAAATGCCAGATCTGACTACTTTCGTCAGTTGATCACTTTGAACAAGAAAAAACCTCAAGTATTGTTTGATACCATCAACTCTATTGTATGTCCTACTGCTCCTCTTACACCTGTGTTCTGTAAAGCTGACAGCAATGATTTCCTAAACTATTTTATCGATAAACTCCAGGATATCAATGATAATCTTCCTTTGCTCTCATTCTGCACACCTGGTGCTGTTGAGCTTGTTTCCCACGAGTGGTCCTCTTTTAGCCTTGTAACACAGGCCGATGTCTCATCTATGGTAACCAAAATGAAGCCCTCTTTCTGTGTGTCTGATGTTCTGCCCTGTAGATTTTTTGTAAAAGTCTTTGATGTCATTGGCCCCTGGGTTACCGATCTGATCAACCTTTCCCTGTCAACTGGTGTTTTCCCCAGTTCTTTCAAACACGCAACTGTAGAACCACTTCTCAAAAAGCCCAATCTGGACCCAGCAGATTTAAAAAACTTCAGGCCCATTTCTAAACTTCCGTTTTTGTCCAAAGTGTTGGAGAAGGTGGTCTCTGATCAGTTGGTACCCTTCTTGGAGAAACACAACATTTTCGACACTTTTCAGTCCGGTTTCCGTAAGAATCACTCCACGGAAACCGCCCTGCTTAAAGTGTCCAGTGATATTATGATGTCCGCCGACTCTGGAAAATGTGCTGTTCTTGTGTTGTTAGATCTCTCGTCAGCATTTGACACTGTGAATCATCAAACCATGTTGACAAGACTGCGTGACCTGGTTGGAATGTCTGGACCAGTCTTGGAGTGGTTCTCCTCGTATTTGTCGGGGAGGAGTTTTAGTGTCTATGCAAATGAGTTCCTGTCTGACCCTGCTGATTTGCTGTGTGGGGTTCCCCAGGGCTCTGTTTTGGGCCCGATTTCGTTTTTACTCTATATCCTTCCATTAGGGAAAATGATCCAGACCTTTGATGATGTTTCCTACCATTTGTTTGCGGATGATATTCAGCTTTACTGCTCTTTTAAGCCCTCTGAGATCCAGAAATTAAGCTCTCTGCTGAAATGTCTTGCGCAAGTTAAACAATGGCTCGGTGCAAATTCCCTACAACTAAACCCAGACAAAACGGAGGTGCTGGTGTTTGCCCCTGATGACGCTATGCCAGGGATTCACCAGTATTTGGGCGACCTGAGTTTGTCTGCTAAAACAAGCCTTAGAAATCTTGGCATTATTTTTGACAAAGCAATGTCATTAGAGCACCACTCTAAACTGCTGACAAGGAACTGTTTTTACCAACTGAGGAAAATCTCTAAACTACGTTCACTTGTGTCCAGAGATGATCTTGAGATGATTATCCACGCCTTTGTGTCTTCCCGTTTAGACTATTGTAACAGCTTATTTTCCTGTCTAAACAAAAAGGCTTCAGTCTTCAGCAGGTACAAAATTCTGCGGCGAGGTTACTGACTCGCACAAACAAAAGGGCCCATATTACTCCCATTCTAAAAGCCCTTCATTGGCTCCCAGTCACTTTTCGTTTCAATTTCAAAATTCTGGTGCTGACCTTCAGAGCCTTGCATGGTCAGGCTCTCTCCTACATTAGAGACTTGTTGTGTCCTTATACCCCCTCCCGGAGGCTGAGGTCCCAGGATCAGAACCTGCTCATGGTCCCCCGTACCCATTACAAGACCAGAGGAGATCGCTCCTTCCAGGCGGTCGCGCCAACGCTCTGGAACGATCTTCCGTTTTCCTTGCGTTTGCTTGATTCCGTTGATGCTTTTAAGAGCCAACTGAAAACCTATTTGTTTCAGAAAGCATTTTAAAATTCCAGTGATAAAGGGTTGTTTTATGACCATCATATTTTTGTGACTGTAACTGTAATTTGTATTGTATTGTATGCACTGTATGTATTGTGAAGCACTTTGTGACTCCTGTCTGTAAAAGGTGCTATATAAATAAATATTACTTACTTACTTACTTACTAAGCAATCATGACAGACAAGACCCCGTTCGCTTTAAGGTAATGCTATTATACGGTATATGCTATAGAAAATAAGTAGGTTTTGAGTTTAACAGTTGCACGTAATGGTCCGAGGTGTTGACCATTACGTGTAATGGCCAGTGATTGTGACCATTACAAACCCGACCATGTCCATTTCAGGTTGTTGCAATTATACAATATACGTTTTAGCAAATAAGTAGGTTTTGAGTTTAGTTTTAAGGGTGAGAGAGTAGCAGCCTCCCGTACTAAGACTAGAAGCTGGTTCCTTTTGTACCATTCACTGTGGAAAATACAAACAATTTTCTGACCTTTCCATTGCTAAAGGTCTGGTAGCTCAGGTGTTGGTCTCCCATCTTTTAAAAGCTGTCGTTTTTCTTCAAAAGAAAGTTTCACTAATGCACTCTGCACATATAGCGTTTAGCATAGCACTGTTACGTAGACAGCTGCCTTTTTACGTAAATGGTTTTCATATTGAGGAACTGACAGCGCATGCGCACACACATATAAACACTGGCTATGGGGCCAGAGGCAGAGCAGCAATGTGCCTTTGGTAGAGGGTGTGGCCTCCTCCTGCCTTACAGCGGGGTGAGACTTGTGCAGCATCTCTACCCTACCAGAAAATAGCAATGTTTAGCCATTTGGGCTATGAAAAGCACAAAATGCTGACACTCTCAAACTTATAGGTACAGTAGGCTATGGGAAATTGAAAAATAAATCATTTATAATTATATTATAATTAAAACAATCAAAATATCAATTCATCCTTGGGTAGGCACTGCCTTCCTTGCCTACCCTGACTGCCTCTGTCTTAGGGTAGGAGAAGATCATTGTTTACTTTTACTAAGGCAGTCTCTGTGCTGTAATGGGCTCTAAAGCCAGACTGAAATCTCTCATATAAATTGTTCCCATGTAGGTAATCACATAGTTGACCTGCAATGATTTTTTCAAGAAATTTGGAAACAAAAGGGAGATTGGATATTGGCCTATAATTGGACAAGGAGAGGTTTAATTACAGCAGTTTTAAAGGCCTGTGGTACATAACCTGTTACTAGAGATGTGTTAATCCAGTTCCAGTGATCAAGTTCTTGCATTGTGTAGAGCTTTTCTAAAAGCTAACAAACTCTTCTTCCAGGTTATATTAACTTCTAATATGTTTAGAGAGCCACTTCTTTTCCAGGGAGCAAACTTTTTAAGACATATCGTCTTCTTTTTAGGTCAGGTGATTCATATATAAACCATATGTTAGAACAAGGTCCAGGGCAAGATAGTGAGTTGGTTTGTTTACATTTTGTGTAAAGCTGATTGAATCTAATAGTGAGGTAAATAAATTATTTAGGCTGTTGTTTTCATCATGAACATGAATGCTAAAGTCACATATGATAACTTCATTAGTGCTCAGCACCAGATCAGTGATAAAGTCATATAATTCAGAGGGACACTCAGAATATGGACCAGGAGGACGGTAAACTATAACCAGTAAGATGGGTTTTTCTATATAATTTTTGGGATTACAAATTTCAAGGGAAAGGCTTTCGAATTAATTGTGGTTAAGTTTGGATTTTGGGGTGACTGATAAGCGAAAGTGAGAAACTGCTGCCACGATTTTTTTTTCTTCTTTTAAATAAATCAGCACGTTTCCAAAATAGATCAAAGTTATTAATAAATGTGAACTTATGGAGTTTGCAGCAGGATTGTAAGAAGTTATGCTGCTGTAGGAGGTGGCTAAAGTTTTACATACCTCTATTTAATGTAGGAAGAGGGCCAAAGATGAATACTTATTTCCCACATGCCTTTAGAACGTTAAAGAGAAGGTTAAACTCATTCATGGTCAGTATCGATTTGCGTCAAATAGTATCGTTCGTCCCCACATGTAACACTATTTAGTGACAGTTGCTGACAGCGTGGGTAATATTTGATTAAGTTTGTTTAAGATAGTGTGAACTGTAGCACCTGGAATATAGTGTGTGATGGCATTAAAGTATCTAATGTTCCTCGTTATGAGTGCAGTTAGCGGGATGAGTGTTAAAAGTGTGTGTGGGCTTGTTATACTGACCGGGAGCGTCCGGCGGGTGGATCACAGCTGGCTATGGTGGAGCCTCCGTCTCTGTTATCAGCTCCGGTTGGCGTTGAAGCAGCTCTGCTTCTAACGGCGCGGGGGTCGCTGATGTCTGCGGGGATCCTCCGTCATCAACTGGCATTGAAGCGGTGCAGCAGTAGGAGGATTGGAGTGCTTTTTGTCAGTGGCTGTGTGCGCGGAGCAAGCATGCTTCTGGATTGCAGCTTTGAGGAGTTTTCGACGAGCTTCAGGAGGTTTTTGACCGGTGGGAATTTAATCCAAGCGGTGGTGGAGGCGTTTTCCTGGCGGTTGTTTCGGTTTGCTTAATTGGACTCAGTTTGTCTAAGTTTTTGTTTGAGAGGGCTTCAAAACAATTGTGGAAAGTAAGCAGAGGGTGGATGCCATTTTCTGTGTTATTCTACCTCAATCGATGATGGCAGGCATGGTGTGGAACAGGACAGACTTGAACCAGGATTCTCCCAGGGTGTTGTGTTGTTGTCACATGGAGTACTATGGAGTACTTTTTTAGCCCGTTAGAAAGGTGACAAATCTCTTCCCATAGTTTGGTAATGTCTTTGTGTCCATACCAGCCTGTCATTGCCCGATCCTGTTAGATCTCCGAAGCTAAGCAGGTCTGGGCCTGGTTAGTAGTTGGATGGGAGACCACTGAGAATTCAGGGTGCCATAGTGGGGTGGCAGTCACCCCAGTGGTATCTGTCATTGTGTGCTTGGGCAAGGCACTTCACCTACATTGCCTAGTATGAATGTAGTGTGTGAGTGAGTGTTGGTGTTGGTCGGAGGGGCCGATGGCGCACTATGGCAGCCACGCTTCCGTCAGTCTGCCCCAAGGCAGCTGTGGCTACAATAGTAGTTTACCACCACTAAGTGTGGAGTGAAAGAATAATGCCTTAATTCTGTAAAGCGACTTTGAGTGTCTATGATAAAGCGCTATATAGAATTGATGCATTATTATTATTTGATAGCAAAATGTCTTTCTCTGACAGCAATTGAGGAGCGGCGTCTCCACCGTCTGTAAATGCGGCCATCTTGGGTGATAACGCTATGAAGCACAGTAAGGCTAAATAGCTCAGTTGATTCTCCACCTCTGAAAGTTCTAAAAGCATTTTAAGTGAGAAAGTGACCAAGTAGAATATCAACATGTGCTCATTTGATCCATAAAACTCACGCATACACATTTCATTCACACATTTTCAGAGACCTTCCATTGTGCTACTGACTCTTCCTTCAAAACAAGAGAACTACATTCTCATTTAGACATCAGACTTAGTATGAGTAGTACGTTAGTATGACATTCACAACATGGCCTAAAAGCACTAAAAATAACAGAGAAATACACAAAATGATGAAGAAATAACACAATGGGACAACAAAACTACACAAGAACAGACATAAATACACAAGAACATCGACATGTGCCCATAAAACTCACACATTTTCAGAGAGCCTCCATTGCGCTACTGACTAATCTTCTTGTTCACTTCAAACCAGAGCCGTATTTACAAAAGAGTAAAAAAAATTATAAAATTAAAAAAAGCTAATGGAAGACAAGAAGCAATTCTTTTTTTTTTTAAAGGGGATGTTTGATTTTTAGCTTGAAGCCGGCCCCAGGACCATTTTACATTCTGCTTCCAATGCATCATGGGCGGTTGAGTATGACTAAGATGGAAGTGAAGCAGAACTGAAACAGGAAAAGGAAGTAAGGAAGAAAAGGAAGAAGTGAATCAGGAAGAGGAAGTGAAGCAGGAGATGGAAGTGAAGCAGAATGATAGAAGGGAAGCAGGAAGATGGAAGTGAAGCGGGAGATGGAAGGGAAGCAGGAAGAAAAACAGCAGGAAAAGCAGGAAGAAGTGAAGCAGGAAGATGAAGAGAAGCAGGAGATGGAAATGAAGAAGGAAGATGGAAGTGAAGCGGGAACAGGAAATGACGCAGGAGATGGAAGTGAAACAGGTAGATGTAAGTGAAGCACGAGATGAAGGTGAAGCCCATATACATCCAAGTATTTCTGACGTACTCAATTCTTTTATACTAACTCATGTGAACACACTACATACTAATTTAGACGTCACACTTAGTATCAGTAGTACATTAGGATGACAATTACAACATAGGCTTGTAGTAGCTTCCAATAAAATCCTACATTTCCCACAATCCTCAACTCTTGTTTGTAGTCCTTGCACTCTTTTTGGGACATGTTTTACAAGTGTCAGTACTTTCATAGATTGTCTCCATCTCTCCTGCTCTGTCACTGTTACATTTAATGTCAGTCGATGTGAAAAATACATGCCGAGCAGTGTTTTGTGTGACACAGCGGACTCCGCACGGTAGTGAGATTGTGTCTTTAGCCTAGCATTAACATTAGCATGAGCATTGGTATTAGCCCAGCAATAGCTAAGCATTAACGTAGAATAAGCTTAACATTAGCATTAAAATTAGATTATTATTAACTAAGCATTAGCTTAGCATTAACTAAGCATTAGCACTGGCCTAGCATTAGCCTAGCCAATGACCCCTCTGTGAAATTAATGTCCTCTGCATTTAACCCATCCCTGAGGAACAATGGGCAGCCATATTGCGGTGCCTGGGAGCAGTTAGGGGTTAAGGGACTTGCTCAACATCCCACAGCGATGGTCCGGGTGAGATTCGAACCGACAACCTTCTGATTACAAGCCCAGAAAATTGAAAAAAAAAAAGATTATAACTGTATTTAATTACCAATTACACAATTACAATCATAATTGTCGGACCTTGCTGTTTGTTGGCAAATTCATCCACATTTATCCCAATAGAATGTGTAATTTAACAATTCACTGAGAGCCTGTAACTAATAGATGGATGAAGGACAGTGTGGCACAGGGAGGAGACCAGAAGGGAGACCAGTGGGGAGACAAGTGGGGAGACCAGGGAGGAGACAAAGCCTTCGTATGGTTGGCGTTCCCGTGAGGCCTGCCTGTGATAGGCCAGGGCCGTACAAACAAACGTGGAGGTCGTATGGGACCAACTGTAATTAAAGAGCAGGTCCCTGATCTTTGATGTCCCGCCTCCCTCAGTCGCCCTGCGGGGTCACAACCTCCATCTCCACCCGATCCAGAGGAGGATCAAAGCCCCTCCCTGAGAGCTGAATGAACATGGGCAAGCTCAGCAGGCTCATCCCTATCAATAATATCATCCTCCTTCAAAAGCAGTGGAACACAGAGAGCCTGAGCCAAGTCCTCCTGAGTGTTTATGTTGGACACATTTCTGTTTCAGTGGCCAATAAAACAATCCACTTAACTGTGAGTGGCCCCTAAAGACAATCTATTGCTGCCAGGGCTTCCATATGGTTGGACGAGCTCGGACCCACATCCCAGCTCCACGACTGTCCGTCCACAGCTGGGATATTACACATTAACATCTGGCTTATGGTTGGTCGGCCATGCCTGAGAACCATCACCCGGATACACTGGCATCGTGCCAAACCCCTACCCTCCTGTTGGAAACAGCTTTTCTCAGCTCCGTCTCAGATGATGTTCTGACAGCAAGATGAACACTTTGGAACCCCCTTCACACCAGTAAAAAAACTACGAAAAAATAATAACAATAAAAAATTTAATTATTGAGATACTAAGTCAAAATTATGAATTTTATCTCATAATTATGATACTACATTATAGTTACAAAATACTAAGTCATAGTTATGAGAGAAATCTCAGTTATGAGATACTCTCATAATTATATAATACCATCTCAATATTATGACTTAGGTCAACCACCAATAACAAACCTTGTACATAGTAATAGGTCAGTATTATTAGTATCTCATAATTATGACATACTAATTATGAGATACTGTTATCTCATAATTATGAGATACAATCTAAGAGGTCTAAATGGTTTTCCATGTGATGCATCACAGCTACAGTTGGAATGGGCTGAGACAAATCTTTACAGATGGATATCATCATCGATTCATCATATGACTTAGAATTTTGTGTTGTTTTACTTTTCCTATTATTTATTTATTTTACTGGTAGGAATGGGCTTCCATTTCTTCCAGATTAGGTGTTAAATGGAATAAAACAGAAAGCTGATAAAGCACTGTTGCATTCATAAATGAGCTCAGTTATTTAGGAAGCAGGAGATAAGAGGTGTGAATATGTGTGTGCGTGTCCATTGTTTCACTGAATCTAACTAATTACAGCTGCAAACCATTGGAAACCACTGGCGATCAGATGGAACTTTGTTTACAACTAAAGCTTTTCGAAGGGCCGCTCCATCCACACATGCTCCATTAATGCTAGGGTGTAAGCTTTGATTGTTGGAATGTATTGTATCAAATACTCTCACACACACACACACACACACACACACACACACACACACACACACACACACACACACACACACACACACACACACACACACACACACACACACACACACACACACACACACACACACACACACACACACACACACACACACACACACTAGGCATTGGCAGAAAGGTAATCAATAAAACCACAAAAAAAATCACTATACTGGATACATTGACACACAAAAGCTCCAGAATCAAAGTAGAAGTCTTTGTTGATGAACAGCATGGTGAGCTACTGCCCCCTAGTGGCTCACACTGAACATGACTGACCATAGGACAGAGGTTTTATAACACTATAATACTTTTATCACAAAAAATGTGATTGCCCAACACAGGGTCACATGATCAACATTAATGTCAGCATTACCAATAATGACCAATCTGAGCATTAATACAAAATAGAACAAAGGGTTTTATGCATTTTTGTTATCATTTTGTGTATCTTCCTGTCATTTTTGTATATTTTTGTTAACATTCTGTGTGTTCATGTCATTGTTTTGTGGGGGTTTTTTAGTGTTTTTTAGTATTTTTGTTGTCATTTATTTATAATTTTCTGTATTGTTGTTGTTGTTTTGCATACTTTTCTGATTATTATTTGTTATTTTTGTAATCCTCGTATACGTTTGGAGTAATTTTGACAATTTTTGTCATCATTTCGTGAATTTTTGTGCATGTTGTCTTTTACGTTAACATATTGTGTTTTTTTGTTGTCATTGTGTATATCGTTTTGGTATATTTTTAGGCCAGGCTACTGGACTCAAACCGCCACTCACTTTGTTGTTGTTGTTGTTGTTGTTGTTGTTGTTGTTGTTACTCCTCTGTTAATCGTGACCGGATTGGGCTGAAATTTGGTAGGTATAATCTATGGATGTGTACGCATCAAGCGGAGCCCGATTTTGGATTTGGTGCCCAAAAAGAAAAAAAGAAAAAACAAAAATTTATTTATTTGCGAGTCAAATATTACGATGGTGGTACCAAATCATTGGCACATACCAATGTATAAATGGGGCCCATTACCCTGTACGTGTCACGGGGGCGCCAGGGCATTTGTATACCCATCACATTGCTCACATTACGTACACCCCATTTACACTGATGTCATCCCATATTCATTCTCATTCCACTGTATCATGTTTTTCTGCAATCAGTGCCTTCTCCTCGCCCTTCTCTCTCTTTTCTGTTTCAGGTGTCTTGAAGCTGGAGTTGGCAGTCCCTGATCTGTGGTTCACTGCTCAACTAGTCTGGGACACGCTGATTTTCTCTCTCTCCATCCTGTTCTGTTCCTCCTGCTGTATGAATTTTATATTTTGATTGTGCTTTGAGATGACTACTCCTCCATTAGTTCTCGTTAAATCGGAATGCAGTTTGGTATGAATACAATGAGACGCTCGGAGCCCTTTTGTTGAAATGGGGTCACTCCACATTTCCGATAATTTCAAAATTTATGGGAACATAGTTGTGTGATATATCGTTTCAAAGGTAATTCAACGTAGATTACAATTATGCCTCGCAAAATTCGATTAGGGGCCCGAATGGCCCACCCCCCTTTTTTTGACATTTTCCATTAAAGTTGTTTTGTTATTTATTTGTGAGGCAAATATTGCGACAGTTGGTGTTACTGAATGATTGACACATACCAAGATTTGAATGGGGCCCATTCTCGGGAACGTGGTACGTCCTATTTGGCACGGAGACGTTCCGCGGGCCAAGCCGTAGTTCATCCGAACTTGTTATTGTTCTGGGGTTTTTTTTTTTCATTGTTTTGTCATAGTTTTGTGTGTGTTTTAAGTCATTGTTTATTTTTTGTTCTCATTTTGCACATTTATTTTGTTATTTTGGGTATTTTTGTTGTCACTTTGTATATTCCTTTCTTAAATATTTCACATCTTTGTAATCCTCGTATGCATCTGCTTTGTCTTTTTTGTTAAAATGTTGTATTTTTTAGAGCAATTGTGTGTGTTAATTTTGGGGGCCGCACAATCTCAGACTGAGGCCTGCATATGGCCCCCTGGATGCTGCCATAAAAGATCAATTCAGTGGATTGAACAAATCACAAATCCTCCAATCAAGTATCATTACCTTGTTTTTTCTCGGTGGCCATTTCTGTAAAAGCAAACAAAATCCAACAATTAGACAAACAGTGAACATGCAAACAAACAGTCGGTCTCATGAACACTTCTTACTGGACTCCTTTTGATTGTAGCGTCTCGAAACATGAGGCAGATGTCAACAACAATCACTCCCACTTCCTCTTTACTCTTTGGATCAGTGAGAAGTAACTCCATCTCATACGTTCTACCAACAAGTAAAAAAGACAAATCAATTTGCATTCAACGTTGGATTGTTGTTTTAACCCTCCTATTATCCCTGGGCTCAATTTGACTTTATTCAATGTTTATCACTCCGAAAAAAAAAAAAGAAAAAAAAAAAAAAAAAATATTTCATGACTTTTCTTAATTTGATGGGTAAAATAAATTAAGCATAAAATAATCATGATGATATTTTCTCGACCTGATGGTGTCCCTGCAGGAAAGGCCACGACCACAATCAATAGGGTTCAGACCCTTGTGGTCATTAATGTTGTCAGTACATTTGAGAAGATTTGAATAAATGCTATTTAAAACAGAACTAAGTAACTTGTGCTTAGTGCTCCCCCAAAGGTCTTTTTTGGTTATGCCACTGTCGTAAAAACTCCCCGCCCCACTCCACAGCTACATGTTCACCTGTGACACTAAGAGTGCTTTCACACATACAGTCCCATGTGACGATGTGGACAGTATGAGGATGACAAACAAGTAAAAGAAATGAATGATGTGGGAGTAATACAGAAGGGAGTGTGGAAATGTGTGTGATGTGTTTGTTTGTGTGCTGACAAAGCGGCTCTGAAAATGGATGGATTGCGAGTGTGTGTGCCTGTTGCCGTGACAACGGTACGTGATCACTGTGTGTTGCTGCTGAGCTGTCACTGCATGGAGTTGCACCGTTCCTCAGACAAAGGTCTTCTCTGCTTCTTTTTTGCTGGTTCCAAAATGTGTGTACAAAATTTTATTTGTAGACAACCGTGTAATGACTAGCATTAGTTTGTCTTGTGCTGCCGTAAAGCAGTACGTCTTGCCACCAGGTCGGAAGCAGGGAAAGCTGCAAGTGATGTATTCTGGCCAGAGACAGCAGGGAGAGATGAAAGACCCCCGATCACCCCAAAAACACTTGTATTACCCTCACAGGGACTATGAGAAAGATTTATTAAGGTGAAAAAGTTGCTTAGTTCTGCTTTAAGCTAGAGAACAGGTCAATGTTTCATTTTCAAGGGGTTATTTATGTATTCAACAATTAAAGTGTATGAACACAAAAAACTTGGTCAACAATTTTATGAAAATAATTTTCTGGAGGCAGATATCCCTGGTCTCAGATTGACCCCATAAGGGTAAAATGTGTTGGTAATATTTGAGGACATTAGAAGGGTTTATAAATGTAAACACTCACCTGTACAAATCCAGATTATTCAGAGAAATGCTGCTGGAGCCCATGAACTCATCTGTTGTGCGGTTTTTATCGTACACCTGCACATTCACCACAAACATTCCATTGTTTTTCATTCTGAGCTGTAAACTTAAAAAGGCCAAACGTGTAAAGAAGTGAATCTGTCATGGTCAAACCTACCCTCACGTCCACCTCGTGCTCGCGGTCTCGTAGGGGATGGGAGAAGGACTCATTCCATCGCGGGTTCACATTCTTGTAGACCACTTTGCTTTTGTAGAACTGCTTTCCTTCCAGTTTGAACTTTACGTACGGATCCCTGCTGCCTAAAAATAAAATAACAGAAGAAGAAAATATTATATAACTGTGGAGCGTTCACCTTTACGTGAATATTATCTGCAGATGATACTACCTTATTAAAAAAATATAAAACATGTCTTAGAAGTTATAGAGTACAAAAATAAGAAGTTAGGAAAAATGGTTTGATATTAACAGATACTGCGGCTTATTCATTTATTAAAGGAATTCAAATACAAAGAACAAATAAGATTAATCATGGAAATCATATATAAATGACGCAAAAGTTAAAATTCTCTGTTTTCCACAAGGTAAAGCTAAAGCAGTCACTGAATCAAGGTCTCGTATCTGACTTACTTTACTGAAATGTCATTTTAATGTCTTGAATGAAATAAATAAACAAACAAACGAATAAATTGCATCATGCACTTCCTGCATGAATACCTGTGTCTGAATGATGATTCTGGCTTTCACAAAACAATGGATGATATAAAAATACACACTTATTCACCCCTCCCCCCAATGTGTGTGATAAAAATGCAGTGGGGCAAAAAATAGTATTAGGCAGCCACCGATTGTGCAAGTTGTCCCTCTTAAAAAGATGAGAGTAAATCACATTGTATCAATTCTTAAATAATTTATTTGTAAGTTCTTGTGAAAAATAAGTATTTGGCACTTACAGTACAAGCAAGCAATAATTCTGGCTCTCACAGACCTTTTACTTCTTTTTAAAAAAGCTCTTTTATCCTCCACTCGTTACCTGTATTAATTAGATATTTGCCTCCAGAAAATTAATTATCAGTCAGGGAATTCAGCTTTGCAGGTTTCAAGGGTAATTTGAAAGTGTGGCTCAGGACAAACCAGAATTGTGACCATGCCTTATCATCTAAATATACCTATTTACATACTAACATGTACATAGGTATACGGTTTTAAAAATAAAAAAAAAATCTCTCTTGGTGTAATAATAATGTATATAAACACATATTTTAATACTAACCATGTGCAAAAGGGCTATGTGCAATAATATCACACACACACACACACACACACACACACACACACACACACACACACACACACACACACACACACACACACACACACACACACACACACACACACACACACACACACACACACACACACACACACACACACACACACACACTCCAATTGTCAAAGAGTTGAAACACCCGCCAAGGTGAGGTGACCACCACGGACCAGGATGGAGAAGCAACCAGTGTTAATCTCCCCAGCCTGTAAGGAAAGTGTGTGTGTGTGTGTGTGTGTGTGTGTGTGTGTGTGTGTGTGTGTGTGTGTGTGTTGGGGGTCTGGGACTCTTTTGTCTTTATGATTGCATGCAGATTGGCCAAAAAAACAGTAAAAAAAAAAAAAAACACTAAAAAGCCATAAAAAGCCATCCCAATGCCTTGGTTTGTGTGGGGAATAAAGGGGTGCTTGAGAGAGCCCGCGGGGAGGCTTACATCACATGACAAAGGCCCTGTGGGGACGGGCTGTCAGGCCTGTCAGACCCCAGCCCTCCCCACTCCAAATGAACATCTCGCCCCGGCAGGCAAGACCCACACCAGCCCGTCACAGGGAACCCTCCAGGCAACTTGACAGGAGCAGAATGTGGCAGCTCGCATGAAGGAAAGCTTTGGCAGGACTGAGAATGGAAACTAATGTGGGGGGGAAGAAAAACAAAAACCAAGGGGTGGGGTGTGAGCAGTGGTGTGGGTCCTTTCAGATAATGTAATGACAATGGCATTAGTGAGCCTCTGGCACGGTGGTGACTTTTGGCTAAATAGAGGAGGAACTGTAGGGATCACATCATCACCATCACATTCTGACAGGGAATGTCAGGTCTGAACTGGAACCAGTCTAAGCTCAGTTTGATCAACCAGTACATAGAGTACATACAGCATTTCATACTCACTTCTCCTTTATTTCTGCAGAACCTAACCACAGAATGATGCTGGCTTATCTCCATCACACAATACACATATAAACACATCAAAGCAGAACTAAAGCTCTTAATCAATAAGACGGCAGGTTCCTTTGCTTATTTTTATATTCATTTGAGCCCCATTAGCTTCCATCGTGGTGGTTGCTAATCTTCCTGGGGTCCATTGAAATAATAATAATCAAGATTCTAGTACATGTAAAAACAGAAAAAAAAAAAATAAAGACATTTAAAAATATTCAGAAACATTACATCAAGACACATTTTCATTACACCAACAAATACATTGAAAAAATACATGACATATATATTAAGATGGGTAAAAATAAGATTTTAAAACATTTTTAAATATGTGTAAAGTTGACATGTCTTCCAGGTCTCTAGGCAATTTGTCCCATGAGTGAAAACCTCTAAAAAAAACACAGACGTTTGTAAATAGTTGGTATTAGGACGATTGGTGACTAAGTCAAGTATTGTAAAAGGGTACATGATGGGAGTATTTGATCTCTTCTTGAAATAATCTCGGTTGGCCAGTTAAAATAAACTTCTTTATAAATATTTGTAAATTATAATAAATATCAGTAAGTTATAATAATGCAATTTAGTGTTCATGAGGGGCAATGATATGGTGACCTGTCAATTCCTGTAAGTCCTTTTCAGTCCACATGAGGGCGCTAATGCTAAAGCTAGGCATAGGGGACTGAACTAACAAGATCCTCACCTGAATCAGGCTGAAAAAATGTTACAACATTTCTAAATATTTCAGGAGCCTCCATGTGTTGGCACACTTAACACACTGGTCTCTGTAGACTGCCCTTTAGTGGTGACAGAAAAACTCTTCAAAAAAAACTCAAATATGAGGAAAGCTACATTGCTTTGTGCGAGCCAAACATGTTTGATGCTCTTTGCCAACTCGTACTTGTGTGAAAGTGGATTTTTCCGCTTTGACAAACATGAAAATAAAATACTGAAAAAGACTTAAATTAGAGTTCTCTTCATCCTCTCAACCTCACTCTTCTAATTAAAGTTGTAGTGAGTTGCATTTTACAGTTTCAGGGTGACAGATATGTTGTGTTACTGATATATGTTCAATCAACAAATGTTTCGTTGATTATTAAATAAATCGAGTGATAATTCTGAATAAGATTATTAATTTTTTCATTATATATTATTCCTCAACAGGATAGGTAACATCTGACAATACATTATACTGTTATTAGGTGTACAGGAGTAGGGGGTACATGGCTTCTCATTAAAGGTATGAAGGGTTAGAGAATATTTTACAATTTAGGAAAATGTGATCCTGAGAAATGTTGCTAGTTGGAAACCCATGAGTGAAACTACGAAGTACGAGTCTGACTGCATACCTGTCTGCCACTTTTCCATTGTACTTTAGTTTACCAAACAACACGCACACGTCATTATGACACGGGAACATGAACACAGTCTGTCCCGCCTTCATATGAACTCGCTTCTATTGTCTCGACAACTCTTAGTGACATAATATATCTATTCAAACTACAGCTTTGATGAAATAAATACACTGACAAAAAAAGAAAGTCTGATATTCAACAGCAATATTTTTAGTTTTAAAAGTTTCTAAAATTTAAAATGCATAAAGTCACTCTTTGTTGGCTCTTTCTGTTGCAGTCATGGTTTGTTACACATGCATCGCTGATCAGAAGAAAAGGCAAACCATTTGGAAAATTATTCATACAATGATTTTTAAATATTTTTAAAAATCACAGCTGGAGATTTTTGACTTGTATCCAATAAAGCATCCAATAAACTGTATGATTAGAACTATTTACAGAGGCAAAGTTCTACTGACATGAAGGGACAGGATGATCAGTTGAGCTCCTTCACAGGAGATCCTCATTAGTTAAAGTATTACTATTATCACACTAATAGCACAGCAAGTTGCTCAAATTAAAACCTACCTTTACCTTTCATCTCAAAAATTATGAGAGTCATTTATATTTCTAAATTAATCACAGCCTTTGTTTGTTGTACTTATTCCACACAAAAAAAACATAGAAGAATCAAACGAAATCAACTTAAATAGAAATTCTTAAAAAGTGTATTGTGTATTATCTTACCATATCATTGTATTTCCAAATTAAAAAGATTAATAAATAAATAAACACTGTACTGCACATTACTTAATACTGCATGTAGATCCAAAGTGAGGTAAAACTAACGCTTTTTTCTCAAAGTACAACAATAAACAGTAACATTTTATATTTTAGTGTTTAACATGAAAATTAAGACAAAACAAAAAACATTTTAATGCAAATCATTAAACAACTAAATTAAATATAAACAATTACTCCTAACCCTATGAAGCAAAATAACAGAATAATATATATATATATAATATTGATATTTATTTCTATGTGGTTATTCAAATTTAAGCCATTTGTTTCTGTTTTTCTGTTTACATTTTTATTAATTTTCATATTTCAAGATTTAGACATGAATTTTAAATGTTTAAAAGTACAAGAAGGTACATGTGATTCTATTCATCTTTACTTACGGTTGCTTTAGTTTTAAATGGAAATTAAACTGAAAAACAAATGGTTGTAGAGCACAATAATAAATATTATTTGTTGACTTACCAGCTCGTTTGTTCCTGACCACCAGGTTCCTTCCTTGCTTCAGGTTGATGTTCAACAGATACCTCTGACAGACGGCGGGCGTCATTCCTGCTGAAGACTGCAGGGAAGGAGAATTTAAACATTTAAATGTTTTTACAACACATTCAGAGATGACTTTATAAGAAGATGATGTTAATACTTACTGAGGCTTCTAAAGGATCCTGAGAAACGTCATCAAAAAAGTCACATGGTTCACTGGACATCTACAAAGATGAAAGAGAAATATTAAGCAGTGTATGTTTCTTCCATTATTGATTTGAAAAGCCAAAGTAAAAATATATATAATAATAACATGTAGTAGTTTGTTCTCATGGAGAACACAACGTGTTTTCTGTTCTAAGAACTGTGTGTAGATTCATAGCTTTGTTTTACATGTCTTCAGACTCAGGTTATTAAATATGTAAACCTTAAAAATACAGTCTGTAAAATTGTGAACATGATGAACACGATGTTAGAGAAGTTAGCTAATGAAAGTTTTAATCTTATTTGACTTTACTTTCCATCAGAATAAAACCACCACCATACAAACAATCTACAGTTAAATTTACTGTAGATTGTACATTTTTATTATATCAGAATAGTGTAGGATCATGTTGTAATATAGAATTAAAATCTGTGTACTTCCCAGCTACTATTAGCATTAGGGAGCTAATATTGAACATATAATTGTTGAACACTTCACAATGACATAACGCTTAAATATTCTGTCCAGCTGCATTCCTTTTAATTAAAATAAAGTTTAAATGCATAAAAAAATTCCAAATATATTGTAACTTAGTATATATGCACTCACTTTGATTATTTTTATTTTTAAATGTTGCTTACAAAATGCTGAAAAAATACCTGACTAGTCTATTAATACGAACTACTGCCAGTGGTCATTCATATACATTAACATATATAAGTCCCGCCATCGTCCTATAGACTCCTGCACAAATAGAAAATTGCGCCGCGATTGCCCAGCCAATAAGCTTCGACTTATTGTCGCGAAGACTGTCAATCAAAGTGAATGCGCGTGCGTAAATTCTGCACGGAAACAAGGCTGTGAATCACAACAGCAAGCAGGTATGCTGCTCAGATATGATTTTGACTCTTACCTCAGAAACATCCATCGCCAAAAGAATAACAATGACCCATAGACCTATATCAATACAACCCGATGCGACCTTGTTATGTTCCACGATGCGCGTGCAGAAAAGTAGAGGTATGGCTCCTGGTAGAGGCAGAAAGCGGAAGTGGAGCTGTTTAGGGGGGATCATCGAGACCTTCCCTTCTGAATTTTCTTTCTCTTTTTTCATCCTCCGGATATCAGCTTTAAGTAACAAGCTTTGAACCTTAAAAGTGTTTTGAGCTTGAGGTTATTAAAATTAAATTATCTTCTAGGGATCAGAATCCCTTCATCTATTCTGGAATATATTGTTATGGTGCACAAAGTAGTTTTATATTTGAAGTCCATATACATTTGGCAATAGTCATTTGAATATGGTACTGTCATTGATAAAAAGAAGGTGGTAATCATTTTAAAATGACGTGACCTGCATCTCTAAAGCTGTTTGTTCCCATCTCGCCTCTGATGTGCTTTACATGAGGTTTCCAAAAGGGTTTGAGACATGGAATTAACCCTAGAAACAATTTCCATACATTCATGTTCATATTTGTGTTGTCAATCTTAAGCATTTCAGTCTTTGGGAGCATTTAATAAAAGCTTTTTGTTTGTTTTTTTTATTTATTTTTTGTTTTTTTTTTACAATTTGCCATAATTTAAATCAATTCATCCATAAGTCATTCCTTTTTCGTTTTATTTGTATTGGTTTTTTTTGTTGGTAGTAATTTTAGGTCATCACATTAAAAGTACATGCCTCTGATCCTGTCGTAGATTATTTCCAAAAGGCAGCAGTTTATCTCGAAGGTTAGGGTTAGGAATACACTGATACACTCACCTCTAGTTCCTCCAGCCCTTCCAGTATCTGTCCTTCTTCTGTTCCCTCTTCATTTGACGGAACTTTCGTCTGTGAAGAGGAAAACAGTTCTCGATCCAGTTCTTCAGAGTCTGTCCAAGGAACGCTGAATTGCTCTTCGCTTGGAGTGCCGCTTGTCGAATCCAGCGACGTTCCATCTGTACTCTCCAAAGGAACGTCCAATTTGAGGAACATTCGATCTGTAAAAGCCCTCGTTGGTGGAGGAGTCCCTTTTTCAGACAATGCCTTCCTCCTTTCGCAGGGATTTGATTGGTCTGGCTGTAGGTGTGACCTAGCCAGTATTACAGCAACGGTATCTGAAGGCGCTCTGGTCAGAGAAGAAGCCGGAGCGTTAGTGGGAACGTCCTCGCCCAAGTAAAACATCCTCTCATGCCTTGGAGATGGAACGGGATCAAAAGAAAACTTTGACATGTGTGCTTTTGTTTTTTTATCCGCTGGTGTGTAAACGCCTTCCTGAAACGGGCTTGTTCTGTTTGTCAGGGAGTTGATTTCATCTAATTGGGTCAGGGACTCCACCGGGGCGCTCAACCTGTTGGAGACTCTACTTTGGTAATCTGAGGGTGGAGTTCTAACTGTAATTTCACTCAGTTTGTCCGTTAAAAATCCCTCGGCAATCGAGGCACTGGACATTGAATCAGAATCGCTCACGCCGGGAGACACGTCAAAAAAGATGGCATCGTTGGCGTTGGACGCCAAAGGATTGTTGACGATAGGCGTTTCATTCGGCACAGAGAGGTCTGGCACGGATATACTACGACGGTGGGCAAGACCACGGCTTTGCTTTGCTAGAACCTTACGGGGCTTCTTCAGATGGGGCAGCTTGGTTTTCAATCGAAGGTTTCCCAAGAAGTTCTTTTTCTTCGGTTCCATCTTGAGCGTGAATACCTTCAAGATCAAAGGACAACAGTAAAACAAGATGTGGTACATCTTTGTGAATTTCTATATAACCAACAAACAATGAGTGTGTCTCATTGAAGAATGGGTTTTTGGTTAGTTTAATTAGTTTCAGTTGGTTTCTTTAACTTCATAACAACATTTGCCAAATTGCGAGTACTAAGTAAATTGTCTTCCTTTAAGTTTCTTGGTTAGTTAACACTTTAAAAAGCTGTTTTTAAGATAAATGCTTAATTTCATTGTCCCTATTTTAGGATACTGGAACCAAACAACTGATAATATGTCTAGAATCTCTAGATCTATAAAAGAGCATGCGTCTGATGCAGAGGGTGGGAACCCTGACTAACCATTTTCATCGAGGCCGACTTGTTTTGAAATGACATACTTTGTTCCCAAACAGCCGATTAACAGGACATCTTAAATCTAAAATGATTGACGGTAGGGTTAAAAGAGTCTCTGCTTCTAATTTTCCATGTGTTTGTCCAGTAATGGACTGGTGAGTATTGCCCGTGGGAGCTATAGGATAATGTATCAGTGTCCAATCAGTTACTACTACAATAATTATGCTACAGTAAAATATTAAATCTTCTAAACTCATTCTATTTCAGTGGCCACATACAAAGTAGTTTGATCTTCAGTGGGCCAAAGATTATAGGTAGGAAAACAAGCAATTTTAAAATTAATGTTTTGGGAAATTATGTAAAATGAAATCAGGAAACTTAAGTTCTTTGAACAATTTTAGATTTAAAATGACTGTAGTCATGTGATGAAAGCAGAGGGAAATTGTGATCCTCCAAATATTGTGGAGTTTCATTGAATTTGGGTATTTAAAAGAGAATTTACACAATAACTTATGTTTTTTTTTTTTTTTCTGTCTTTTTAATTTTCTCCTGCAGGCCAAATGGGATGGTCTAAATGGCCTGATTAGGCGCCCGGGCCTTGAGTTTGACACGTATTATATACCCACTAATCACAGTTGGAGAACATTCCAATGATTCCAGTATAACAACTGGGATCGTGTTTTTACAACTAATGTATAAACACTAAAATGAAGAAAATTAAACCTTGTCGAAAAATTTGACATCTCGTTTAAAGGAAGTAAACATAGCTATTTGTATACTTTTTGTAAAAATATTATTGGATTTTGAACAAAAATAAACAGTTTTAAGTAATAATATACACATAAAAAATATATAATAATACATAATGAAAACAAAGAAATAGTTGCCTGACTTCAAAATCACAACCTTTTCAACAAAGTCTAACATTCAACATTCACTGGATATGAAGTGAAGTACAGAAACACCTCACTGTACCTTTGGAGTGAATCTCAGGAAATAAAAAATTAAGTTTTCATCAAAAGAAGCGTCAGATCTTCACACAGGCAGCAGCTCAACCATTCCAGCAGTGACGACAAAGGTAACTCAAAACATATGTAGCACTAAAACACTCGGAAGATAACTTTCTAGAGAAGTCACTGGTGGAGAGGTCAGACGAGGTAGACCGGCCATACCAGTCAAACAAGGTTGGTTTCAGCGAGTGTGAGAGCTTTTCCTCTTTCAGCAGTATGATTCTGTTTAAATGGAATCACAAGGAAATCTGGGCATGAATTTGGTCAAATGAAGACATCGCAGAAAGAGATTAAAGCTTGGAAACAATGAAACAGTTGCTGATGCCTGTTTGTTGTTGATTTGAATATTTCATAACGTTATATTTGCTTTGGTGCAGACTTCAGGACTCTTAGAGGACCGAGTGTTTGGAGCTGTAATCTGTTCTAATTCTACACTACAACTGCTTTTCCTATTTGTCCAAAACAGTGCTGAAATACTGTTGATGGATTGTGCAACAAGACGAAGGCATATGAAAAGTCAGGGCAGATCTGCTCCTCACTCTACAGAACATCCCCTTCTCCTCCTCACTCCCATGTTTGTTTGCAGTGGATCAGAGTTTAGCCTGAGCTCGTCACGAGTGGGCATCGGTGTTTGTAGAGTATAAACTAGAGCATCAGACCCTCTGGTGTTCCTCGTCTGTGCTCGGCGGTGGAGACGATACCACAGCAGATGTGTCGGAGTCTGGGCCCAATCTTTTTCAATATTTACCGATGACTTAACGAGATCAGGCCCACATGAAAGAAGGCGGCGTTGGCACTGAGTTGAAAGCAGAACCAAGGACGTGTGTGGGGGCACGGCCCGATGGCAGGTGGCCTTTCTCACACAACGCAAACAAACTAAAACCCAGCGCCGTTACTTGACACATGCACACGGGACGTGATCCAGACGAGCTCACAGCTGCTCACACACGTAAAGATGAACATGGATCACAGCCACCACACGGCTGACCTAAAGCATCCGTTTGTCCTTATTGTTCACTGGTTTTGTTCACTCAACGCCGTGTAAAGAAAAACACACCAAACACCATTGTTTAACCAGTAAGAAACTGCATCACCACCTGCTAATCACACTGATTATAATGAACCAGTTTAATGAGAATAGTAATTTGTTAACGTGATACTAAAGACAATCTGGTTTTTGACTCATTCATTAACCAAGTGTGCGCTTGGGCTCCGCCCACTCCCAGCCCTCACTGATTCATTCAGCTTGACTTTTGAACAGTAATCTCCTCCTATCCCAACAACTTAATTACTTAGTAACACATTACTCTCTTAATAACTAGTAACAAGTAATCTAACACGTTACTATTTCTAAACCAGTAATAACATTAAACTTACGATTTCTGTAATTCTCCTCACGTATATAACAAGTCAAGGTTTTAGCATGAGGAAAACTCACATGTTACAAATTATATATATATATATACGTTTTTTTTAATTTTACAAATCTAGCCTAAAATCTTTGAAATGTACTTATTAGCAGAGCTTAATTTGTGTCGGATGTTGCATCTAATTTTTTTTTTCAGCACCTCATTTGCTTTTTCGGCGTTTTGATTACATTTTGAAGTATTATATTTGGACAGCTGTGTCTTTTATTGAGTTGAAATCACTGGAAAAGTCATTGTACACATAATTTAAGGTAAAAACTGAGCACAAGTGGGAGAGAACAAAGTCAAGCCACACTATGTCTAAAGTGTGATTTTGCACATAGTTTCTCTGTCTGCTTGGAAGACAGCAGATAATGGCTAAAAAAGAAGTTGGATTTAAAGAGCTGTTTTAAGCCAATAAGCGAAGCGAAGCCTGAGGTTCAGAAGTCCAAGGTTCTTTCTGTGGAAAACGTGGAGGAGAGCAGCAGCAACGTAGCAAGCAGCGAAGATGCTAATGCAGGAGCAACAGACAGGATGCAGGAGGAGAAATATCCAGGGGACGCGAGGAGGACTCAGGACAGAAAGAAGAGATAATAATAATAATAATAATAATAATAATAATAATAATAATAATAATAATAATAATAATAATAATAATAATAATAAATTAAAGCCGCAACCGGCCGGGGTCGGTACCCAAGGTCTCAATATTGGGGATCAAGGTGCAAATCTGTGGAAAAACAGCTGAGATATTGCATTTAAATGTTTTAGCATTAGCCTAGTTATAGCATTAACCTAGCAAAAGCATCAGCCTGACATTAGCATTAGTTAGCAATAGCTTAACATTAACATAAACCTAGCATTTACATTAATGTAGCATTAGCCTAGTATTAACATTAATGTAGCATTAGTATTAGCCTAGCATTAGCATTAACTTAGCTTGAACAATAACCTGGCATTAGCATTAGCCTAAAAATAGCATTAGCTAGCAATAGCTTAGCATTAGCAATAACCTTGCATTAACATCATTGTAGCATTAACTTCGCATTAACATTAACCTAGCATTAACATTGGGCTAACATTAGTAATGGCCAAGCATTAGAAATAATCTGGCATTAGCATTAACCTAGTATTAGCTTTAACCTAGCAATAGCATTTACCTAGCATCAACATTGAGCAAACAATAGCATTAAGCAAACAATAGCATTAACCTTGTATTAGCTTTAATCTAGCGATAGCATTTACTTAGCATTAAATAAACATTAACATTAACCTAGCAATAGCATTAACGTAGCAATAACCTACCATTAGTCTAGCAATAGCAATGATATTGCAGTAGAACAGGAAGAACCAGTTTAACCAGTAAAACCCATCAGAAGGTCTGTTTATTAATTCATTTTCTGATGACATCATCGGCCCCTCCCACTGATCACAGCCTGTTTCTTCTTCATCAGTGTCATGGGGTCCTCTCAAAAACACTCCAAAGAGTTGGCAAAACACAGGCGTAGTCAGAAGATTTTAGTGATGTTGAATTTATTTACAGCCGGCCTCCAAAGGTGTAGCACAGGAAAAACTAATGATGAGAAAATACTATTTTCAATAGTTACAATGAAACAAAACAAAACAAAAAAAAAAAAAAAACAGGTTGAATAAGAGTCCTTCTCTGACTCATCAGACCAACTCAGTCATCGTCTGGTGTTACCTGCTCTGTAACCCAGAACCAACTCTCCCCACTAGGCCATAGCAGCCTGTATTTAAAGTTAAAGCCCCTCCTACTGGGCATCATCAATCCCATAATCTATTTTTCCAAAGAATAGTTTCTTCTAAATAAACCATTCCACACATTGTCATCCCCATCATTAATTTATAGGCTTTTTAATTACCTATTTTAAATTAAATCAAAAACCCAAATAACACTTATTTCCCCCCAGGAACAATTAATATCTAAATTACCCACATCATGTGACCATTTAGTGGTATCAATAAACTATAAAAAAGGCGGAAGTAATGTGCCCCGTTTCCTCATCCATATATGGGACGACTGCAGGTAAGAGCGCTTTGAATGTATGCATTTTAACAACTAGAGCTTCCAAGTGTGCACCCTTGGTTGCGCTATGACTGGGGAAGGAAGGAGAGGTTATGTTATTTAACTGTCTGCACCCAGAACCGCTGTCAGAAGGGAAAAGTTTGGAGGATGACGTGTCTGCTTTCAAGCTCTCTGTTCCGCGCTGTGTGTGTGTGTGTGTGTGTGTGTGTGTGTGTGTGTGTGTGTGTGTGTGTGTGTGTGTGTGTGTCACAATCAGCGACATGCTCCCATCTGTCTAGGTTCATCCAACAGTATTTTGAGGTGAACACGACATATCGTCTTTCCGCTAGAGTTGTTAGCGTCAGACGCCACTAAAAGTGGTGCCATCTGAGAATGCAAGGCATGATGGGTAATTTTCACATTGATTCTTGTTTAGGGCTGGACAGTCGTCATGTGTATCAAATATGAGACAGTTTGAACTTTGTAAAATAGAGTTACAGTAGTCGCTCGCTATAACGCGGTTCACCTTTTGAGGCCTCAGTGTTTCGTGGATTTTTTTACAATGCAATTTTGCATGCATTTTTTACAGTGTATGAATGTGCATTGTGTTCTGCATTCTGATTGGCTGCTGCGTTCACACCGGATGTGTCACAAAATGTTCCTATGTCCAGATTACATACATAGTCAATGGATAAACTCGGCCCAGATGCGAAATCTTTCCTGTGCAGCGGTGCAGTTTGATCCGCCCGTCATTTGTTGATGATGATGTCAGGCCGTCAACACGGACACCGGTCTGTTCAACCATGGAGTAGTAGCTGTGTGTGACCACCTGGAGCTGTATGACACGGCCTTTATAACTGGGACCGGACTAGGAAGGATTTGGCGTGGAGGAGAATCAGCGAGGAGGTGGTAGTAGCAGGTAAAGCAAATATCTCCCAGACGCGGTGCGAGTTTGACCTGAAACTTGGTCAACGGGTTCAAAATACCCCAAGTGTGTGTATCTGTTATTTTGGAGTAATTTGATCGTTTCAAAATGTTTATCTTAATTTTATTTCACTTCTGGACGGCCCCGAAATGAAACCTATTCAGCTTTTGACAGGGTGTGAGGGGGCGCTAGCGCATAATCTATATCTATTTCACAGCACAGCTCACTTCCGGTGCGTGCATGAGCTCCCGTGGACTTCTCTTTTGAGGGAAAATACTTTTTTACTGTTCTTTATTTGGAGATGACATTTCAAAACGTTTATTTTCATGTTAGTTTGACCGTACGCTATTTAGACCGGACAGACCTCACCCGGAAGTTTTTGACGGCAATGGCTGCTGTGTTGAAAACTGCACATTTCTCAGCAGCGCGTGCGTGTGTGTCAGAGAACCAACGGAGGAGAATTGTGTCAAAGGTAGAGAGTCACACACACACACACCGATCAGGTGCGCTTCACAATCGATCACCGTCTACCTGTGAGTGTGTGTGTGTGTGTGTGTGTGTGTGTGTGTGTGTGTGTGTGTGTGTGTGTGTGTGTGTGTGTGTGTGTGTGTGTGTGTAACGGATCACCATTTAGTCCGGTTACAGTCTGTGTCACGACACCCATCCATTGGGTGGTAGTGACTGTAGTATTGAGTCAGATCAGTAAACGGTGCTACATAGTGAAGCCCGCCTGATGATTACTGCAGCTTCACTCACGACACACCTGCCACTACACCTAACTACTGAAAATAGATAAGTTTAGTGAAAGTTAGGAAGGCACACACACACAAAAAATATGAAAATGACTCAAAATACACAAAACTAAATATTTATACAAAAATTACACAAAAGACAACAAAGAAAAATACACCAAACGACAACAAAAACATGAAAATGACTCAAAATACACTAAACTAAATAGTTATAATCCCACATGAGTGCATACTTCTGACAGGCACTGTACATTACAGAAAAAAACACTAAACAAAAAAAATATAAAAATGATTTAAAAAAAAAAACAATACATTTATCATGCGCATGTCTCATAGAACTGAATCAGGAAAAATGCACACACTATTTTACTGTGCACCTGCAAATACACCCCTTTATAATGCTACAGAGTATGTTGTAATTATGCCCATAATTGACAACTCTTCTTAAGCTCCCACGATATGAATACATACTTCCAACGGGCACTGTACTCGACTTCAAAAAAACATACATTTACAGAAAAATACACAAAATTACTCCTGATTCACACTACAATAGCAACAAAAACAATAATTATACAAAAATACACATGACTCCAAAAAAACATACATTACAAAAAAATTAAAATAAAAAAACAGCAAACATTTATGCACATAAAGACAACAGAAAGATACACATATACACATGACTCCAAAAAACATATTTTACAGAAAAATACACCATCCAAAAAAATATAAAAGTGATGAAGTCATGCACATGTCCCATAGAATTAAACCAGGAAAATTGCACCCACATTTTGCACCTGCAAATATACTCCTTATGCTCCCACATGAATACATACTTCCGACAGGCACTGTACTAGTCTATACTATAAAGAGGTCTGTGTGTGTGTGTGTGTGTGTGTGTGTGTGTGTGTGTGTGTGTGGCGACTATCTCCCCGACGCGGTGTGAGTTCGACCTGAAACTTGGTCAACGGGCTCCAAATACCCCAAGTGTGTGCATCTGTTATTTTGGAGTAATTTGGTGAAGTAAAACAGTCAAAACGTTAATTTTATAATTACTCCTCCCTCGGTAAGAGCGCGGTATTGAGCAAACTACTTCTGGTTCCGGGTTCATGACGTCACTGTGTCGCAGTTTGTTTGGGTTAAAAAAAAAGGTCAATATTAAAAACGTTTTTGTACCGCTTAAAGTCATTTAAGTTAATAGTTCATGGTTATTTAATATTATTCCCGTGATTCCAAACTTCCTTTAAATCTCTGGTCACGGACTTTACTTCCTTCTTTGTCTCATGACTGTGGGCGGCGGCTGTGCTGACGGTCATTAGCCGACCTTATCACAAACATTCTGATTCTTCAGAGAGAGGAATGCAACGTTTTTGTGAACGGATGGGTCCACAACACGGCTCCACTATGATTATTGTTTCTTCTGCGCAAGGATGAGTGTTTCTTCTTATATTATTTTATGTGCTAAGAAAGATGCTAGCAGCTACAATGTAAACACACACACACACACGGCTGATGCGCGTGCGTGTCTCTCTTAACAACCTGCAATGGATTATGTGCAAGACGCACGCGCGTGTGAGAGATAACGCACGGAGGAAATGGTGCGCACACACACACACACACACACACACACACACACACACACACACACACACACACACACACACACTATTTATAATAAAAATATACTAAATGAGTAAAATAAAACAAAAAACTAAAAAATATTTATGAAAAAAAGTACTCAAAATGACAACAGAAATGCACAAAAATATACAAAAACACACAAAATTACTCCAAAAAACATACATTACAGAAAAATACACCAAACAACAACATAAATATGAAAGTGACTCAAAATACACAAAACTAAATACTATGGATGTAACGATTCACTCAACTCCCGATACGATTCGATTCACGATACTGGGCTCACGATGCGATTCTCTCACGATTTATTTTACAAAATGGGACAGTACACAAATGACTGAAAAATATTCCTTTATTTTTTGGGGGAAAAAAACTAGAAAATACTGTACCATTTTCCTTTTATTTTTCATTATCAAAAGAATCCCTTGATAAACTATTCAAAACAATGCAATTTAACTAAAAATAAATCTTGAATGAAATAAAGGAATAATACAAATGAAGAAGAAGCCTATTAATTTAAATTCTGGTTCGATAGCAAACAATGCAAAACTGCATAATAGTTATTTTTTCTTTTGAAAAGTGCAACTGAAAATGTATTTTGTGCCTTAACAATTGGACTTAAAAAAAAAAAAACAGTCATTGAACTGATTTACGTCAGATATTTGTTTGGACCAGCAGAGGGTGCTGGTAACCCAGTGGTCGGTTGGCATGCAGATTCTTGCAGTGAAGAAGAGATGCTATGCTAGCAGACAGAGCTAATAGAAAAACGTGACTTTTACAGATATTCACGTAATATTAGATATTTTTTCGGTGCTAAAGGGGTAAGGAATCATTTATGAACATGTTTAAAAGTAGAAGGCGGCCAGAAAGAAAGTATTAGCAGATTCCACCCGCCGCCAACACTTCTGGATAGCGCCCTCTGCTGTTTAAAAAGTACTGCAATTAAATTTTCAAAGTATTGATATCAACCGTGATACCTATGAATCGATTTTTAACTGCCCTACGATTAATCGTTACATCCCTACTAAATACTAATACCAATACACAAAATGACAACAATGCACAAAACTACACTAAAAAGATACAAAAATACACAAAATGACTCCAGAATCCAGAAGACAACGAAAATATAAAAAAAAATACACATAATGATTACTTCAAAAAACATATAATACAGAAAAATACAACAAAAATATGAAAATGGCTAAACTAAATATTTACACAAAAAATACACCAAATGACTCCTGAATCACACTACAATGGCAACAAAAACAATAATTTTACAAAAGATGCACAAAAATACAACAGAAAGATACAAAAATACATGACTCCAAAAAACATACATTACAGAAAAATACACCAAAACAAAAAAATATAAAAGTAAGTAAAAAAAAAAACAAACAACAAACACATTTATCCTGCACATGTCCCATAGAATTAAACCAGGAAAATTGCACCCACATTTTGCACCCGCAATTATACCCCTTATGCTCCCACATGAATGCATACTTCCGACAGGGCACTGTACTAGTCTATAATAATTGTAAAAAATAAAGCTGACTTTGCTGATTTTGCCTGTTGCAGGTAATTTTTAGAACGTAACCCCTGCAATAAACGAGGGACTACTGTATATGCATTTTTTTATTATGGCATGCTATATATGCTAAGAGTTAACATGACCGCAAATGGCGCCAGTCGAAACTGCAAGGCATGATGGGAAATATTTCAAGGCAGTCATGAATAGGCTTGATTTGAGGCTGATTGAACCTCGTGTGTCAAAGTTATAGGGATTATGAAATTGTGGCATGCTAACTAAAATTAGCATTGCAACTTTGCAGCGGCGCCACGACCAAACGGCTAGAGATACGGAAATTCCTTTGAACAATTTTAATCTTCAGTGGGTCCTTAGTGTTCTGGCCGAGTTTGAAGCGAAACGGATGAAGCCCCTCAGACTAGTTTGCGCAAATGCATTTTGCCATTTTTGAACTTTCACCCAAGATGGCTGACTTTTGGTTTTGCCCAGGGTCATAATGTAACTTTTTGCTCATCTTGGGGTCAAGAACACATGTGGCAAATTTTGTATGAATCGGACAAACCTACCAGTCGTCTCTCAGTTTTTGCTATGCTTGCATTTTTTTACAGATTTTTTTCATTGCGCCAAACTAATCAAATTTCACCAGGCCTGAGGTGCGTGCAAATTTTGGTGAGACTTTGGGCATTCTCAGGGGATCAAATTTGCAATCAAATGCATGATGGTATAAAAAAATAACAATAATAATGATAAAACTATTACAATAGGGTCCTTCTGGCCATTCTGGCTTTTGGACCCTAAAAATAATGCATTGGATTTTATAAAGCGCCTAATCATAGACACTCAAAGTGCTTTACAGAATTTTAGGTATTATTCCTTCACTCCACGCTTAGTGGTCGTAAACTACTATTGTAGCCACAGCTGCCCTGGGACAGACTGATGGAAGCGAGGCTGCCATAGTGCGCCATCGGGCCCTACAACCACCACCAACACTCACTCCCACACTACATTCATACTAGACAATGTGGGTGAAATGTCTTGCCCCAGGACCCAATGACAGTTACCACTGGAGCGAATGTCCCCCACTGTGGCACCTGGAATTCTCAGTGGCCTCCCATCCAACTACTATCTAGGCCCAGACCTGCTTAACTTCCAAGATCTAGCAATGTTTAATTACTATTGTGACAACACATCATCAGTAGGGTAAAACTAACCTGCCTCACGATGGTCTAAACCCAGCTCACGTTCCCTTTTAGTGGGTGAACAATCCAACGCTTGGTGAATTCTGCTTCACAATGATAGGAAGACCTGACATCGAAGGATCAAAAAGCGACGTCGCTATGAATGCTTGATCGCCACAAGCCAGTTATGCCTGTGGTAACTTTTCTGACACCTGCTGCTTAAAACCTAAAAAGTCAGAAGGATCGTGAGGTCCCGCTTTCATCTTTCACCTTAAAGTTCTCAAAGTTCTGCTATGGACATCGAGATCAGGGAAGTTTGGACAGAGGCTAATTTCAAAGGCAAGATGTTGTGCTACTCTTGGCTTATGCAAGGAATCTCTGTCTGTGTGTCTGTCTGTTTGTGGCTCACATAACTCTGCAGTTCAGGGACAGACAGAGCTGAGACTTTTAACATGGCTACTGCTTAGTTCAATGGTGTGCAACATTGGATTTGTTTGGACGCCCCACCTCCTGAGTAGACAGACTCAGTGATGATGTCATCAGTCATAGCTCTACAGTGAGCTCTACAATGATGATGTCATCAGTTACAACATTGGATTGGACATCAAAACAAGACAGAAGACAAATTAATCAACTCTCAAAATAACATAGATTTTGGCAATCCTTAATCCTGTAGATTTTTTTTTTCTTTTGCAGTCCAATTTTAAATTCACCTACCTGTGGATGTTAACATGCCAAAAGCCAATCGTACAAACAGAACAAAAACGTCAAGCAAGGCGCCGTGCACGTGATACTGAGTCAGCTGAAGCACAAGATGACACACTGACAATTCCTGGTGACAAACTGAAATACATTGTCCATTGGGTGTATGAAGACATGCTGGCCAACATTGTTTGCCCAACTAACTCTGAAGTCCACATATTAAATGAGTACATGACCAAGATATTTCCAGGAGAAGAACATGTTTGCAATGCTGTTGCAAACATGTTCATTGCATAACTTTAAAAGTGGGAATGGTGATCATGCTGCTGCAAAACATTGGCCAACAAAATGGACATTGCAATGGCTCAAGATACATCATAGAACTGGTAACGCACTCTCTTAATCCCAAGAATCACACTCATACCATCTGACAACATCTTTCCATTCACCTTGCGACAGAAACAATTTCCAGTGAGACCCTGCCTTGCCATGATTGTGAATAGGTCACAGGGTCAGTCTTTACTTTTACTTTGGTGTTTTCTGCACAAGAATTTTTGTCAGCCATGGACAATTCTACATTGCTGCCAGCAGAGTTGGCAGATCAAACTGACTTTGCATACTTTCTCTAGACAAAGAAACAAAGAAAAAGTGTCACTTTCTGAGCAATGTCGTTTTTACAGAAGTGCTGACACAGTAAACACACACTGACAACATCTATCTATCTCTCTCTCAGCAAGATGTATGCTAGCCTATATTACAGTGTTAAATATATACATACTTCCTACGGGTACTGCACTAGTGATTTACAAATTAAGCACTGCTTATTAGTAGATATATGTCTAACAAAAACAAAGTTTTGGACAGTTTTAGAGCCTGTGTTCCTCCATCTTGACATGATTGATGATGTCACACGACCCCACTGCCTATAAACATCCCATTGTTTTCTGCTTTTTAGATCATTTAGCAGCTTTTTCAGTCACAATGACAACTTGTGCTGCCTTTGGTTGCTCTAAAAAAACAGGAAAAGTTAAAGATATTGATGTAAACCTCTTTTGTTTACCGAAAGAGGATAAAAACATGTGACCCGAAATAAATCTGTGACTGCAGGGGGCAACAGTTCATACTCTGAGGTTTTGTAGTAGACAATAAAGCTCTACTAAGGGACCTTTACTGTCCCTTAAACAGTGCACGGCTGGCGCTGAAACCCTGGAGATAGAAGGACTCCCACCCAAAAGAAGTCCTTCTGTCCTCAGGGTCTGTGCATCTTCAACTGTCTTCGATTATTCACTAACTTTACTAACAGAGCGCCAGCAGCACAAGTTTTCATTTTGACTGAAAAAGCTGCTAAATGATCTAAAAAGCTGCTAAATGATCTAAAAAGCTGCTAAATGATCTAAAAAGCAGGCTGAATGCTTCATTCCGTTAGAAAACAATGGGATGTTTACAGGCAGTGGGGCCGTGTGACAGCAATCACGTGATTTCCAGATGGAGGAACACAGGCTTTAAAACTGTAAAGTAGTTCTATTTTTAAAATTGATATGGTACATAATAATGTGTTTTGTTAGGATAGATCTACTCAGGGCTGGCCTTGGCATACGCAATATAGACTAATTTTTTATTTGTATTTTTTTAACATTGTTTTTAATTGTATTTCTTTTTTTTTATTGATTAAACAATCAAAGCACTGATATCATTAGCAAGAGGTAGAAAGGTAGGTCCCACTGTCCCTTGAGGTCTGTAGCAAAGCTAGGGTTGCTATGGTTACACAGAGAGGCTTGGCCTCGCCATAGTAGAGCTGTAGTCCAGGAGAGATTCTATCAGGAATGTTTTGGATGTTTCTCGCTTGAAAACACATGAATGTGATGAATGTGTCATCGATAACGAAGTGACATGAGCTGGAGACGGGTGATATCTAAAAACATGGAGGATAGGGGCTCTGCAGCACCTGCACACGCCTTTATTTCTGTTACAAAAACAAACTACTAGTCAACTCCCTTTATATCAATGTGTAAATCACCAAAACATTAACTTGTGGGTTTCACAGTTTTATTTTACCATGCTTTTATCTCATGACTGCCCTATTGAAAAAAAGTTGAATCACCAAACTGTGATTTTTTTTTTTTTTTAAAGATTACACTACATGTATTTTTGATGACATATGCAGACATGGCAGGATAAATGAATACATTAATTTATTTTAATTCAATACATTTGTTTTTTATAGATCAATGAATTATAAATTAAAAAATAAAAATAAAAAATCTTACAAAAGAATTGGTCTCAAAATCAAGGAATTTAGAAGTGAAGATCCTGCAGGGACTCAAATCTGTCATTTATTGCTTGGGTGGAAAGTGCAAATTAGGGCAAGATAAATGGATACATAGATGTAATTGTTTTTGGGTTTTTTTTTTTTTTGTTTTCAGTTATTCATTTTAAAAAAAAAAAAGTGCTATTTTTTAAAGTTTTTTAATTTTAGTTTTTGCTATTTTTTCATTTTGTTTATTATTATTATTATTATTATTATTATTATTATTATTATTATTATTATTATTATTAATAATAATATTATTTTATGGATAAATACATTTGAATTTTATTTCGGCAGTCTTCACAAAACCTGCTAAAAACTGTGAGCTGTATACAGCCTAAAGTGTTCATCAGTGGCCCGATACCTCCAGTCCGCAAAGGAGATCTGAAATTCTCAAGGATTTAATCTTTGAATAAATTCCTGTCTTCGGCTTGTGCTGCCCTTTCACCCTTTCACCTTCGTCATCTTTTTAGAGCAGATGGACTGTGTCTAAACAAGGCTGGAGTAAAACTCTTCACATCCAACTTGTTTTACTTCACCAGTCACACTGCTATCAGTTCTGATAAAGACAGAGGACAACATGTACCATCGGAGAACAAAACAACAAGGAAAGAACATGGAGTCAATGAGCTTCCAGCAAGAAATAAAAATCGCCAAAATGAAGAGGTCAACCCAACCCCCGCATCTCAGGACCCACCTGCTTCACCCCAAAATTCACCTACTTCCACCTCATCCAGCTTCTCTCCTACCCCTGCCTTCTTGGATTTAACTGCCCAGATGAACGAGCTGGTTCTGGCTGGCACAAGACTGACACCCCACCCTTTACCCCACCATGGTCAATCTGCACCACCCATCCCTCCTCGACGATACCAGGCTCAGGATCACTCTTCTCCTCAGGCCAGCTGTGTTCATCTTAGAGCGACACAGCTCTGATGTGTGCTGGGTCCGGACTGCAATAGCTCTATTTTTAGGAACAACCAGAAAAAGTCAGGGCCCTATGGAGTTAATGCAGCTTCTTTAATTCCTGTGGTGACAGGTAACACAGGTAAAATTGTGAAATTAAAGAAAAGCAAAAAGCTTTATAGAGATAAAAATTTGATTCCTATAACATGTCATCCAAAAAGTCCACCAGTGTCTCCAGTAAAGTCTTTAAAATTAGCTCTTCTTAATGTTAGATCTCTTGTTAACAAGTCACTAATAATTAATGATTTTATTTTGACACATCACTTGCACTTTTTATTTCTTAATGAAACATGGTTGAATGATGGTATCAGTAATACTATTCTCAATGAAAGTGCACCACAAGACTTTATTTATTTAAATAAGTGTCGTACTTGCAGGAAAGGTGGTGGAGTTGCTGCCATTTTTAAATCAATATTTCAGTGCAAAGAAATAATATTTGGGGATTTTATCTCCTTTGAATATATGTCATTCTTACTGAAGGGTGATTCAAGAGTTCTGTTTTTAGTCGTTTATAGACCCCCAAAATATTGTGGAGAATTCATGGATGAGTTCGCTGAACTGCTGTCAGTTGTATGCACTGAATACAACTTTTTAATAATAACAGGTGACTTAAATATTCATGTAGACAATAACATGGACAATACTGCCAAAGAACTGTATGCTTTAATGGATACTTTTGGTCTTACACAACATGTGACTGGTCCGACACACACTCAAGGTCACACTTTGGATCTGGTTATCTCTAAAGGTGTTGATATCTCTGCTGTTGATGTAAGAGACTTAGCTCTAGCTGATCATTTCTGTGTCTTTTTTGACCTAGAGACTGTAACATCTGTTCCCCCTAGTTATGTGTGTTTAAAGAAAAGGTACATAAATGAGAACACAAGTGCACAGTTTATGGAAGCCATAGCAATGACACCAACATTGAGTGCTGAGACAGTTGATGATCTTCTGGATGAGTATAATAGAAACGTCTGTAATGTCATAGATGTGGTGGCTCCAATCAAAACTAAGAGAAAACCAAACACACAGAAAACACCTTGGAGGAGGACTGAGATAATGCAGAATTTGAAATCTGACTGTAGAAGAGCTGAGCGTAAATGGAGATCAACAAAACTCCAAATTCATCTAGAACTGTACAAAATAAGTCTGCGAAAATTCAATGATGGCTTGTTCAAAGCAAGGCAGCAATACTTTTCTGAAATTATTGCCAAAAATGTCAACAACTCTCGCACGTTGTTTTCTGTAATTGAAAAGCTCACAACCCCCCCAGATCAGATAGCCCCTGAATTACTGTCAGCTGGAAAATGCAATGAATTTGCTGTATATTTCAATGAAAAAATACAATCAATAAGGTCAAACATCAGAACAAACCAGCAAAATTACAAAAAGCTTGAACAGCTTCAACCACTGAGGGATGAGTCAACTACAATGTTAGAGTTTCTTACAGTGAACCCAAAAACAATAGAGGAGACTGTTCAGCAGCTGAATCCATCAACGTGTTGCCTTGACACAATACCCTCAAACTTCTTTAAAACTGTTTTTAAGTCAATTGTCACTGATTTGTGTCAGATAATTAACTGCTCATTCCAATCAGGCACCGTACCAAAATCCCTGAAAGTAGCTGCTGTGAAACCGCTGTTAAAAAAGAGAACACTGGATGCCTCTATACTGGCTAACTATAGACCAATCAGCAACCTTCCATTCATGGCCAAGATCATTGAGAATGTGGTCTTCAACCAACTGAGTCAATTCTTAACATTCAACAAAATATTTGATAAATTTCAGTCAGGTTTTCGTTCTCATCACAGCACTGAAACTGCTCTTATCAAAGTGATCAATGACATAAGGTTGAACACTGATTCAGGAAAAGTATCTGTTCTCATTCTGTTGGATCTAAGTGCTGCATTTGACACTGTAGATCATACAATTTTGTTGCACAGATTGCAAACATGGGTTGGACTAAATGGAAAAGTAATGCAATGGCTTAAGTCATACTTGGAGGAGCGAAGCTATTTTGTAAAATTGGAAACTTGTCCTGTGGGGTTCCTCAGGGCTCTGTTCTTGGACCCCTTCTGTTTAACCTTTACATGCTTCCTTTAGGACAAATTTTACAGAACTGTAAGGTTGATTATCAGAGCTATGCAGATGACACACAACTATATCTATCACTGAACCCAGATGACCATGGTCCCATAGAGGTGTTGTGTGACTGTTTAGAAAAAATAAACTGCTGGATGAGTGAAAACTTCCTTCAACTAAACCATGACAAGATGGAGGTGATTGTCTTTGGTAACAAGGAAAAGAGGACTGCTGTCAGCAATTATCTTGAGTCTCGATCTTTAAAAGCTAAAGACCAAGTCAAAAACCTTGGTGTTCTGATTGACTCAGATCTTACATTCAGCAGTCAGATCAAATCTATCACAAAAACAGCCTTCTACCACCTAAAGAACATCTCCAGAGTGAAAGGTTTAATGGCTCAGAAAGATCAGGAGAAACTGGTCCATGCTTTTATCTCCAGCAGACTGGACTATTGTAATGGTCTTCTGACAGGAATCCCCCAAAAGAGCATCAAACAGCTACAGCTGGTTCAGAACGCTGCAGCTCGGGTCTTAACCAGAACAAAGAGGTCAGAGCACATTACTCCAGTTTTAAAGTCTTTACTCTGGCTCCCAGTCAGCCTCAGAATAGACTTTAAAGTTCTGCTGCTGGTGTATAAATCTGTGAATGGGTTTGGTCCAGAATACATCAGTGACATGTTAGTCAGGTATGAACCCAGCAGGTCTCTCAGATCTATGGACACAGATCAGATAGTGGAGCCCAGAGTTCACAGCAAACATGGTGATGCTGCTTTTAGTTGTTATGCTGCAAAGAAGTGGAACAAACTGCCAGCGGAGCTGAAGTCAGCATCCAATGTGAACATTTTTAAATCAAAGTTAAAGGCACTTTTTTTCTCTACTGCATATGATTGAGAGAGAGATTTTTTGTCATGTTGTTGATGTAATGATGATTTTACTGATGATTTTAATTGATTTTACTGATGATTTTAAATATTCTTATTGATTTTACTGATGATTTTAAATGTTCTTATTGATTTTAAACAATTGAATGTTTTATCATGTAAAGCACATTGAGTTGCCTTGAGTATGAAATGCGCTATATAAATAAATTTGCCTTGCCTTGCCTTGCCTAAAGAACAAAACAACACTCAAATGTGTAATTCTTTAGCCAAAGGGTGTGGGTTGGAGCAAAGCTTACATATTGTACCTACCCCATCACAACTAAACAAGGTTCTCTCCATAATATCACACACAAAAAAATAATTTAACCTGTAGAATAGTGTGCGCCATTTCCCTAGTTTATTTCTATGGGACATGCGCATGATAAATGTGTTTTTTTTTTTTTTTCATTTTGTGTATTTTTCTGTAATGTATGTTTCTGGAGCCTTTTTGTATATTTTTGTGCACTTCTGTTGTCATTTTGTGTACTTTTTGTATAAATATTTTTTAGTTTTTTTGTTTTATTTCACTCATTTAGTATATTTTTATTATAAATACCTTATGTGTGGTGAGGGCGTGTGTGTGTGTGCGCGCGTGTGTTCCTGTGAAATGTTTGAGACGCTGATAACCAAACTCCATAGGTATTTTCAGAAAAACAACAAAACTACGCAAAACAAAATGTAAAGCTCCAAACTACATGCATGAGTAAGTAAATTATAGTATTATCTACAATTCGGCTGTTTTTTATTTCAAGAAAAATCATTGTTTACCTTGGGCAGAGCCTTAACTTTCATGCGCGGCACCACAGAGAATCTGCAGTTTTCCAGATGGAGTATTGAACGGGTTGAGTTCAATACCGACTATAGTGCGTTAGTGAGTAATTACACAAACAGTTATATGGTTTAAACAATGGGAAACTTGTTGGTAAAAGACTCACAAGTGGCTGATGGTTTCAAATTATTGAAAGACCTCCTGTTTTTAAGACGCAACGACAGCATGACAGGCACAGAGATGGAGACGGAAGAGGAAGTGGACTCCGTGACCCGCGACTTAAAGGAAGTTTGGGATCACGGGAATAATTTTAAATAACCATGAAATACTAACTTAAATGACATTTAGCAGTCCAAAAACGTTTTTAATATTGACCTTCTTTTTTTTTTTTTTTAACCCAAACAAACTGCGACACAGTGACGTCATAAACCCAAAACCGGAAGTCGCGTGCTCAATACCACGCTCATTACAGAGAGGGCCGTAATCTTCAAATTAAAGTTTGGAACGTTTTGCTACACCAAATTACTCCTAAATAACAGATGCACACACTTGGAGTATTTGACTAACTTTCAGGTCGAACTCCTACCGCGTTGGGGAGATATTCGCTACACACACACAAACGCGCGCGCATGCAGACCTTTTTTGCTTTTATATATAGATAGATAAATAGATATTCTGCACAAGTTTTATATATACAGTTTATACATTCACATCAAACATATATACGCACGTACACACATACATATAAACACATTAATGTATGACATGTACATAATATTCATATTATAAATTATATTTCATATTTACGACACAAAATTCATCATTTAAATTTAGATTGGCAATACATAAATTAATAAAAACCTTTTATTATATATATATATATATTATTGCTGTCTTAGGTGAAATTGTCGCTTTTCTTTCTTATACTTACTAACAATATATGATTTAAAAAGTGTTTTAAACAGGTTTATGTTGTTGCTTTGTTTTATTTCATCTTTTATGCAGTTCCATAATTTAACCGCTGCTGTTATTCATCCTTTTCCCTGTTGTTCTAGCATATTGGATCTTGAAATTTAGTTATATTGCTTTTCTCTCTCTAAAAATCTTTTCTGCAACCCTTTTGGAAGTGCACCTTTACATGCTTTATAAATCATTTGGACAGTTTTGAGGTGGATGAGATCTGGGAGTTTTGCATTATGAATAACAGTTGGATCATTTATGTATTTCCCCAAACTTCTAGACAATAATCCAAATATGGTAAAACAAGTGTACATTTAAAAACTTACACAAAAATTGGGTCTCAAAATAAAGGAATTTAGCAGTGAAGATCCAACAGGGACTCAAACCTGTCATTTATTGATTGGATGGAGATATCATTTACACGTGGAAGTGAAAACTAGGGCACAATAATGTGGAAATCACTTCTTTTTTTCCCGCTGCCTAAAATCTGCGGCCCTTTAGATAATAAACTACTCTGTGTTTGGCCCCTCAAAGAAAATGACTTTGACAAGAAAGTATTTCTATTTTTATTTCCATCATAATATTCATGCAATCCTTGCCCGATGAAGAACATTTTATGAAATATCATGCAGTGAAATCCTTATACATCAACGTCATTGACCCTGATGCAAGTAACCTTAAGTTAGAACAGTTGAAAAAAGGAAGGGCCAATGTTTCTATTAAAAAGGTTATGACGCACCACAGTAAAGTAACTATGAGCTGAAATTTGTGCCATTAACTGAATTTGAATAGTTGGAAAAAAAATCCTCACTGTGCATTCCAAAAATTCAATATATTTCTGCTTATCAAATTCAGATTCAGTGTACGCAATTCAATTTTTATTCCCTTTCTGTCATAAAAACACAATTTCTGTTTCAATGACAAAAACACAAATAGAATGCAAAGTGGAACATTTGATATGAAGTTATTACTGACTTGAGTAGGTCAAGAACTGATAGGAACATTGATTTTGAAGCATTAATACTTTTAGAGCTATGAGCATTTTTTTAAAAACCTAAACTATTTGAGCTTAAGTACCAAAATCGTACCTTTGTACCTAAGTGTCTTCATAATATCATATATAAATATTTTTTCCCCACTTTTTTCACATCAGATATTTTCAGTAACTTCAGCATTAACCCTTAACATAGTTTTTCAATATATGTTTATACATTTTATATTTGTATGCCCTTTTTGTCATAAACACATTTTTTTTTCAATGACAAAAACACAAATTAGCATTTTTTTTTTTCAAAAATAAGGTGCAAAATGAAATATTTGGTATGAAGTTAGGTCAATAATTAATAGGAACATTGATTTTGAGCCATTATAATTTTTAGAGCTATGAGCATTTTTTGAAAAAGCCTACACTCTGACTCTAGGTACCACAACAGTACCCTTACCCTTTATGTCATATATAAATATTTTTCCCACTTTTCTCACGTCAGAACTTCAGACCTAACTATAAATGTAAAGTTTTTCATTACATTTTCATACATTTAATGTTAGATGCATTTAATTCTTTTTTGTCATAAACCACTGATGAACCAGCTCATTTTGGCTTTTGTTATTCAACTTTTACACACGCCTTAACACTAGAGTTGCACCGAAATGAAAATTTGAGGCCGAAGCCGAATAAAATATAAACGCTTGGCCGAAAACTGAATATCAAATACGCTTGTTGAGTTTTTCACTATTTTTTTAAAATAGTGCATAAATAGCCTAGAATACAATTTCAGACATGATTTTTTCAAAGAAAGTAAATGTTAATTGAATATTATGATATCTTTTAAATATTACAGTAGCCTTTACTTTTTACAAAAAGCACAAAAAGGTTTTTCATTTAGCCCTTCAAATAAAACAAAACATGCATCCAAAAAAAACTAAAGTGCATTAAAGGGGAGGTATGATGAAAAATTACTGTCTAATGGTATTGATACAGTGATATAAATCCCTTTAGCCTTATTCAGAGGGACAAAGTGGAAAAAATTATGTTTCCTCCCTCCTTTGTTATTCCACATTTTGTAAAAAGTCAGCTTTAAACGAGACAGTTGGATTTTGCCTACGTTGGCAGGTGACATCACCTAACACGCCTCCTAGAATGTGAGCTCCTCCCTCTCCAACTATCTAACAGCTAAAACAACACTGTGGTTTAATATTGAATACACTGTATATTATAGTTTATTGTCATATATGTAAATACAAACTGCACTACTTTTTCTGCTGCCGATCTGTTGGGAGTCACTGCTTGGAGCCACGGACCCATTGTTAACACACATCAGCTGTTAGCGCTCCATGCTAATGCTACACCAGTTTATGCAGCGAGACCCGGTGTAGTGTAAGGTGGAAACGATGGGGATGTTTACGGATTCGTCATCCCACCTAAAACCTGTTTTCCCTATATTTTGAAGGTAGTGGTTTTGATTTGTTAGGTATTTTTTGGGAAAACCACTTCTATACATCTTACATAAAAGTGATCATGGAATTCTGAACATGACAATAAAAGAAAACTCCTGGCCAAAGTTCATACAATTAGGATTTAAACTGAATGAGATATAGAGAGTTTAAAACACTGAATAAGCAGAAAGTACATGTTTGGTACCCAAAGGTGCCCCAAGAGTTAATCTAGTTTTGATTTATTATGAAATATGATGTTACTTGTTCCCTGTTAGTATGATACATTTGTAGATTTTATGGGGGGGTAATGGGGCTTTAAAGGTCACCTTCGTTCAAAGTGGGAAATACCCAAAGAAAAGCAGCCTGTAACAGACCTTAGTGTTCATGTTGGTAACAGTTCACGCTTTTTATACATTCAGAAAGTTTTTCCTCTTTCCCATCACGTATGTATGTCAGCATTGAAAAGCTTTTCCAGATTCTGTCTTTCATAAAAAATAAAAGAAGTGCATCTTATGAAACTCTTCCAGTTTCTGAAACTTGTCAAGTTGTTTTTCCAGCGTCTGTGGTCGACCTGTAGGTGAGTGAGAGGCTCAAAGATCTGACCACAGATTTAGAATCAGTCCACGTAGACAGGCCCGTCACATCTGTGCTCTCACACATCTGGCTTTGTTGTGTTCAAGGACACACGCACACGCACACGCACACGCACACACACACACACACACACACACACACACACACACACACACACACACACACACACACACACTAAACGTATCTATCATCACTATACATCACCAGTGAATGTTTCAGAGCAGATTACAACAGAAAACATTATTATACAGATTTAATATTGTGTTAGTTTTGTTTAGAAGTCATGGAGTCGACAATGAAAAGCATCCGATGGATTCAAAATTATCAAGCTAACACTCAATATGATTTGATTAGATTTTTGTGACCAATTTTTCATTGATTTTTAATTTGGGGAAATTATGTGAAATAACTACAAGAAAATGTCATTCTTTGGACAATTTGAGTTGGTACCTGATTCTCCCACACATGAAGGAAGCTGTTAGAAATGGTTTTCTCATTTATTCCCAATCCATTTCAAACTCAAGCCCAAATGATTCCGAATGGCTTACGCTACAAGTGAATCTTCTACATCATGTCCTCCTGTCAACTCCAGAGGATTATCAGTTCTGTCTCTGAGAGGCACACGCTCTGTGGCTTCATCGCACTAAGTGTTTTAATGAGAGAACATATTTAGTTTGACTCTCTTTCAGCAGCCCAGTCAGTTATAGGCCTGTACAATTATATTTATATTATATTACTGGGGTCAAGTTAAACATTTTATTTTTTGTTTGATTTTATGTTGTGCATTGTTGGAATGTCAATGCTCAGTAAATATTCACATATTTTAATTGATTTATTCTTTAAAACATTAACATTAATTTATACAATTGTAAAATTTTATTTTTGGTGGTTTGAACACAGACTAATAATTGACAAAATAATTTATTTCATTGTTTCAATTTTCGGCCAAGAAATTTTATTTTGGTGCACCCCTAATAAAAAGCATCAGATGGATTAAAATAATATATTGGAAATGTATCAGGGTAACACTCATTAAAATAATAAAAAATGAGGCATGACTGAGTGAGAAGTTGCCAGGTTGGGTTTAAAGTGTCTGAAGGAAGTGCTGGAGGCTACATTTTAGTTTGGAAAGTCTGTGAGTAGAATTAGCAGCTCTTTCATAGCACACTGTGTGATGTGGGAGGAGCTTCAAACAAAGGAGTTACAAGATGCTTAACCAATAGTTTACTTAGTCTCTACTAGTCACGTTAAAAACAGCGAATTACATTTTTTTCAGTCTCGCTTCTCTATGAAGAGTGAACAATTTAACTTTTAATTTAAAAAAAGAGAAAAAATTATGATTCTTCTTATTTAAAACTAAAAACAAAAAATAAATAAATAATGTGCAATCACATGTATTACTACAGCAATAAATAAAGCGATAATAACGACATGATGTTATTCTGCCCTATAACGTGTCACACCCCTCTATTTGAGTGTTTGAAATGCTAAATGAGCCTCTGCTTGATTAGCTTTAGCAGCACATGCTACACTGCTGAGCTAACATTAATAAATTAAATCAATTATTAACGTGAGCTCATGTATGAAGAAGTTACATTGATGTTTATCTGCAGCAAATCTCTGTTTTAAATGTGAAAAGAATTAAATACTTAAACAAAAAGATTATATTTTTCAGCAAAGCAGATTATTTTATCACTTAAAAAACAGCTAAGACACAGACTGTTTCTATGAACCCATGCACTGAAACTAACATTTGAAGATCATTTGTTGCATTTTTAATATACAATGTGAATTGTATCATGTGAAGGGTTTGTTATTACATTTCTGGTACAAAAAGTGTGTGAAAACTGGACATAATAATAAGTGCTAAGTGAGTAAAACATGATTTAGTAAAAGCTACTTTCCTTAATTTCTTGTGGTTTTATGAACACAAAGTCATTGTTCAGTGTTCAACTGTTCAGTGTGTGGGTCTTTATTGTGTTTCATGTTTTAGGTTTGTTTAATGAACAGTAAATGTGGAATGTTTGGGCAGGTAAAAAAAAAAAAAAAAAAGGTGTATGAAATGAAGTAAATAATAGCCTAGCATGTCTGTGCTTGAGCTACATTCCTTTAATGGGAGGTCCTGCAGCATTATTTAAGTTAACAACAACTGAACAACTGTTGAAAATATATATATACATATATATTGTAAGTAAGACAAAAAATAGTGTTTGAGGGTAAAACTGAATTTAAAAACGCTAAAATAAAATACATTAAGTAGCAAACAATAACAAAATACCCAGAACATTATTAAAGAGCAGATTTCAAATAATTCTTACCTTAGTTTAACAACGTCGTAGAGTTTTGTTTCACACAGCCGCCAAAAAAAGGATAAAAGTAAATCAATGAATCACAAACAGAAACACGTGCACTTATTTACTTACTCGAACAAAACAGAGCCGCGGGGCAGCAATTCATTGTTCCACAGCGCGCTCTGCTGGACACACGCGGAAATACAGCCGAAAAACTCATTTATTTAGTTTATTTATTTATTTATTTGGCACTTTTCTTGCTAAAAGAAAAAGAATGGGAAAATGTGATCTAGGTTATTATTATTATTATTATTATTATTATTATTATTATTATTATTATTATTATTATTATTATTATTATTTACTTCTGCTGTTAGCTCTTTTGTTGCTTTTTTTTTTTAGAAAAATCGAGCTGCATTTTTGATATATTAAGTGAGGAATGTCTCATCATGAATCACTCTCGTTTTTTTTTTAATCAAACGTACAGTTACAGCAAAGACGGAACTTTTTGATTTCATAAAAACATGATCATTTGTGATTTTATTTCTCCTTATTCCCTTTTTTTCTTTTTTTTTAATAAACTGAATAAATTTACTATTTTTGTCTGTAAAAGCGAGATCCTGTACAGAACTCAAACTTATTCCTTCCTATAAATTATACAATTTCATCATTATTTAACTTCTATTCCCACATCTCAGCTGACCTTATTATTTGGTCTGTAACCAGCAGCAGAAACAAGAAAGGAAGGAACATGCAACGTGCACAAGGAGAGATCTCAGTCTCTGTGGTAAGAATAGAAACACATCCATCCTCTGTCCACCTGCTAGTTTACTCCTTAATTCAGTTTAAAATCACAAATAACTCCATTATGTTTCAGTGTGTGAAACATACACACACAAGGAGAACATGCACACTCCACCAGGTAAAACCATATTGAATGGTCTTACCATTGGCTGAGAGCGAGCGTTGGAAGCTAATAAAGTGAAAGAAGAATATTTAGATGTTCAAGCTCATTTCATATTATTACTGCCTGGTGCACATTTTATTGACTTAAACCACATGTGTCAATCTCAAGGCTCGGGGGCCAACTATGGCCCTTTAGAACCTTCAATGTGGCCCGCAGGAGAAAATAAACATGACATGAATCATTGTGTAAATTCCACATCTCAGCCTCTACAAATACAAATAAAGTGCACAATGTTTGCAGGGCTCACTGTTTTCATGTTTTTTTTGCATCTGAACTAGTTCTTCAAAAAAATCCTCCAAATTTCCTCAAAATATTTTACAAAATTTCCCCAAAGTAATTAAAAATTGTTCACGAAATAAGGAAAATTTAAAGTGAAGATTCTGCAGGGACTGAAATCTGTCACTTATTGCTTGGTAATGTCAGTTTCAAATACTCTTTTTTGTTTCCCATAAGTTATATTTTACTACAGTGATCATCTTTTTTTCCTCAAATAATTGGAAACAGTGAGAAAACAAATAAAATATGCCCTTGAATTAAATATGCATGTAACTTGTGTTACTTTAATTGTAACTAGTAATTTATTATGACACAACTGAGTTACTTTGAAAAGGAACATATTACTGTAATATATTACAAAAATAAGTAGTTACTCCCAACACTGTTTATGTATCCTTTATATGTGGAAGTGCAAACTCAGGCACAATAATGTTGAAATTAGTCGTTTTCCCAACCAAAATCTGCAGCCAACTTTATACTAAACTGCTCCATATTTGGCCCATGAACTAAATGAGTTTGACACTCCTGATCTAAATGTATTTCTTCATTAGAGATTAAAGGAGTGAAGTGTCCATCAATGAGCTGATTTAACCCATTTCTCACTAAAAACAAACAGAAACAGACGTGGGTTGAGCTTGAGCTTACACTGAGGTGTTTAATAAAGTTTCTACTGTTTGGGACTTCACAGGAGAACAAATTCTATGAAAGAGTCGTTGACTTCATTTTATACAGAAGAGAAAAAAGCAAAATGACACGTTTTCAAACCCAATATTTCATGTACTTTAGAGAAGAATACAAATTTTGTACAACATCTAGCATAGTATCTTGTTTGTTAATAAAAAGTTCACTTGAATATTCATATTATGATGACAATAAAATAAAATAATAATAACACATTTAAGGGAAATAAAATGCAAGATTAACTTAAATCTGTTCAGAATTTGAAACAAAAATATTCATAATTGGCAACAAAGTCCAGCTTGTGCCGCCAAACGGTCTGAGCGTTCAAACCGAGAACAGCCTCTTCAGTGAAGGGAACTATGGACCACACACACACACACACACACACACACACACACACACACACACACACACACACACACACACACACACACACACACACACACAGAGTTGTGTTCATAACAGCCATGAAGCAAAGCAGTAGCACAGCAACATGAAGAAGAAGAAAAGCCTCTGCAGAGGACACAACCCTAACCATGATCACATACATCAGATGTGCAATGACAGGAGGAGAAGATCACTGTGCATTCACCACTACATGACACACGTTTGTGTTTACACCAGTTTACACAATAAAAAAAGAAAATTGATGTTTGAGTAAATGTGCATCATCAGAGTGAGAGCTGTATCTTTGGATAAGGTCATTCCTGAATGTGCAAACACATAGACACAAAAAATTTCCCTGATAAGTCAGTGAGAGCCAATCAAACAAGCAGAATCAGGAGGAAGTAGAAGAAAAAAGAAAAAGAGAAAAAAAAAAAAAAAAGAGAAGAGAAGAGAATACAAAAAACAAAAAGAAAAAAGAAAGAGGAAAAAAGAAAGAAAAATAAAACATCAAAAATGGAAAAAGAGGGAAAAAAATAAAGAGAAAAAGAAAAGAAAAAAGAGAAGAAAATAGAGAAAAGAACAGAAAAAAGGAAAACAAACAGATAAATAAATAAATGTGCAGAATCAGGAGGCGATGCTGCCAGGAGGAAATGAAAATACTTTATTTTCATTGATTGATTATTGCTATTTTCACCTGATGTGTGGACAATGCACACATTAACATCTGCAACATTCCTCTTTAATTCAGACTAAAATGTGAATAATGTGATGGTGGTTTCAAACTGCATAGGTCATAAACAGGTGAGGATGACGATGATGATGAAGCAGGTCATGCAGTGGCGAATGCAGAGCGATGGCCTCTCGTACAGAAAACCTTCTACAAACACGAGTAAAGGATGATGTTTGAATGTTTAAATGTTTCAGATTCCCGTCCTGATACAATTTATAAAACACATACGTGGTTTTTTTTTTTAGACTGCAATGATTCAAAAACCTTTTTCAGTTATGAAAAAAAAGGGGGGGGGGGGGTGATAAGATAGAAAAATGGGACAAAAGGACAAAACAAAAAAAAAAAAGAAAAATGAAAGGAAAGAAAAGAAAAGAAAAAAAGGAAGAAAAAAATAAGAAAGAAAGAAAAAAAGACAAAAAGAAAAACAACAGAAAAGAAAAAAGGGGAACAAAATTAAAAAAGAAAAGAGAAAAAAAATGAACAAAAGAAAAAAAGAGAAAACAACAGAAAATAAGAAAAAAATTTAAAAAGAGAAAAGAAGAAGAAAGAAAGAGGAAAAAAGGAAAAACAGAGACAAATAAAACCTCAGCAGAACTTTCTTCCATGTTTGTTTTTTTTCTGTGAACTCAAAGAAGCAAAGTGTAATTGTGTTGTTATCCATATTAGCGACATGCTAACATGCTAACATGGAAATAAATAAAGAAGAGGAGGCAGTGTGTTTATAAACTGCTGGTCACTAGGAACACACGCTTCATCCTCATCGCCCTGTGGTTGTGTGTGTGTAAAACAAGTAAAAGCCTCACACTTTGTGTCTGTTTGCTTTTTCGTCTTCAGGACAAAAAACACGAAAGATAAAAACCAAATGATTTTCATAAAAAATCCTAGTGAGTCGCTGTGTAAAATTTAGAAAAATAAAAGCAGTGTTTCATGTTTCAGGTTCTGTTGTAAAGTCAGATGTGTGTCTTCACACCACTGATGATGTGTGTTGATGAGTTTCCATTTATACAATAAACACATCAAACAACAACGTTTGGCTCAAATTGTCTCACAAACAGAACAACAGGATGGTTTCAACGCTGTGTGCGTGTGTGTGTGTGCGCGTGTGTGCGCGTGTTTGCGTGTAACTAATGTACAAAACAACACAAAAACAGCTTTGGCTTATATTACTGATGAAGGAGACCACGCCTACTTTCTGAATTGCACATTTCTACGTCCCACTCTTTAAAATGTCGACATGAATAGTTTTTATTTAAAAATTATTGCAATAAATTGTGTTGCTTTCCTGTCTTAAATATCCAAAGTAGGTCTAACGGCTGATTATGTTTACTGTGTGCGTTACTTCCTGTGTGTTACTTCCTGTGTGTCATCGATTCCTCTGATTGATTGATCAAAGCTCTCTGTGGGAACAGGAAGGTTTGAACGATGATCGTCGGGTCGTTCTCTGATTGTTTGATACTCGCCAACACAAAAGCTAAACTAACACAGAGACTAGAAAGATCTAGAACAATCTAGAATGCTCTAGAATGATCTAGAATGATCTAAGGTGAGTACCTGATCCACTTCCTGTGCATAAAGTCCAGTCCAGCTCAGAGTTTGGACTTTTATTGGATCTGTAATGACTTTACGTTTGAATATTAGGACCTTTGCTCTAAGCCCCTCCCCTCCCTCCCTCCGATTGGCTGCTGTTCACATGACTTTATGTGACCCACGTGTCCATGCGCAGCCGTTTGACCGATGGGCTCTCCCGGTCCTCAGCGCTGGCAGGGGGCCGACCCAGGCCCAGAGGGGAGTGGAAGTCGGGCCGATGGTCCTCTCGGTCGCTGCCGTCATACGAACTACAGGAAGAGCTGAGGCTGTCTGCGGGGGAGCGGCCCAGCACTTCCTGTCGGCTGGAGCTCTGCTGCTGGGGCTGCTGCTGCTGGGGAGGGAACCCAGACGAAGCAACGCGCTCCCGTGGCGGGGATATGGGTTCAGACTTGATATTCACACTGTGGTTGGTGTTGATGGAGAGGTTAGAGCCCTGCAGCAGTTGATGTCCTCCACCCCTGAAACAAAATATTTAGCTTTAGAACACAAAAAAATGTAGGATTCAAGTCAAGGAAACATCAATGCCATCAGCTGATGCCCCTGAAGAAAACTGGCAGTTGACAGTTGAAACATGTCAGGGCATCAAAGTAAATTTTCTGAAAAACAGTTTGTCTGAATAAATTAAAACTTGATATATTATTCAAAAACAAGAGAAAAAGAACTTGCTAAAAGTATTATGCCGAACTTAAGGAAACATCAAAGCAATGAGTAGACACCTCTGAAGAAGACTGGCAGTTAACCGTCAAAACATGTCAAGAGATCAAAGTAAATTGTGTGAACAAATGAAATCACAACATATTCTAAAAGAAAATAAAATTGCTGTAATTCTTATACAAAAATGTAGAAAACATCAAAGCAATCACCAGAATCCTCTGAGGAAGACTGGCAGTTGACAGTCGAAACATGTCAGAATGCCATAATAAATTTTCTGAAAAAGTTGTTTGAATAATTGAAACCTTAACATACTATTCAAAAATAACTTGAAACATGTCAGGAAATCAAAGTAAATTGTCTGAATAAGTGAAACCTTAACATATTACATGTGTGATTCATCTCGTTGCCGTGGCAGGGCTTAAAACAGTGGGTGTTTGCGTTTGTGCGAGGGCGTCTGGAGGAGAGTGTGCCTTTGTTGTTTGTGCGCAAGAGTGTGTGTGTGTGTGTGTGTGTGTGTTACTCACACCAAAGAGTTGAGAGCTGCCTGGCCCAGTTGATGCTGTTGCCATGCCGACATGGAGCCCAGCGAGAGCCCAGGAGAGCTGAAGCCCTGCAGGGAGGAGATGTCTGCGCTGCTCAGGGAGTAGTCTGTACACAAACAAGAGCGCACAATAAAACACTGAGACACACAACCAGCTCACATTTCACACAACACAAAGTTAAAGTGAGACTGACCTGCTGGATTGTAGGAGGTGGGCATGCCTGAGTACACCAGACCCTGTGGGGGTAAACTGGGGGTGGTGACGGACACAACTGGAGTGGCCAAAGGCTGGGTGGACTGGGAGGACTGGGAGCTGCTGATCCTCTGAGTGTTCTGTAAAAACAAAAATGTACACCAACCCACAGTGAATTATTAGATGGCTCTGTGTTTTAAAAGGTAGAAGAGAAATGAAACTAGTAAATTATTCACTGCAAAACATGAAAGTGTAACATCATTCTGGGCCACAAGGAGGCAGTGTAGCTTCATAGCTGGAAGTGTTTCTACATCAGAGGTGGGCAACTATCATACAAAAAGTGTGATTGTATCTGATCCAAGAGGACCACATTATCAACATTCATGTCAGCATTTAGAATAATAACCAATCAGATCATTAACAAAGGGGGTAAAAGGTTTGTCATCTTTTTTGTCTTTGGTTTCATTGTTTTGTCAGTTTTTGGAGTCATTATGTGTGTTTTTGTTATTTTTTTTAGTTCTTTTTGTATCCATGTGTATTTTTCTATCATTAACTGCATTTTCATAGTCAATTTGTGAGTTTTTGGGGTCACTGTATTTTCCTGTCATTTGTGCAATTTTGTTGACAATTTGTGTGTCTTTAGAGCTATTCTGTAATGTGTTGTTGTTTTTTGTGTTTTTGTAGTCATTTTGTTTGTTTAAGTGGTTGTTCTGTGTCTTTGTTTTCACTGTGTATATTTTGATTTTTTTGTGCGTATGTGTGTGTGTTTTTGTGTACTTTTTGCAATTTGCTGTCAAATTGCTTTTTGGGAATTATTATTACTATATATTCCTTCCAAATTTCTTGAAATACTATTTTTGGGGATCTGTTTTAGGTGGCCCCCGGGCCGCCAGTTGCCTATGTCTGCGCTACATGAAGATCAGAGAAAAAAATTTCATGAATACACAAAAACTTACAGAAAAAAAAGCTGACAAACAACCTACAAGTGATTTAATTTAGAGAAACAATGGATACAGCTTGGGATAAAATTACCTAGATCTAAATAATATTAACTTTATATTAAAGTTAATGAAGACACAAACATGGAGGTTCGTAGATCACATACCACACACTTTCGACATTGATGCAGTTCAATACAAAGCATCTAATGCACATGTGTCAAACTCAAGGTCCTGGGGCAAAATCTGGCCCTTTAGAGAACCCATTTCAGCCAGCAGCAGAAAGCAAAAAAGTCAGAGAAACCATGAATCATTGTGTAAATTTTATCTCCAAAAATAATACACAAATGAAATGAAACTCCACAATATTAGCAGGGCTCACATTTCTCCCCAAGCTTCTCATTTGTAATCTCAAACTGTTAAAAGAACATTTTTACCAAAACCTGCAATTTTCTTCAAATAATTCCACAAACTCTCCCCAAATTACATAAAAATGAATCAAAAAAATCAAATAAATTGAAAGTGAAGATCCTTCAGGGACTGATATCTGTCACTTATTGCTTTGATATGATCAGTGCCGTACATATTTTACATGTATTCATACATGTAAGTGCAAACTAGAGCACAATAAATTACTCAGTTTTCCGCATAAAATCTGTGGCTCACTACAGATCAAACAACTTCGTATTTGGCCCCTGAACTAAAATGAGTTTGACACCCCTGATCTAATATAATCAACGTGTTATGCAGCTGCCAGTGTTTACACACAGCGTTGCATCATCATCATCATCATCATCATCATCATCATCATCATCATCATCATCATCAGTGGATGCTTCCTCTTATTGTTCCAACACTCCTGAGCCCAGATGACTTCATTCAAACACAATGAGATCATCCAGGATGATGTAAGCCTTGTTTCCTCAGATTAAATAAACCACTCATTAGTTACACATTACACTTAAAAACTAGAGTTGGTTTCATTGTTTTAAAAAGTAACACTGCATTAGGATGATTCCTGCACACATACACACACAGGCACAAACACACACACACACAAACACTGCTAACACTCTGTGGTTTATGACTAACGTTGACGTGTTGTAGTGTTATATTAGAGCCAACTGAACAGGCTGAGGCACATTTCACAGGCCGAAACCAAGGCATGCAGTGACAAAACGTCTTTTTCAACTTTTGTTTGTGCAGAGTTTAATGCTGTCTGTTCCGTTTTGAGCTTTTCTCTATCAGATATCATTAAATAAGGTGCTCTTACTTTAACCATTAGCTCAGGCACAACTCACCAAGTCCATTTCCTCCTCCTCTGACTGACATCAACAAAAGGAAAGAGGAGGAGCTTAGTTTAGTGTTGTTGGAGACGATGAAGGATAACCAGCCATGATGTAAAATCCCTTTCTGTTTCCTATCTAAATATAAACGTTCACTTGCATTTGCAGCACCAAGCTTTCTAACACTCACACCTGAGCCGCACACAGAGACGTGCACATGTGGAGCAAGTGTTTCCTCTCTCTGTTGGAACTGTGATGGTTAAAGGGCCCATGTTACACTAAATCAAATTTTCTCTGCTTTAAACATCATAAAGTGTTATTGAGGCTTCATACACATGCCCAAAGTGTTTTTCATTGATTCCCTCAATCATTAGTTAGAGGGTGATTTGTTCCTTTCTTACTGCAAGGTGAGCCCAAACACCTCGCTCTAATTTGATGACGCGTTCCCACTTTGATGACGAATTTGACACAGCACTGAGCTGGAGAAACCGCACCTCCAGGAAGCTCTGTGCCGTGATTGGCATGTAAACAGACACGCCCACAAAGGTGAGCATTTCAACGTCCTTCACGCAGTGCTATGTATGTATTTTCTACTGTCTATGTACGTAACGGCAAACCCCCCGCCCCCACGCTCTGTCTCATGTTTATAAAGCAGCATGAGCTCGGCTACGAAGTGGGTGGGAGGAGGACGGCCGTAGTGTTCCTTAATGTGACTGAGTGACGTGTGTGACACACTCGTGTGTGTATGTGTGTGTGTGTGTGTGTGTGTGTGTGTGTGTGTGTGTGTGTGTGTGTGTGTGTGTGTGTGTGTGTGTGTGAGCGGAAGGGAGATAGAAACTAATCACTGGTAAAACCATTAAAACACCAGAAAACAATCACTGAATACATATTTGCTCCCTGGTAAAGACAGTCGCTCTAACAACAGGTAAAATGATAGACTGGTTATATTACAGCCTGTACATGCAGTACGGGGACGCATTAACTCTGCCTCTGGGTCCTAGTGCCTGCCGTCCAGTGAAGCCTGTTCTGTTTACCGAGGTCCGTGTGTGTTTAATAAGTCCCATTAAACTATATCAACTAAGTGAATTAATAAAAATGGCCTGTGTAAAGATTTTTTCAAACTGAAAAATGATCTTGTGAAATCTGTGACCTGTTGACCTGCACAACTCAAAGAATCAGAATCGAGGATCGTTATTTCTTGGCAGAAATACTTCTTGGCAGAAATACTTCTTGGTCTTGTCTTGGTCTCGGTGCATTCTGGTCTCGGGCAAGTCTTGGTCTCAGATAGTGTGGTCTTGAACACAACACTAGCGGGCCGTCCTCTGGCCCTACATCACCGTGCGGGGAGGAGACAGTGTCCACGCCCACTCATGAATATGCATAAGTAGGCCGCAAATCAGCCTGTTTGTGTAGAGTTGCTCAGAAAGTGACTTTACAGAGGCTAAAACTCTGGAAAACAGGCGAGTTTGGGAAAATAAACCTCAAATACTATGTTTTAGGAGTTCTTAGAACAAATGGAAATGGGTGAAAAATAGCATGATATGGGACCTTTAACCTCCACCACCAGTGTCACAAATGCTCAAATTTGTGTCCAAAAAAGGCTGGAAATGCATTAAACATTAACATTAATTTTAAGTCTTTTAATGCTAATGGTTGATGAAGCGCTCAAAACCAATGAGAATGAGCCCACACGCATTTCTCTCTATTGCCTTAAGTTTGTGTGATACATTTTATCCCGCTGTTCTAAGGCCAATTTCCTCGCGCAGTTCTGCAGACGTGGAGTCAAATGACACTGGTGCTTGTTCTCGACGGCTTAAAGAGGCGTCCCAATAACCCGGAAATAAAAAAGAATGAGAAGAAGACGACTTAGAGACTGAAAGAAAACAAGAACAGTGGACAAAACTACTGTTTAGTTCCACAGAGGCATGTGCACAGGTCTTGCAGTAAATAGTCACATCAACAATGAGTAAATATATAACTGCGTCACAGATGGAGTGCGGATCGGGCCGCATTTTCGCATCCAACCCAACAGTGAAAACATCCATCCTCCTTCGGCTGGGGAACAATGCTCTCACCGTTACAGATAAAGTGACATTCTTCAGCACTACATCAGCTGTGGCTGCTGCAGCAGGAAAGGAAGAACACTGCAGTGCAAACGACACTATGTGACTGAACCCGACCACCAGTTCCTAAATATCTGTCTGAACCCAGCCCGTCCGGTGCTGTCGGGTCCCGTCAGGGTTCGGTCGGGTGTCCATCCTCTATCCACAGTATCTAATCAGCTGTGTTCTGGTGATAAACAGTAAATGTGCGTTCCCGCGGTAGCTTGACTGATGGCTGTGGTGTCACTATGGAGTCTGATTTCTAAATCCTGCCCTTTAAGATTTCATTTTTTCAGGCAACTTTTTTCAGGAAATTATCTTATGGCTGGTGCACGTGAGTCATGGACAAAATCTGTGCCCAAGCATTGGACACGTCAAAGCAATCAGCAGACACTTCTGAAGAAGACTGGCAGTTGACAGTCAAAACATGTCAGAAGATCAAAGTACATTTCCTGAAAAAATGTGTCTGAAAAAAATGAAACCATAACATTTTATTTAAAAGGAAGAGAAAAATAACTTGCTGGAATTAAAAGTAATTCGACCTCTGGTTATAATCACTGATGTTTCTCACACATACATTCATAAGAAGCCTGTTTCCATCCTTGCTTTAGAAGCTGAGTCCAGACCAGGATCTGATACTCACTTAATCAATAAAAGGAGGAAGACACGACAAGGGCAATGAGATCTTATCAGGCTCACCCTCTGCTCCTCTGATTAAGTCTTTATCTACTCTCAGTCACACTGAGCTGTCGTTAATCTAATACTATTACAGTGTGTCCTAATGACAGCCTGTCTGTCTGCAGACCAAACCAACCAAACCAGCCAACTTTCAGTGCTGATCCGTGTTCCACATGCAGACATGGCAACACAGAGTTTAATTGGTGATTTAGGAGAATCTTACACAGTAACCCCAAATGTATCGCACAGAACATGGTCCCTACTGGGCCCATTAGCAGCACAAAGCGTTCATACCAGGGTCAATTATAACTGTATTCGCGTAACTTGTAATTAATTGCAATTATGACTTAATTATAATTATAATTGTAATTGTAAAAAAATATGTTACTGTTATAATCATACTAGAATTGTAATTGAGTTCAGATAATTGACTTTGTAATTGTAATTGGCATGAAAAGTCTATAAAAACTGTCATTTACAATTTAATAAAGGCAAACCCGGTGAACCATGTCACAGTTCTATGTCTTACACATATGTAGTTAATAATTATTAAAATATGTTTCATATAGAGTTTACCTGTCACTTCTCTTAAGGATCATTTTACCAATTAAAAAATAATTAAAACTCGGGGTAAGGTGAAGGAAAAAAAACTCAGTCACTCACACTAAAAATATTAATACCAATATTTTCATCGATTAGGAAGCCTAACGAGGTAACCAAGAGATGAAAAACACATTAGATGATGGATAATATATTTTAGTGTATTTTACAGCTCATTTAAGACATGGGTCAAACTGACCTGTTATTATTAGAGATGCTAGCAGAAAGCTAACACAAGAGGAAGGTTATGTTTAATAAGGGTTTTTTATTAAAGGCTCAGTAGTTGTGATTAACTGTAATTTAACTTTAGTAATTGAGAGTGCATTTGTAATTGACTTTCAGGGGAAACAATATTTGTGATTGGAAGAAATCACGGTCACAGTAATTGAGTTGTAATTGAACATGGATAATTGAAGAAGAAATTGTAAAACATAACTGACCAAGCAGTCGTTTGTGGGGGATTAGGGATAAAAAAAATTCAGATGTACAACAACCAGGGTTGGGGTCAATTATAATCATAATTGTGTAAATAATCATTAATAACAATTATTAATTATAATTGTAATTGTAAAAGACATGCTGTTGTAATAGTAATAGAATTGTAATTAGGTTCAGATAATTGACTTTGTAAATGTAATTGTAATGGAAATTCTATAAAAACTGTCATTTATAATGTAATTAAATGCAAACCTGGTGAACCATGTTACAGTTCTATGTTTTACACATACATAATTAATAATTATTAAAATATGTTTCAGATCAACTTTTTCCACTGACCCGTTATCATTAGAGATGCTAACAGAAAGCTAACACAAGAGCAAGGTTACATTTTATGTGTTTTTTTATCAAAGGCTCGGTAATTGTGAATAATTGTAATTGAACGTAATTATAATTTACTTTTAGGAGAAAAATTGTAATTGTTATTTGAAATTAAATTGGAAAATATGCCAGTCATCGCGATTCAGTTGTAATTGAAGGTGGATAATAAGACGTAATTGTAATTTTAAAATGTATTTGACCCCAAAAGTAAATATAAGGCGAACAAGGCGAGTGTCTCACAGACTGAAGTTTATCTTGGTGTTTTTCTCTGTATTTTTATCCAATGATGGATTTGTGCTCTTTGTGTCTTTCAGGCGCTCACGCTTCCTGTGACCTTCTGATAAAAGTTGTAGAACAAACTCGGGCTTTGTGTTCATTTTGACATCAAAGTGTAAAAAGTTATCTAACCATGAGTTTTCTGACACGTGCTGTGGATTTATGCTCGTGTTCATTTTCCTCAGAGGAACAAATCCCCACCATTGCTTTTAAAGATGTAATAAATAAATGTTTGAGGACCTGCGGTGCAGACGTTTTAATCAGTGATGCGTGTGTGTGTGTAGTGCTGCGTACGCACCAGCGGGGGCATCATTCCTTTGCTTGATGGAGGTATGACCACCCTGAGGTCTGGCTTACGGACCCCCATTCCCATGTTCCCTGTGGGGGGCGGCGGGGACTTGGTGGGCATGACCTTCCCCAGGCCGTTACCACTGGACGTGCTGAGGAGCCCCGGCGAGGCCCTCGGGTTAGCAAAACCGTTTCCTGTAGAGACAGAAACGACAGAAACACATCATCAGAACACGGAGCGTGACCATCAACACTTGCTCTCATCAACACAAACTCAGTGTTTTTCAGCTCCAGCACGCTGCGCTAAGTGTTTCCAGCCCTCTGGGAAAGTTTTAATAGAGCGGGATAATTATCCTGCACATTTACAAAAATAAAATGTCCATTTTAAAATTGATGAGCCTTTTATTTTTATTGTGAATGATTACATCAAAGCTTTTGCTGACAAATGTAGTGTGACTGCTTTAAAGAGAAGCTGCAGCTATAAAAGACAATAAGATGTTTACACACACACACACACACACACACGCGCGCACACACACACACACACACACACACACACACACACACGCACACACGCACACAATAGCAACGTGCTACATTCTCCCTCAACACTCACACCTTCATGCTTGTGTCCATTACTCATTTCCTTTCTCAGACTGTGTATATGAGTGTTCACATGTTATTTTAGGAGCTCACACTCCCCTTCTTCTTATCACCAGGCAAAAGAGAAAAATTCACACCCAACGTTTCCAAAGAAATACTCAACAGTTGGGGAGTTAGATGTGAAACACATGCTAATACTATGTAATGTTATATATTGTGTTATATTAAACATTTACAACACATCCATTCAGGCTAAATATCACACATTTTCAGAGACCCTCTATTGTGCTACTGACTAAACTTCCTGTTAACTTCAAAATAAGAGAACTATTTATAAAAAAGTAAAAAAAAATAAATAATGGAAGACAAGAAGAGATGCTGCTGTTCTGCATAGGCCTGAACCCCTTCAGCCAAATAATCAACAAGACTGGCTATGGATACCAACACAGGAACGGGGCCACCATCAGTCACCGCCTCTACATAGATGATATCAAGCTGTACGCTAAGAATGAGCGAGACACAGACTCACTGATCCATACCATCTAGATAGATCTACAGCGCAGACATTGCCAACCTGTCACGAGGCATCAGATTGGCCAGGAGGAAATACTCCAGGAGGATCGCAGACCGGTTCACCGACAGCAGAGACACCAGGAACCTGTGGCGGGGGGTCCAGACCATCACGGACTACAAGCCCCCTCCGCAGACCTGTGACAGCTCCACCTCTCTGCTAAACAACCTCAACAACTTCTTTGCTCGTTTTGAGGCAGACAACAGCACCCCAGCACAGAAGACGCCACCTTCTCCTGGCGACCAGGTACTGACGCTTTCCCGGGATAGCGTGAAGCGATCCCTCCAGAGAACAAATGCACGGAAAGCGCCAGGTCCCGACAACATCCCAGGTCGTGTCCTGAGAGACTGTGCAGAGGAGCTCACAGATGTCCTCACCGACATCTTCAACTCGTCACTGAGCCAAGCTGTTGTCCCCACATGCTTCAAAGCCACCACCATCATCCCGGTCCCCAAGAAGCCGTCTCCATCCTGCTACAATGACTACCGCCCGGTCGCACTAACCCCCATCCTCATGAAGTGCTTCGAGCAGCTGGTCATGCAGCACATCAAGTCTGCCCTCCCCTCCACCCTGGACCCCTACCAGTTTGCATATCGGCCTAACCGATCGACCGACGACGCCATCTCCACTGCCCTCCACTCAGCCCTCACCCACCTGGAGACCAAGGACGCCCACGTCAGAATGCTGTTCATCGACTTCAGCTCAGCATTCAACACCATCATCCCGCAGCAGCTCATCCACAAACTGGACAACCTGGGCCTAAGCACCCCCATGTGCAACTGGCTGCTGGACTTCCTGACAGGGAGACCACAGGCAGTTCGGGTCGGCAGTAACACCTCCAGCACCATCATGATGAACACAGGGGCCCCCCAAGGATGTGTGCTGAGCCCCCTACTCTTCACTCTGCTGACCCATGACTGCGCCCCATCTTCCAGCTCCAACCTCTTCGTTAAGTTCGCGGACGACACGACTGTGGTGGGTCTCATCAACAACAACGATGAGTCAATCTACAGGAGTGAGGTGAGCAGGCTGGCCTCGTGGTGCAAGGACAATAATCTCCATCTGAACGTTGAGAAGACGAAGGAGATTGTTGTGGACTTCAGGAGAACGCACACCCAGCATGCTCCTCTGACCATCGACGGTGCTGCAGTGGAGAGGGTGAGCAGCACCAAGTTCCTGGGTGTGCACATCTCCGAAGACCTGTCCTGGTGCCTCAACTCTGCATCACTGGCCAAAAAAGCTAATCAGCGCCTCTACTTCCTCCGCAAACTGAGGAGAGCAAGAGCCCCATCCTCCATCATGCACACATTCTACAGTGGCACCATTGAGAGCATCATGTCCAGCTGCATCACCGTGTGGTACGGCGCTTGCACCGTGTCCTGCCGTAAGTCTCTGCAGCGCATCGTGAGAATAGCTGAGAAGATCATTGGTGTCTCTCTTCCCCCCCTTCTGGACATTTACAATTCACGTCTCACCCGCAAAGCCACCAGGATTGCAGGTGACCCCACCCACCCGTCCTACAGCCTCTTCAGCCTGCTGCCATCTGGGAGGAGACTGCAGAGTCTCCGTGCTCGAACGAGCAGGCTCAAGAACAGTTTATTCCACCAGGCTGTCAGGAGACTCAACTCCCTCCCTGCTCTCCCTCCCATTCGTCCACTCATCCCCTTTCCCTTTCCTGCCCCTGCCTCCATCCCCCCTCCGCCTCCTTCCACCCTCTGCCCTCAGTTGTCTACCCTCCTTCACCCCTCTGCCCCCTCTGCCCTCCACCCCCCCCCCTTCATCCTGCCACAGTCTGCCCCTACAGGACCTGGCATCACCCCCCTCCACCTCCACCCCCTGCGTGCTCCACTAATTCACGCACCCTAAACTCTGCACAGCCGTCATTGTATTGTTATGCTATTTGCACACTACCTCACTTTTTTAACTTCATCTGCACTCTGTTTATATTATTAATACTGTAATTTATTTATATTCTACCTCATAGTAATTTATCCACATTCTACCTCATTGTTGTTCGTTATTTTTTATTTGTTGTCCATATGTCTTTAGTTAAGTTATTTGTTGTATAGTATTGCCAGTTGTTTTTTTTTTGTGTGTTTGTTGTGTGTTTTAAGTGCTCTTTTTATGCACTGCAGGTTTGCACTGGGGGTTGGGGGGGGGGATTGCAATTTCATCTGTGCTGTATGTTTAACATGGGGCATATTTGACAATAAAGAACCTTGAATCTTGAATCTTGAATCTTGAGATGTCATTCGGACTAGAGAAGTGTGGTCGGATGGTGACTAAGAGAGGGAATGTAGTCCACACAGAAGAGGTCTCACTCCCAGAAGGAACAATAGCAGACATTGAGGACAGTTACAAGTACCTTGGAATCCCACAAGCAAATGGCAACCTCGAAGAAGTGACTAGGAAAGCAGCTACGGCCAAATACCTCCAACGAGTAAGGCAAGTCCTAAGAAGCCAGCACAATGGCAAGAACAAGTCCAGGGCAAGAAACAGCTACACCCTGCCAGTAATCAGATACCCTGCAGGAATAATAGGATGAGATACAGACCACAGATGTTAAGACACGAAAGCTCCTAACCATGCACGGAGGGCTCCACCCCAAATCCAGCACCCTGAGACTGTACGCTAGCCGTAAGGAAGGAGGCTGAGGACTAGTGTGTGAGAGCCACTATCCAGGATGACACATCCAAGATCCATAAGTACATCAAGGACAAGGCTCCAACTGATGACGTGCTCAGTGAATGTCTCAGACAATGGGGAACAGAAGATGAGGTGCTGGAGGTTTCGTCATGGGAGGACAAGCCCCTACATGGGATGTACCACCGAAACATAACTGAAGTGGCGGATATCAGGAAATCCTACCAATGGCTAGACAGAGCCGGACTAAAGGACAGCACAGAGGCACTCATCATGGCTGCACAGGAGCAGGCCTTGAGCACCAGAGCATTAGAGGCCCAGATCTACCACACCAGACAAGACCCCAGGTGTAGATTGTGCAAAGAGGCCAATGAGACAATCCAGCACATAACTGCAGGGTGTAAGATGCTGGCAGGGAAAGCTTACATGGAGCGCCATAACCAAGTGACTGGTATAGTGTACAGGAACATCTGTGCTGAGTATGGGCTGGAAACCCCAAGGTCAAAGTGGGAAACACCTCCAAAGGTGGTAGAAAATGACCGAACTAAGATCCTGTGGGACTTCCAGATACAGACGGACAGGATGGTAATGGCGAATCAACCAGACATTGTGGTGGTGGACAAAGAGCAGAGGAAAGCTGTTGTGGTTGACATAGCAATACCAAGCGACTTCAACATCAGGAAAAAGGAACATGAGAAACTAGAGAAATACCAGGGGCTCAGAGAAGAGCTGGAGAAAACCTGGAGGGTGAAGGCATCATTGGTGCCCGTGGTTGTCGGGGCACTCGGGGCAGTGACCCCCAAACTGGAAGAGTGGCTAAAGCAGATCCCACGAAATACATCAGACATCTCGCTCCAGAAAAGTGCAGTTGGCCTATTCGGTTTTCTGGGGCTCACAATCAAAATCCTGGTGCCGCTAATGCATCAGGATGACTGGAAGATTTCTAAAATGCTAATATTGAACATTTCTAACCAGTAAATCAAAACAACCCAGATTACATGTTTTATATTTACTCCCAGGGCAAAGGACAGTTAGTACAGCTGTAGTAAAGTATTAGTCTACTGCTTTCAGTTTGAAGAATCCACTTCTCTGTTATCTGCACTTCCACTTTGTGCTAATTTAAAAAGCAAAAAAGCATTTTAAAAAGGTCAACACACACACACGAAACCGCGAATCCCTAAAAAATTAATAAACACAACTTCATGGATTCTTCCTGCTTGCTTTAGTTTTCAGTTTGATCACTGAGCAAGTGGATCTGTTAATTCCAGACAAATGCATCAAAACAATATTATTAATTCCATTTCTGTTTTTTGTTCTTAAAAACTGTGGAAACCAAAAGAAAACAAATCTAAATATGAATTAGAACAACAGGAGGATGAGAGGATTAATGCTTTCAGTGCTGCATCAACAGTATCAGTAACACTTCGACAAGCTACTGACGGCTCCATTGTGTTCACAACACTCCCATGAAACAATGTGTGTGCGTTTCAGGAGCCTCAGGCCCTCAAACATAATGGAACAATAGGCTCTCCCTCTGCTGATAAACTCAGCAACAATTCACGGTCAAATAAACAGTTAAGGAGTCCACAATAGTATCTCACAGCTGAATCAACAGTATACGTACAATCAGCTCCACTTTGATCAAACGCTACCAGAAAGAAAGCAGCGTTTTACAAAAATAGTAAAAGACAGAGAAAGAAAGCAGGCTAAATGTCCAACAGCCTAAAAATAGTTTTACAGAGTGTCACTTTATCACAATTTACAATTACACAAAAACAAATAAAAGCCGGCGTCTCAAAACATAAAGCTTTTAGGCAGAAATATTGACAAATCTCAGCAAAAGTTTTACACATCAACATTTCTCATTTGCTTAATAATAATAATTAATCTACAACGTCAGTAAAAATATATTTTAAAAAATTGTTGTTCAAATCTTGTCATCAGTAACTGTGTGTAGGTTTTTATTGATATTTATTTGGTTGTAAATATAGGTGGAGGCTTTAAAATAAGCCATTGTAGGTTTTCTACCTCCTCTTCTTCTTCTTGGTTTTTAAATTATTTGTGTTCTTTGAATTATGTGCTAAAAAAAAAAAATGAAAAAAAAAATATCCTAAGGCAGGGGTCACCAACCTTTCTGAAACTGAGCAACTTCAAACATACACAAAAATCCGAAGGGCTACATCTTAATATGTACATTTTTAAATACCAACTTTCCACAGTTTCACTTTAATTAAAGGGTAAGGAAAACTATAGCAGCCACTTCAAAAGGTAGGAAATGTTTCAACATGTAACACTGGCCACGTTTACATGGGAGCTTTAATTCCTCTTTATAATGGAATAAAAGTTAATTCCTCTTTAACCTGACACCTAATTTCTAATGCTAATTTAATTCCAAACAAATTCCAGTGGTGGGCCATCAGGGCCAGCAAGGCCTTCTCTGCTGGCCTAAACATCATCAGAAAATAAATTTCATTTTAATATATTTTTTTCATAAATATGTATTAAATTATTCCTCATAGTCTTTTCTCTTCATTTCATAGCTTTCCTCTTGGTTGCGCTGCTTCCAGGATTGTATATTTATCTTATAGCTTTCATCCGATCATATTTGAGCTGTCACGTGTTGCCAGGCTCCACAAAATCTTCCCGAGGCCTTCAGAATTAACAGTGGGGGCGCCTGTACACTTAAATGAACTGAAACAGACAGATTGTGAGAACCAATCAGATTTCGAGTTGGTGACATCAGGGCCAGCTAGCAGGTGTCACGTTGAACGTGACACGTTCTGACGTTCACGTCCTCTGATTGGATACGCACTAGTGAGAGGCAGCGCTATGCAAAGTAGAGTGACGTTAACCAAATGGAAGCTGGTGTCCCGTTAGCAACTCGAACGAGCTAAAACGTTAATTTGCGTTAATTTCGCTGTTTTTTTCAACCCACAATGGCTGAAGGAGGAGAAGAGATTGACCTGGTCGCTGAATATACATGCAACGCCATTTTCAAGACGGACCTTTCAAGAAAAACTTGATTTTGTGAGGATAGGTCGTCCAACCTCCGCGCTAGCTAACCTGTCCCAGCCAGGAGAAGGGTTTGTGCGCCACTTTCAAAGCAGCAACTACGAGCGGTATCCCTGGCTCACAGGATCAGAGAGACTCGGCTTTTAGCACTAGCCTCCATGTCGATAGACTTGTTGGTGGAACTGAGACAAACAGATAAACTGTACAACAGTCAGTGAAGACTTATTGAGGAAAGAAAGGAGGATGGATTTTGTGTTCAAATAAGCGGGGATAGTCGTTTTGGTGAGTACAAAGCTTTTTTTTCTATATTTTTGTGATTTTATTTCGTAAGCCCTGTCTCGACGGTCTGGCGGGGTGGTCTGCGCCGTGCCGCGCCGAGCGCAGCCTGCACTTTACCGTTGAGACAGAGCCCATAATGTGCCGGTACCTGGCGCACCTGTGACTTCACTGAATTGTTTCGCTTTAATCTATATCAAAGTGGACGTTCAAGGAGTAGGCTACACCATTTCACCACTGTCGGAAATGAATGAATGAAACTGCTTTACGGGTGCGACAATGTGCTGTTTAGTGGACTTTTGTAGACTAATTGCCTTTTATTTTTAAGTTGTGACAGTATCCAAGCGATCATATAACTTTTACTTTACTACTCTTAATTGTTAATACGGATGTATTGATTTTAAATGCTCCGGAAATAAAGTAGTTGTACTCGACTATGTTTGTTTCTGTATAAATGTATGGTTTAGAGAGACATGGTGTCATAATAATGGTATTAAGAGGTGGATTCATTCAGTGTAGGACATCACTGAAGGCCTAGGTGTGAAATGCACGGCACGCCACTGCTTAATTCCGAATTACAGTAGATGGCTGGTTTATTCCATTTTTCATTCCGAATTAAATAATTCCACTTTCTTGTAAACAGTTAACAACACTTAATTCCACTTTAAGTTAATTCCAGTTGTTCTGCACATGACGCACTGGTTGACGACATAATCCAACATGGTGGCCCGGAATAGAGCCGACACTATCTAATAAGAGCCTTAAAAACATGGATATAATGAAAAAAGGGGATGGATGGAGGCATAAACATGCAGACATTAACACGGACACATGGAATTATTACACACATGAAGATCAGCAAAGGGAACAGCTTCATCGGATGGGTGAGAGATGGAGATGGAGTAAATGCGTCACAATACTGCTGCACAGGCTGTAATATCACCAAGTTTATCATTGTAATGGTTGTTAGAGCTACTATCTTTACCAGGGAGCAACTATTTATTCCTAGTTATTGTTTTCCGGAGTTTTACTGGGCTTTATTTACTGGTGATTAAGTCTAATCTCCTTTCCGCTCCGTGGACCAAAGTGTGTTATTGTTGAGCTGCTGCTTCAAAACTACAATCAAAATAAAGGTGAAAACAGTTGTCATGTGTGATCTTTTGTGTTACAGCCGACATTAAAATGTTTGTTGTGTGTTTGTCCCTATAGACGTGATCGGCGTGATACGTCATGTTCACCCCGTCCACTCAGAACCTTCCCAACCCCCAGAGCTAAAGCGGAATTAACTAAAGCCGAATAAACTGGTTTTCCATGCAAAACTCAATTCAGGTATGACTATTACTATGTAAACACAAAGTAAAACACTTTAATTCTGAATGATTTAATTCAGAAAAACTAATTCAAAATTAATAAACATCATGTAACAGTTTGTTTCAATTCTGTTACATTTCATAGGAAATCATGGTTCCTATTTCACTAGCCACTAACTACAACTTTTTAACTAAATTTGTCAATGTATGTGTTTCTGTCAACTTTTGATAAACTAACCCCCAATTTCCAATGGATATGGGTCTGCTGCATTACGTCTCTGATACGTTTCACTTTAGTCTATGTGTTAATTTCCACCAGGTCCGGTGGAACTTCTATTTCTGCCGGATTCCGGAGCACAGAGCAACTCAGCACAGAGCAAATGCAGTAAAACAGGAATTTAAGCACATACTAAACATTAAAACATCCAGTTACTTTTCAAAATAAAACACAGATCAGATCATGTTTAATCATACTATCTCTTTTCTGTTGGCTGTAGCTAAAAAATGTGGCTAGGACAAAACATCAACAAAAAGAAAACTTTATATTTTAATACCTTAAAACATGTAATAAACGAAAAAAAAAGCTGTGAAACTAAATAATGTAATACATACATATATGTCTGAAAAGTGTTAATGTGTTTCCCTGTCACCCCTTTATCGTTATTTATTTATCTTTATTAATTTATGTTTCCTCTCCTTTCTCTCTCTTTTCTCTTTTTTGTAAATTATTTTTTCTAATGATATATGTCATTCAATCTATTTCCCTGGCTCTATTAACCACATACATGCCTGTCTGTATCTGTACTTGTTTGTGAATATTGCTGCACTTTATTATTGTATATGTCATTGTAATTCACTACTTTAAAAAAAAAAAAATGTCGGACGGCAGACAGCGGAGCAAAACCGGATCGGAGCCGTGGCACAGTGGAGACATATCCAGTGGAAACCCTGGGTTAAAAAGCTAAATTTCCAACATTGATCAAAACTGTGTTTCTGGTTTTATTTACCGTACCTGCTCATTAAAAAAAAGATTAAACCAACAAAAATAATTTACTAAAATGCAATTCTGACATAAACTTCAGATTTCTGGGAAATTCATGCAATTCTTTAAAAATAAATCACAAAACAGCAGCCTTCAGACAGGACATTTCACTCACATTTCCTGAGGTTTTCTCAAATTTCCAACATTCGCTTGTGGCGTTAAATCCTCTGAGTGGAGGCTTAGCACATACAGTATAAAGTTGGCTGATTTCGACTTGTTTGTAATGCATTAAAAACATGGTAATAGATCATGTTTTGTGTCTAAAACTTTGATTGTGAAAGGTTCAGCGATTATATCCGGACAAGCCCCCAATTGTTACGTTTCCCCTGAAACAACCTGAAACCCAGTGATCACAAAAAAACAAAAGTATCCAAACAGAACAACTGAAAATTACGCCTTTTTCCTCAAAGGAAACAGAAAAGTTAATATGATCCCAACTGAATCTCCCACTGATTCCAAAGACAAACTCTAACAACCCAAAATGAAAAAAAGGGAGACACTAAATGGAAGAAGTGAACCATCACTGTGGCTCTTGTGCAGCTTGTATGAAGGTGATCAATCAGCTGCTCAGCTACACAATGGACTTTAAACTGGATTCTATAGAATAAGAAATAAGAAATTAGGATGATTCAGTTTCAGGGTTGCTGGTTTTTTTTGGGGTGTAAAAGCTCTGGAAGAATTTTTCAATAACAACAGATGGCTAATTTAAAAAAAAAAAAAGAAAGAAAGAAACAGCTGATGCTTGTTTTGCCAGGAAATTTTGCCAGTCGTCTTAACAGTGGCGCTGAACATGGATAACCTGCACTACAGAACATTCACACAAACTGATCACTAACTTTAAACCAGATAAAGACCCGAAGGTTTTTCTTTCCCCAAAAAAAAAATAAACTGAGTTTTTAACTTCATAAAAATGATCCAGTAAAGATGAACCGTGTGACACATGGTTCGTCTGCTCTGTGTTTACAGCAGCTACTTGTTAAAAATCAGAAGTATGTCAACAATGGTGGTCTGACATGAAGCCTGGAGATGCTTGTCCTGCCTGTGGTACAAAGAACAGCTGCAAACAGCTCTAACACCACCTTGCACAGAATCTAAACTGCAACCACGCCCAAAACCAACCCAAACCTTTAGTCAAAATGAAATGCAAAAAGAAGCTCAGTCTGCCACTAAATACGATGAGTGACAGATCAACTAAAACAGTGGTTCTCAACCTTTTCACCCAGGGACTCCCAAAATAAAGGTTCCAGAGACCGAACACCCCCACTGTACCTGAAGGTGGTTGAACACAGACATGAACATTGAAAAACAGTCTTATGGTAATCAGAAATGATGATGGTAAAAGTGGTGAAATATGATTTTAAAAACCACAGAAATTGATTAAAAGTTAGCTAGTAAAGGGCATGACAAATCGAGAATGTGGATAAATCGGCAAAAATAAGCATGAAATATGGTGAAAAGAAGTTAAAAGTGACAAGAATGGGTCATATAAGTAATTTAGAAGTGAAAATGTGTAGAAAAGGCATACAAATTTGATGGAGAAGTGTCAGAAATGGAAGTAAAGTTGCAAAAATACATTAAAAGGAGCAAAAATATGGCAATAAATAGTGATGAAAATTTAAATTTAAATATAGCAAGTTTGGTGGCGTTGCAAACAAAGGGTAAACAAAACTGGGCTGAAATTGTTAAATATTAATTAGTTTCTTGAAGGCATCTGGGGACACCCTGCCAGTGTCTTGCAACCCCAAGGTTGAGAACCCCTGAACTAAAGCACGTCCGTCATGCTTATCATAAGGGATCATTACCGGAGAGAGTGAGGTGTGTGTTACATGAAGCATCTCCACAGAAACATGAACCAGTTGAAGCTCCACCTGCCTCCGAGCGTCACTCAGAACATTTCAGCTCTGACAGTCTCAGCTCATTGTGTACAGAGGACTTAGTGAGTCACATGGCCTGAATGCCAGCAAGGTTACGCTCATGGTCCAGCATCTCACAGACCCGTCCGGCCTTTTAAGGCAGGCCAGCTCAGCGGGGTAGGGGCAAACGCACCTGTCGGTAAGAAAGAGGAGAGGGGACGTTTTTATGGAGGTGATGAGCTTGACGGAAACGCCGCGTTTGTTCCTCTGCCAGAGTCGCAGATAGAACACTGAGTGCGTAACGCTTGCAAGTTCAACACCCCACAGTGTGCGTGTGTGTGATTCTATCAACCATCCATTAAACAAGCATGAGAGTCCACCAGTGTTTGCTTGGCATGCAAAAAACATAGTCACACCAGAGACAGGGAGACACATCTCTGCAACTGTTAGCAAAAGTAAACTAAATGCTACAGTTCAAGTACCAAGCAGCAGCAGAGACCTGAGGACTTACCCACTGGGCTGGAGGAGCCCGCCTCATTCTGCACCAAAAGTTCTGTGGTTTCCAGCATTTCACCTGACGAGATGCACAGAGTGACAGGATTAACCATCTGCTGGACTCTTGAAAGGGATCCTCCACTGTTTTTACAAATGTGGCCTAAAATCTTTTAAATTTACTTATTAGGAGATCTATGTCTTACAAAACACATTATTACGCACCATATTTGTTTAATAGCCTTTTAAAAATGGGATTAGTTTACAGTTTTAGAGCCTGTGTTCCTCCATCTTCAAATCACGTGATTGATGATGTCACACTGCCTGTAAACATCTCATTGTTTTCTATTGGAGTGAAGCATTCAGACTGCGTTTTAGATCATTTAGTGGCTCTTTTAGATCATTTAACAGTTTTTAGATCACTCAGCAGCTTTTCAGATCATTTAGCAGCTTTTTAGATAATTTAGCAGCTTTTTCAGTCACAATGATGATGAACCTGTGCTGCTTTTGGTTGCTCTATAAAAACCAGGAAAAGTTAAAGATCTCTTTTGTTTATCGACAGAGGATAAAAACAGTTGTGACCCCAAAAAAATCTTTGATCACAGGTGGCGACAGTTCCAACTCTGAGGTTTGGTAGTAGACAATGAAGCAGAGAAGACGAGCTCTCCTAAGGGACCTTTACTCTCCCTTAAACAGTGCATGGCTGACGTTCTGATGGCTGAAGTTAGAGAGTAAATCATGGATAGAAGAACTATAGACACAAGATTTTCCGTGAATATAAAACAAAAGCATGTTTTTCTGAAAACTATAATGAAACCTCTTCTTTATTCAAGTAGTTTATGTTCTGTTATTACTCACAAATAGAAGTCATTGGTAAGAGGTTCTCCTTGGACGGGGTCACCAACCCTTCTGAAACCATGAGCTACTTCAAAGTTACTGAATAATTTGAAGGGCTACCAATTCGATATCTTCGAAAAATACTAACATTTCATGGTTTCACTTTAATTAGAGGTAAAGATAATGGAAAATGACTAGAAATAACTTAAAAAGGTAGAAAATACTTAAGCAGCACTTCTTTTCTTTTAGTTTTCTATAATTGTTTCATGTTTGGGGTGCACGGTGGCTTAGTGGTTAGCATGTCTGCCTTCCTGGCTTCTTCCCACAATCCAAAAACATGACTGTTTGGTTGATCGGAGTCTCTAAATTGCCCGTAGGAGTGAATGTGAGTGGTTGTCTGTCTGTGTATTGTGTGTGATGGACTGGCGCCCTGTCCAGGGTGTACCCCCACCTAGTGCCCAGTGTGAGCCGGAGATAGGGACCGACAGACCCTGTAATAGGACAAAGCAAATCGTCATGTTCCTGTTTTTTTACCTGTCACTATAACTACTTTTAACTAATAGAAACATGTTTTTTATGTGATTTAACAATCACGTAAACAGTTAAAGTTCTTTAATTGAATGGAAAAACTATATGAAGTGCAAAAGTATTCAACTATACTAATGCAATGTCTACTGTCATCAAATTAATCAGATTTTAGATGGAGCTCATAGGTGAAAGATGTTCTCGTTACCCCCCTTGGTGACCCCTGTCCTTGGACGTAAAGGACAACCAATCAGCCTAAAATGTTTTTCCTTTTGCGTTACCAGGTTGTGAATACTATATTTATCACATGTAAACCAGCTTTCTGATGTGATTCTGGTGGATTCTCCACTAACCTGCACTACCCGTGCTGGTGGGCCTCTGCGGGCCTCCGCTGGAGCCCACGTTCCTGTGCAGAGCGGTCTGTGACGGGGACAGCATCCCGATGTCGCTCAGAGAGGCTCCTCCCCCCTGGTACATGGCGATAGGGTTGGACACGGGCACGGCTACGTGCATGGAGAAGTTCTGCTGTGGCAACGCCGTGGGCTGGAGGAGAAACACAAGAAGACAAATATTAACAGCCTGAATGACAAATGTCCAATAACTCAAACTGAAACAGTCAAATTCATCTAAATAACATTATTATTATATGAAGTGAAGAATAACATTAGACTGACAGCACACGACAATCAACAGTCATTTGTCAGTAACAGTGTGAAAACAATGGTCTGTATTAAAGCACATACACAACACAACAGAATACACAGTTTTACTTTGGCATCGCACACACTGTATGAAACAAGCTGGAATTAAAACCACAAATATCAGTAGTGCATGATCACTATTAATATGTTATTGACTACCATCATTAACAAAGTGTCTGAGGAAAGGATCTGAACTCAGTTCATTACAATTCAATTACAATTACAACATAATTTTCAATTCGAATTACAATTTTATATACGTCATAATCTTTATTAATTTTCAATTACACAATTACAATTATAATTGACCCCAACCCTGGTTTGGAGTAATAGGCTGACACATTATTAGAACCAGAGAAAACAGTTTAACTGTGATTGTATTTGAGGAAGATAAGAAGAAAATACAACTTAGTAGCATTTATGCATTCAAAAAAGACATTAAAGTGCTTTGAAATTTAATCAGTGCAAACATAACATGACATTGGTTGAATAAGGACGTCTATAAGTGTGCGTCATCATTGCTAACGAAGGCATGCAGCATTTCACCTGTTAATGAAATGTTCAGGGCGTGCCAAAAAATATCAGCAACAAAGAAAATGTGAAGAAGGCAGGGTTGGGGTCAGTTAAAGTCATAATCATAATTAAATTGTAATATAGCTTAAATAATTGACTTTGTAATTGTTATTGCTATGGAAATTCTATAAAAATTGTCAATTATAATTCAACGTAAAACTGGGGAACCATGTTACAGTTCATATCAAGCTTGGGTTATACTGACATAAAAAAGGCTCAGACGCCCAAATCAAAACTGTTAATACCAATATGTTCATTGATTAGGAAGCCTAACACGGGAACCAAGATGTGAGAAACAAATTAGATGATAGATAATATTTTTTAGTGTATTTTACAGCTGATTTAAGACATGGGCCAAACTGACCTGTTATCATAAGAGATGCTAACAGAAAGCTAACACAAAAGGGAGGTTACGTTTTATGAGCTGATTTATTAAAGGCTCAGTAATTGTGATTAATTGGAATTTAACTTTAGTAATTGAGAATGCAACTGCAATTGACTTACAGGGGAAAATTTATAATTGTAATTTTAGTTATAAAGATAGATTAAAAAAAACTGTGAGCCACCGTAACTGATGTAATTAGGCATGGGTAATTGAAAACGTAATTTCAATTAAAAAATGTAATTGACCCCAATCCTGGAGGAAGGTGTCGATTGGATGGTGGTTAATAAGAGTTTCAGAAAGAAAAAAACCCAAAGATTTAAAGCCGGACAACGACAAAAAAGTGGAGAAAAGTGAGAGAAAAAAAAAAAAAGCCAAAGTCCTTTTTTGTGCCACAAAGCCAAGCAAAAAGCGTTGCATTGACAGTACTTACGATTTTATGATTTCTCATCATATTATCAAACTCCTCATTAATTTTTTTATACTTTTCTTCAGTGTGAGGAGTGAGGACATATGAGGCATCGGGATCCGGGCTATCACAACCTCTGTGTTCTTTCTTGTTTAGCGCCTGCAGTGAACATCGACATAAAGACAGGAATCAACACAAAACAGCAGGAGACAAAGGAAGTACTTACACCACAGCGCTTGTACATTAAATCACTGTCTTCGCTTAGTTTGCCGAAATGGTCGTCCATGAGGGGGCTGTGCCCGAAACAGTCCTCGGGCTCAGGACTAGCACAGTCATTATGGCCTTTGTTTCTCAATTTCTGAAAGGAAATTACACAATTGTAAAGAAACACGAACAAGATGTCGATAAACTTTATTTAAATGAAATATTCAGTAGTACACTTGTTTGTAACACAAGTTGTCTACTCTGAATATGAGCAACATTGTGCCATTTGATGACAGGTCTATCAGGACAGAGAACAATGCAGAAGCTAATGGCAATTAACAGCATCAGCAGCACAAACGCCTTGACAGTAACAACATTTAAAAGACCCAATAAATGAACTTGTTTGTTACTGATTTACACCAGTTGTTCTCAACCTTTTCAGCCTCTGACCCCCAAAATAAAGATAACAGAAACCGGGGACCCCCACTGTACCTAAAGGTGGTTGAACACAGACATGAACACTAAGAACCAGTCATGTGGAGACAGGGCCATCTATAAGGGGGGATAAAGGGGAGATCTTTTTGGGACCCATCCATAAAGTCAGTAAAATGATGGTCCATTGTTCTATGAATCTATGATAACCACATTTATTTATTCATCTGAATAATATCTAAAGTTATCCAGGAAGTTTAGTATTATTTGGCCCATATTATATATCTTAAAGATGTAAACCCTTGTTTTAATCAAAAATTAAATGGGTTAAAAGTGACCAAAGATGGTGGAAAAGGTGGTGAAATGGAATTTTAAAAAAGTATAAAGTTTAAAAGTATTAACAATTAGTTTAAACTGGAAAATCATGAATGGGGTTAAATTGGCAAAAATAACCATGAAATATAGTGGTGAGGTTAAAAGTAATAATAATGGGTCAACTTATGTGACATTAATGTGGAAAAATGATAGAAAGGGGATAAGTGCTGAAAATGTCTTGAAAGTAGAAAAAAGGTGCAGAAAAGGAATTGACATTTGATGAAGTGGTAGAAATAGGAGTAATGTAGAAAAAAACGCATTAAAATGAGCAAAAATATGGCAAGAAAAAGTGATGAAAATAGGTTGAAATTTGACAAGTTTGGTGTAGTTGCAGAAAAAGTTTAAAAATAAGCAAAAATGGCCTCAAACTGTTCAGAAAAAATTCTTAATTTCTTGAAGGCATCTGGCGACCCCCTCCTATTGTCTTGTGAATGGGGTCCTGACCCCAAGGTTGAGAACCCCTGGTTTAGAGAGGGAACATTAGGTCAGGGCAGGCTGCCCCGTGAAGGACAACAGTCGCACGTGGAAGGAAGTGTCTGTCCTATCTCCAACATAGTCCAACGTATTCACCGCTTGTTTGGTTTTTAAAAACCTTTAGTGGATTTAAAGACCTATAGTGGATTTAAACCCTAGGGTTCTATGCCCACACAGTCCACCCTTAGCATATCAAAGCCAAGACCGTCCAGAACCTTTAGCCCATTGGATGATTTAGCTCACTATGACGTTCAAAGAGCAGTTTTTTCTTCTTCGGATCCAGCTTGTTTGAGATCAAACTAGCTCCTGAAATTGACACACCTTTTTTTTTCCTGTGAAAATAGAGCTTTATTTTTATTTGTTTTGATTGCCATAAATGGACGTGTCACTGTTAGCTTTAGCTTACACCAACACTGGAGATCCTCTGCTGCTCAATACGTCTCTGAATGCTGGTGTTAGCAACACTCGCTGACAGTGTGTGACAGACAGCCAATTATATGAAGACATGATGATTTATGTGTGGCCCTCACGGCCCGTCCATCAGGCCCCTGCAGGTCCACAGACCACCACAACCCCCACACACACTCTGTAGGAAGGTCAGTGACTCCAGTGGAGGAGAGGGTCAGAGGAGAGGGATCGACACACACTAATGAGATCTGACTATATGTGTGTGTGTGTGTGTTATTTTAACTACAGCTCCATATTTTGACAAACTGACATACTTTGATCACTGCAGCCAGTGTGGTAAACCCAGTGCTGATCATATGTTACATTTATAAAAACAACAGACGGAAATATCAGATTTCACGCCCTGAAACGGAAATGGGTCAATGACGTGCTATTTAAATATTCTGTCTAACTGCATTTCCCTAAGTTAAAACAAGGTTTAATTGCATAAAAAAATTCAAAATATATAGTATATATGTGCTCACTTAGATTTTTTAAATTTTTTTGTTACTAAATGACTTCTGTAATTTATTCTGTTATTCAAAGTGTCCAAATATCATGTGGTGCGACTGTCTGGAAAAAATCGTTAAAATTACTAAATATATTCACATTTATTTCTGCTTTCTATTTTTATATCTATCATAATAGTCATGCAAACCTTGCCCGATGATGCTTATTTTATGAAATATCATGTAATCCTTACCTGTCATTGACCCAAATGGCAATATTGTTTGTTTAATTTTTGTTGTTTTTAAACAAAAACAAGAAAAAATTGCCATATACCCACACATGAATATTTTGGGACAATTTCACACATTTTTCAGGCACTTCTTTCCTGAAAAGAGGTGAGCAATTTGATGGAAATGTCAATTCTACAGCAAAATTTGACAAAACATGATAGAGTTCAAATGAGAAGAGCTTTATGACAGATACTAAACCATCACCTGAAATGTTTCGGGACAATAATACACATTTGTTCCATATTTTTCACTGTAAAACGCGTGGTTTAATGTGTTTGCCTTTAGCAAACTTACACACGTCAAATCTCACACTTAGTCTCACGTTATTTCAGCAAAAACAGTGGGCAGATATGAGATTAGTAACAATAGTTATAAACCTTATTAACGCAGAGTTGTAAAGACTACAACAAACAAGACATTCATAAAATACTCAAGTACAAATAAGAAGTAGCTCAATTAAATAGTACTCAAAGTACAAGTTACTAGTTACTTTCACCCCACCCATGTTTACTGTTGTTAATAAATCTTGCTACAGTTCCCTTACATACAGTGAACATTTCATGTTGAAACTTCAAAAGGAAGAGACCAGATCTATCACAATTGGAACCTAATTTATTTTCTAAAACGGCATCTCTATAAAATAAAAGTTTTGTCAAAATGTACAATTTTTAAAAAAAAATAAAATAACATCAATGAACTCAAGTCTCAGGCTCTACGTACTGTATAGCTACATTTATGAACTCTAAAACAGTGCCATGCCAAATGTTCCATGTGGGTAACAATGTATTAGGTAGAAACCACAACCTGAACAATAGAAAGTGTCTGGACTTTGGCACAACTTAGAACATATGGATTATGTTCAACGTACCAAGAGATAATGAAAAAATAATCACAAAAAAATGATAATTTACTTAATAACGGTTGGGTGTAGAAATGTAACTAATTACTGAACTACAACGCCTCACTTTAACCTGACAGCTTTTTGATTCTTGTACATATCTGTATTATCTTTTACATTTGTATTATTATTGTTATTATTTTTTCTACTCTAATGTGTGCACTTGTATTTAATCATTAATTAGCAGTATTTTACTTAATGATGTACTTTTCCTTTTTCTTTGTTTAGTGTTTCTTCTTTTCATCTGTAAAATGATCCAGGCTCAGTAAGAAAGTCATTTCCCCCTGGGATAAATAAAGTACTTCTGAGTCTTTTGGAATGCACTTAAGTACAAGTAAAAATGATTTAGAAATATACTCAAAAAAGTGCAAGTATCCATAAAAGCAACTTAATTACAGTAACGTGAGTACTGAGTAGTGAAACAGAAATTAAACGGAAATGTGTTGTTTTTTTTTTTTTAAGTTATGGAGGAGGATTTTCCTGAAGTTTAGAAAAGAAACGCCCTCTCCCCTTTTTGAAAAAATGCACATGCGCAACACTCTACCTGCTCCCAAGAGGGAACGCCTTTTAAACATGTGCGAGAGAGAGTGCATGAGCCCTGTTTTCCTCGTGCACAGCTCTGTTTACAAGTTGGTGTCAACATCGCGAGAAGATTTGCATCCAGTGAGAATGGCAAGCCTCAATGAATGGCTGAAACCGTAGCTAACGAGACGCATAAACACTTGAAAAAGTACATGTGCAGCAAGCGAAAACTAGCTAGGAACGAGCACGTACGACGGCCTTACGTCAGAATGATTGACAATTCGGAAGACCAACAGTCTTGATGATCCACCCGGAATTTGAAGCCAAAAAAACATCCTCCACAATACCTAAAAACAAATATATATATATATAAAAACAGAAAAGTGCTTGATGAGCCTCTCATTTGGTATCATTGATCCTTAAAAAGGACAATTGGGGATCTTATATTACTATTTTGAGCTGTGAAAAAGTGATTTGTGTTTTGTTGCTCTGTGAAGGTAGAATAAAGGAGGATGAAGAAGACTCCCACACAAACACAAACACAAGTGTCCACAGTCCCCAGAGGAGATGATGGAGAGAAGTGCTTTGGATAATGAATGACCAGCGTAGCCTGTGGTACATTCTTTTCATTCTCAGAAAATGCCTCGGTGCTTCATTTCCTGTTTACTGAACCCAACCCGCTCAGCCCAGCTCGTCAAAGGCCTGTGTTTACCCAGTTACACTCTGCACTTTCTCCTCCTGGGAGCCAAACATCTGATCTCAACCTGCACATTTAAGCAGAAGCTGCTCATTATAGGGAATATCTTGGTTACGCTGGTCAGCCACGGACGTGCACGGAGACATGCACAGAGACGGAAAGGGCTGATCTGCTTTCACGACAAGCCTGTCCTGGGTTTTGTATGACCGCACCCACCGGTTTCAGCCATTTGGCGAAGGGGGGAGGGGTGAACAGAGCCATCTAAAAGGGGGAATAAAGGGGAGAGCCACAAAAACCACAAAAATTGGTAAAAAGTCACAAACTAGAGTGGCAAAAAAACGGACAGAAAAAGTGGCAGAAAGTGTTCAAAGTAACAATATTGGCTTAAAAGTGGCAGAAATGGGAGGGGGGGGCGGAGAGGGTTGGGATAATGTAATTCATGTAATGTAAAGTAGGAACAATTAGTCTAAACTGGCAAATAATGGGCATGAGAAATTGTGAATGTGGTTAAACTGGCAAAAATAAGCATGAAATATGTTGAAAAGAGGTTAAAAGTGACAATACTGGGTCAACATATGTGACATTAGGTGGAGGGTTTATAAGAGCCAAAAATGTAAAAAATGTGGAGAAAAGGCATTGAAATTTGATGGAGAAGTGGCAGAAATGGGAGTAATTTATTAAAAATGCATTAAAAAGGAGAAAAAATATGGCAAGAAAAAGTGAATAGGTTAAAATGTGGCAAGTTTGGCATTGTTGCAGAAAAAGCCTAAAATTGACTTTTTCCCCTTTACATTTGCCACAGATTTGTATCCAAGGAACTTTACTACAGACGTCAGTAGGCGTTTTAATGCAGATCAATCTTACAGTGTCTTTCCCTAAATGATCTGCATCCACAATGTTAGAAAGAAAATTAACATTTGTAAAAAAAAAAAAAAAAGGAAAACAGCACATTATGATGTGAGCACGTCTGTGGTGTGTGATGATACTAATGTGTGTCAGAGAAGAGTATCAAGGTAAATTAAAGTGTTCCTTGAGAAGCAGTGTTCAGGTGGGCGGAGCTAGGTAGAAAACCAGGGTTTCTTTGATAAAACCTGCCAGCGAGCAGGTTCAGTTCACAGAGAATGTTACCATGGTGACATACTCAGAGAAGAACATACCTCACCTTAAGGAATGGGATACTCAGTGTTTCCCTCATTTTAGCCCAAACATACTCAGAGTTTGAACATAACCTGCTTTATGAAATATCCCTCTGAAGGACAAAAGACACAATAATCTCAATCTCAAACTGTATTTCTTTTGTTAAAAGATTATATATATATATATTAGATAAATAAATTAAACTGTGGTGGGAGTTCAATGTGACACATACTCAGGATCTGTTGACTGTTCACGTGTGTACTGTACAAGGACTCGTGTGACCATGAAGACCTTGAAGCTTCTTTGTCTAATAGACAACAAATGCTGCCTTCTCTTACCATGACACTGTTGATAGACAAAGCACATTTCATTGTTGCTGCTGGAACGAATGTGTCATACTTCTAACAGGTGAAATAAAAAGCTTATTTAAAGGGATCCTCCACTTGTTTTACAAGTTTGGCCTAAAATCTTTGAAATGTCCTTATTAGAAGATCTATGTCTAACTAAATTATATTACTATACATTATTATGCACCATATTCATTTACCGTAACTTCCTTTTAAAAAATGGGACTACTTTCCAGTTTTAAAGCCTGTGTTCCTCCATCTTGAAACCACGGGATAGATGATGTCACATGGCCCCACTGCCTGTAAACTAGTGATGTAACGATTAATCGTAAGGCAGTTAAAAATCGATTCATAGGTACCACGGTTCACATCGATGCTCTGAAAATTGAATCGCAGTACTTTTTTTTAAACAGCAGAGGGCGCTATATATTAATCCTTCCAGAAGCGGACGTGGCGGGCGGAATCTGCTACTACTTTCTTTCTGGCCGCCATTTACTGTTAAACATGCTCATAAATGATTCTTTACTCCTTTAGCACCGAAAGAATATCTGTAATATTACGTGAATATCTGTAAAAATCAAGTTTTTCTATTAACTCTGTCTGTTAGCGTAGCATCTCTTCTTCACTGGTGGAATATCTGCATGCCAACCGACCACTGGGTTACGAGCGCCCTCTGCTGGTCCAAACAAATATCTGACGTAAATACAGTAAAATGTCTAATTGTTAAGGCACAAAATACATTTTCAGTTGCACTTTTAAAAAGAAAAAGAACTATTATGTAGTTTTGAATTGTTTACTATAGAACCAGAATTTAAATTAATAGGCTTCTTCGTCATTTGTATTATTCCTTTATTTATTTCATTCAAGATTTATTTTTAGTTAAATTGCATTGTTTTGAATAGTTTATCAAGGGATTCTTTTGACAATGAAAAATAAAAGGAAAATAGTATTTTCCCCCAAAAAATAAAGGAATATTTTTCAGTCCCATTTTGTAAAATAAATCGTGAGAAAATCGTATTGTGAACCCAGTATCGTGAATCGAATCGTATCGGGAGTTGAGTGAATCGTTACATCCCTACTGTAAACATCCCATTATTTACTATAGTACTGAAGCATTCAGCCTGATTTTTAGATCATTGAGCAGCTTTTTCAGGCAAAATGACAACTTGCGCTGCTTTTGGTAGCTCTAAAAAGCCAGGAAAATTTCAAATCACGTAGTTTCAAGATGGAGGATCACAGGCTCTAAAACTATAAAGTAGTCCCATTTTTAAAATACCATGAAATGAATATGGTGCATAATGATGTGTTTTGTTAGGCACAGATCTACTAAGAACATTTAAAAGAGTTTAGAACAGATTTGTGGAGGATCCCTTTAAGACCTAAACTACATACTGTACATCACCTGTGTCTGGCTGAGAAGCCATTTCCTTGGAATGTGCCTGTGCTGTGTCATGTATTTAAGTAATTTATGTGCTGTACGTGAATAGAGAAGCAGCATGCACGAATAGAAGCTGAAAAATAAGTATGAAAGTGTCAGTTGACGTCTGTTCTGTTGAGAGTTTTTTTTTACTGTTGACAGAGACATGACTGATCTGGGCTTCATGCTCCACAGCGCTGAGGAAAAGCCTTGCAGTGTAACAAACTTAAGCACTTCATCAAAGTTTCATTGATACGCCGTTGGCTCTAAAGTATAGCAGCGTGTGCATCAGGCTCCTCCCACCCCATCCCATCATGTCCCTCCTCTAATCCTCATGACATGACCATTGTGTCCACACGGTTCCGTCTAATGTTCTTATCAAAGGGCTTCTTTGAGTGTGAGGAAGGTGCTGCTTGGAAAGCTTTTATCTGCTCTGGAATATTTCTCATCTTATGTAACGTTTTTTTCTACGCTCGTGCTTCCTTTTCCTCGTGATGCAGCTGTGTTCACTTACAGAGCATAAAAGCTCTTTAGGTTGCTCTGCAGGCCATAGAAACGTCTCCTCTATCTCTCTTTCTAACTATTCCAGTGAGTGGCTACTCCATCAGGAGACCTCTACAATTCCCAGACATATCTTGTTAAATCACATGACAATTATGAATTACAGAAGGGACTGATATGAGGATATGAGGCTGAATGCATCTCCTTCCTTTGGCCCACTCCATTGTCTGAGTTATTCTGTGGGCAGGAAGAGCAGCAATGGGGGGGCCGGCTCAGGACTTAAGCCTCCGTATCAGTTTTTCATACCGTCTTCCTGCTCCAGGTCGAAACAAACATACATTAGTGGGGCAAGCTCCTGGTCTTGCTTCTTTTCTTTCCAGCTACAACATAGAAGACCACAACTATTTGCATCAGAGCTGTGACAATATGCTTTTATTCTGAATCAATGTTGTCACAATACTCTGATGCCAATTTGATATATAAGGGCGAAATGTTCATTAGGGCCACATTTGTGATGTTGTAAATGGTGATGTTAATGTTAGCTGTGCTGTATGAGTACCATAGCAGCAGTGCTGAATTCTTCCTCATGTTTGTTTAACATGGGGCTGAATGATGAAGGTTTTCCACTCCGTTACCTTTTTGTGGTAATGTGAGTGGAATGGACAACATGAAGGTTGGTCACAGCCATCACACACTGAGTTACAACTCAATGGTTCCTGCTCTAATACCTAATGTCCTTCATGGATTTCCATGGATACGGTTGATGATAACAGAGTGGAAAGGAAAAGGAAAATAAAACCTGCATTTCAAAATAAAACTGGGTGAACTAGAAAGCTAGGAATGTTATGCTTTATTAAGTAATACACACTGATATTTCAGTGGGTCACATTTTTACTGAAAATAATGTTAAAAAGTATTGAGCCCACAAATATTTTTTCCAAGATGTGCCCCTAATGAAAATTTTGTCGTTGCGATTCAATAGTCACGACTATTGTGATTTTTTATTTATTATTTCCCAGTCAGTTGCTCTGACATTTTTTGACATTGCACCACTGTACATGTACTGTTAACCTGTGAACACATGGATTATTTTCTAATTAAAAAAAGTAATGTGAAGATAAACATCAATTTTGCCACCAAAAAATGTATCATAAATTGATATATTTTCCCAAAATTTAAAGTTATATTGTCTGAAGCATTTTTTTAATTAACTTATAAAATTGGGAAACGTGCATGAAACACTTCATTTTAAAGAGAACGGACAAAGTGCAGCTTCAGTCAATGTTTTTATTTCACTGATAGTTGGTCAGTGCCTTCAATCTCAATAACTTTTAGGTGATTCTCTTTCTGTTGGTACTTTTTGGTTATGCGTTCTTGATTTTTCTGCACTTCTCAGATGGGTAACTTTTTTCTCTCTTAACTACTAACTTATTAATGCTTGAGGTGAATTGTCGAAGGTCATCTTTAAACAAATCTTTGAAAGTGAAACGTTCAGGCCAACCACGCTAAAAGCTTTGGGTCGTTCGCTAATTAAAAAGGCATGTGTGGACCTGGAGTTTGTATACGCTGTGTACTTAAACTCATTAGGTTCACAAACTGTCGAGTTCAAATACTTTATTGTAACTGAGAGGGAAGTAATTCCAAAGCAATGCAATGAGAGTTTTTGGTTCTCTCTCTGTCTCACACACTCTCTCTCTCTCTCTCTCATCATTGATCATTCGCTGTCCGAGCCATTGAAACTAGAAACTATACCTCCAACCCTGAAGTTCCATTCCTGTTTGCCTCTAAAATATTCATGAGGACAATTAGGAGTTCCGATAAAGCAAATGCAGAGAAGTTGGGGGCGTGTGGCAGAGGAGGGCGGGATCTGTTCACCACAGACCTGTCCTCATCAGACTTAGACACAGACTCCTTTTGCCCCCAGTCATATGATGCTGGGTTGGCACCGTGCCAGCTAACCATCCCAGTCAGGTCTGCTCCGTCCTCGCCCCGGGGACCCAATGGTTGGCTGCTGTGCATGAGAGAACGGTCACGCCAAGGTCGGTGAGGAACAGAGGATGACGACTTATGGTTCATGTCATCTTTGGTATCAACGGGACTCGAAAACTCAATCCAATCGAATTAGGTCAGATATCTTTTCCACATGCGTCCCGTTTGTGTTGACTTAGCAAAGCACATTCAAAACACACCTCAGCATTTTGTTGTTAGGGATAATTCTAGACTGCGTGGAAGTTCTCGTAATCCAGGTTCGTTTGCTCTGATTGTCCTCCTCGTTTGGTCGGTGTGAACGCAAACTAAGTCTATAGTGGATCAAACAGGACAGTTCTAGAGTGATTGTTTCTGTTGGTCTCAGAGAGTTTCTAATGAAAGTCCAGACTGATTAGGAGTGCCGTGAACACAATGCGAGCTCGGAGCGGATTAAAAACAGAAAGTATCAGAGATGACGGAGAGCTGAAATTGAATTGGTCGAAACTATTTAAATATCTTTATTACACATTTTCATGATTTTCTCCAAAACTGGTGGATCAGTGTCTACAAGTGCAGCAAAGAAATTTGGCAAATTTCTTACGGCATAATCTGGCGTTATTTCAGTTTTACTCTCCTGGTTTCCGTAAATCATCTGAAACATTTAAATCTAAAATGAATAACAATAGTTGACTCTATGAACATATTCAGCATGTTTGAATTTCAGGGAGTTTAATGTTAGTAAAGGGTCTAAACAGGGAAGGATGATGAAACTGAAACAAAATGAAAATGGGCAAACTAAAAATGACGCAGAAAACGGTAAGCTCTAAAACAGAATTGAAAAAATGTTGAAACACAAAAGTCGAGGATTTACCTCCAACTTCATGCTTCTCAAAGTCTGTCGCGCCCCCTTGGTGGGGAATGGAGACACGGTGGGTGGGGCGCAACAAATAGGAGGACATTTTCAATGTCATGTCAGTTTAAAAAAAATTGAAGAAATCTTCATTGACAATAAAGATCATTAAAACTAAACAAAATGCCTAGAAACAAAGAAAGTCATAATGAGAAGCCTAAAAATTAAAAGAGAATTAAATGGATAGACTGCTTTAGATATGGACCTGGAACAAAATGTAACGTGGACTAAAGTGTAGAAATAAAGATTCATGTTGGATGTTGGTGGAAAAAAATGAACAAACTTTCAATAGCTGACTCACTAATTTCCTTTTTCTGAAGATTTTTGTCACAGATTGTAAACAATGTTTGGTTATTTACTGTATTTTTGACTACTGCACTTTTACATTTGTTTTTAATGCAGGTGATTATTTTAATTTAGTTTGTGATTTTTGATTATTATGAATGATTTGAGTAATTCGTTATTATTTTCATTATTATTACTGTCATGAGTCTGCTTATTTAGTCACTCCCTGTTCCTTGATTTTGCCTGTTCCTGCCCAGTTTTCCTGCTCTCCACAGCTGCTCCTCATTCTCTTGTCAAGTTGAAGGAGGGTATATATACTCCTTCAGTTCAGTCAGTCTCTTGCTAGATTGTTAACCTGTGAAGAGAGACTTTCAAGCTCATTGAAATTATTGAGAATCTGTGTTCCTTTAATAAACAAATCCGATTGGGGAATATTTCAGTTATCCTCCTTGTTTTGTTTGGGGCCCGTTTATTCAATCTGTTAGATATTTCAGTTTCTTCCTACTCCTTCCTGCGTTGCATTTGAGTTCTTCTGTATACCTGTGATAGTACAATCTAGCCACGCTATGAACTCAGCATCACAGAAGGAAAGCCCAATGGAGCGGCTAGACAGACTAGAGAAGTGTATGGAGCAACATCAGGCTCAGTTACAATCTGCTACTTCTGATGTTCGTCAGTCGGCTGCAGCTAATGATCAAACCATTGCTACTCTGCTCAGATCCAACAGCTGGCAGTTACTGTCACTCAGTTAGTCACTGCTGTTGATCCCAATCCTGCACCAGCTCCGCCCTCTGCTGATCTTGCTCCTCCATTACCAGTTTCTGAACCTCGAGTGGGTACCCCAGAGCGCTATGGTGGTGACCCTGAAGGATGTGATCCTTTTCTGACAAACTGCTCCATACTCTTTGCCCTACAACCACATACATTTTCCACCGAGAGAGCCAAGGTGGCTTTTGCCATAAATCATCTTACTGAAAGGGCTCGGTTGTGGGGAACGGCTGAGTTGGAGCGACAAACACCTGCTTGTTCTTCCTTCCAAGCCTTTGCGGATGAACTTCGTAAGGTTTTCGGTGAAACCTCTTTAGGTCCGGACGCAGGGGGAGGTCTACTAGGGATACGACAAGGGACCCGCACTGTTTCTGGTTATTCTATTGAATTCCGGACCCGAGCCCTTCAGAGCCAGTGGAATGCCGCTGCCCAAACGGATGCTTATCTCCTGGGTCTGAATGACTATGCTGGTTTCACATGACCTTCCCTCATCTCTTGATAAATTGATAGAGCTTGCCACCAGATTGGATCGTAGTATCCAAGCCCGACGGCAGGAAAAGAGGCACAGAATTCCTGAGCGACTTCCTGTTCCACGACCACGTCCTCCAGTAGATGTAAACTACTTTCCGGCTCCTCACGATGGTGGTCCCGAGCCTATGCAGGTGGGCCGAATCAGCCTTTTGCCAGAGGAGCGACTACATCGTCGCCAGAGAAATTTCTGCCTTTATTGTGGGAAGCCCGGCCATTACGTTTTCAGATGTCCGGTAAAAGGGGCACGCTCATCAGTAGAAAGGGGAGTACTGATGAGTCTTTCCTCCACACCATCCCCTATCAAATGACCCCACTTCCAGGCTCGCCTGTTGCTCAAACGTGGTACTCACACCCTGGCTACTTTGATAGATTCAGGCTCTGATATTTGCCTTTTGGATGAAAACCTGGCCCAACAATTAGAGATCGAAAGCGTTCCTCTTCCAGCATCTGTTCTTGCTAATGCTCTGGACGGCAGACTCCTGGGTACTATCACACATCGCACAGTTCCTGTTCATCTGGTACTGGCTGGCAGGCACCATGAGACTGTCCAGTTTCACATCCTGAAGACTCCACAACATCCTGTTGTTCTGGGGTTCCCTTGGCTTCTCCGACATAACCCGCATATCGACTGGTCTACGGGTTCCTTTATTAGTTGGAGTCCGTATTGCCATCAGATCTACCTGAAACAAGCAATACTAGCTCTACTATGCAGTGACACCTCTGGTCCTCCATCTGATCTACAAGGGGTGCCAGAGGAGTATCATGATCTCCAAGAGGTGTTCAGTAAGACTAGGGCTACCTCACTTCCTCCACATCGTTCGTACGATTGTAGCATTGACCTGCTACCTGGAACATCACCTCCTCGTGGTCGTATTTACTCCCTGTCAGGACCTGAAAGAGAAGTGATGGAAAAGTATGTCAACGAGTCTCTGGCTGCAGGCTTAATCAGGCCCTCCTCATCTCCCGCTGGAGCAGGTTTTTTCTTTGTTGAGAAGAAAGATAAGACGCTAAGGCCGTGCATCGACTACAGAGGGCTTAACAACATCACTGTCAAGAACCGCTATCCTCTTCCGCTCATTTATCAGCATTTGAACTCCTGCAGGATGCGGTCATTTTCACTAAACTTGACCTACGCAATGCTTACCATTTGGGAAGGGGATGAGTGGAAGACTGCTTTTAACACTCCTACTGGACACTACGAGTATCTGGTTATGCCATTCGGTCTCACCAACACTCCCGCAGTTTTCCAGGCCCTGGTTAACGATGTTCTCCGTGACATGTTAAACCAGTATGTTTTTGTTTACCTCGACGACATCCTGATTTTCTCAAGGTCCAAGGAAGAACACGTTCATCCTGTCCAATCCGTCCTGCAACGCCTGCTTGCAAACTCACTCTTTGTCAAGGCAGAAAAGTGTGAGTTCCATACCCCATCTGTTGCTTTTCTTGGTTATGTCATTGGTCAGGGAAGCATTTCCATGGACCCATCCAAGGTAGAAGCAGTTGCGTCCTGGTCTGTTCCTGAGTCCCATAAGATGTTACAGCGCTTCCTTGGGTTCGCAAACTTTTACCGAAAGTTCATCCGGGGTTACAGTTCGGTTGCTGCTCCACTCACAGCACTTACCTCCTCCAAAGTACCCTACAGGTGGTCTTCAGAGGCGGAGGAGGCCTTTAAGTCACTAAAGAAGCGTTTCACCTCTGCCCCCATTCTTAGGGTTCCGGATCCTGAAGGGAAGTTTGTGGTGGAAGTCGACGCTTCTGATGTAGGTGTGGGGGCGGTTTTGTCTCAACGAGCACCTGATGATCAAAAGCTGCACCCCTGCGCCTTCTACTCTCGACAGTTAACATCGGCAGAGAGGAACTACGACATTGGTAATCGGGAACTGCTGGCAGTTAAATTGGCCTTGGAGAAGTGGAGACACTGGCTCAAAGGCAGCAAGGTGCCATTTCTGATATTGACAGATCACAAGAATCTGGAATATCTTCAGTCTGCAAAACGCCTCAACTCTCGGCAGGCCCGGTGGGCTCTGTTTCTCACTAGGTTCAATTTCACTCTGTCCTATCGACCTGGTTCTCGCAACACTAAGCCGGATTTGCTGTCCCGCCAGTTCTCCACCTCGGAAGTCTCCACTGCAGAACCCGAGACAATCCTGTCCAACTCCCACATGGTTGCCATCCTCACATGGGACGTGGAGGAACGGGTCAAAGCTGCTCTGGAGGACAGTCCTGGACCCAGCACCTGCCCTGACAACCTTCTCTTTGTTCCTCAACATCTCCGGTCGGATGTTCTGCAATGGGCCCACAGTTCTAAACTCACGTCACCCTGGTATCCAGCAGACTAAGGAGTTCCTGCGGCAAAGGTTTTGGTGGGCTTCCCTGGATGAAGACACCAGAGATTTTGTCAATTCCTGTCCTGTATGCAATCAGTCAAAACCTACACACCAAGCACCTGCTGGACATCTTCATTCCCTACCTGTTCCTCATCGACCTTGGTCCCATATATCCCTTGACTTTGTTACCGGCTTACCTGCTTCTGACGGACACACCACCATCCTGACAGTCGTTGATCGTTTTAGTAAGATGGCTCATTTCATTCCTCTTCCTAAACTTCCATCGGCGAAGGAGACCGCCCAACTTATGTTGCTAAATGTTTTTCGTCTGCACGGACTACCTACTGATATTGTCTCGGATCGGGGCCCACAATTCACCTCCATTTTCTGGCGGGAGTTCTGTTCGCTTCTAGGAGCCACTGTCAGCTTGTCATCAGGATACCATCCTCAATCAAATGGCCAAACCGAAAGAATTAACCAACAGATGGAAACCATTTTGCGTTGTATGGCTTCCAGAAGTCCGTCCTCCTGGTCCCAACAGTTACTGTGGGTCGAGTACTCGCATAACACTCTGCAAAGTATGGCCACAGGCCTTTCACCATTTCAATGTGCGTATGGGTATCAGCCACCCTTATTTTGATCCCAAGAGAAAGAAGCATCTTGTCCATCTGTTCAGGCCTTCATCAAACGCTGCTACAGGACCTGGAAACAGGCACGAAAAGCCCTGCTCCGTTCAGCACATCGTTACTCTGCTTCTGCTAATCGCCGCCGCTCTGAGGCTCCTGTATACCAAGTAGGCCAGATGGTTTGGCTTTCCACAAAGAATCTCCCTCTTAGAGTTGAGTCCAAGAAACTCGCTCCAAGGTTCATTGGTCCTTTTGAAATCGAGAAGGTGGTCAACCCTGTGGCTGTGCGCCTCAAGTTACCCAGGGCCATGTGTGTTAATGCCACTTTCCATGTCTCGAAGGTTAAACCTGTCCATGAAAGTCCTCTTGCTCCCGCCCTACCTCCTCCACCACCAACGCGTCTGATTGATGGGGAACCTGCAGACACGATTCGACGCCTTCTCCGTTCCAGGCGCCGTGGCAGAGGACTCCAATACCTAATCGACTGGGAGGGGTATGGTCCTGAGGAGCGATGTTGGGTACCTGCCAGGTTTATCTTGGACCCGCGTCTCATTCGAGCCTTCCATGAGCAGCATCCGGTTCAACCTTCGGCGGCCGTCACTGCTTCTGGCCGATCTGGTTCTGGGGTGCCTTCTGTCTTTCCTCCTGCGGCCTTGGATGACCAGCTGGACAACAGTGGTTCTGTGGAGGAATCGAGTGGTGGTTCGTCTGTCTGTTCGTAGGGTGTTCTGACCCTCCATCGTGTTCCCCTCCTCCCTCCTGGCGTGGTGGTTGCTGTTGGGACGGCAGGAGCCGTCCCTTGAGAGGAGGGTTCTGTCATGAGTCTGCTTATTTAGTCACTCCCTGTTCCTTGATTTTGCCCGTTCCTGTCCATGTTTTCCTGCCTGCCCAGTTTTCCTGCTCTCCACAGCTGCTCCTCATTCCCTCGTCAAGTGGGAGGAGGTTATATATACTCCCTCAGTTCAGTCAGTCTCTTGCTAGATTGTCAACCTGTGAAGAGAGACTTTCAAGCTCATTGAAATTATTGGGAGTTCCTGATTCTGATTGCAAAGTGTGGAATCTGTGTTCCTTTAATAAACAAATCCGATCGGGGAATATTTCAGTTATCCTCCTTGTTTTGTTTGGGGCCCGTTTATTCAATCTGTAGATATTTCAGTTTCTTCCTACTCCTTCCTGCATTGCATTTGAGTTCTTCTGTATACCTGTGATAATTACAATTATTTTGGGGCAATGGACACGGGTGGATTGAGAATCACTGCTCTAATTATTGCTTTTTAAAATGTAATATTATTGTTTTTTCTCTAAGATGAAAAATAGAGTAGGGGAGTAAATGTGTCTGACATCAATGAGGTCTAAATGTGCCACAGGCAAAACTCTCGAGTGGTAACCAGGTGACAAGCCTCACACAGTAACAAACATGCACACTCACACACACACATACACACACACACACAGCCACAGAAAGCAGAAACATGAGGAAACATTAGGATGCGATTAAAAACTAGTTTTTATATCTTTAAAATCTCTAGTTTGGTTCTGACATTCAAACTACATAGTCCCACATAGGAATGTGATTGTACAACATTTACCAGGTACTGTAGCAGCTCCTTAGCAATAGGTCACATGTAGCAGAACGATCTACACAAACATTATGAGCATTATCATCGCACTCAGAAAGCTACAAAAGAAAACACGTGACCTTTTTTTCATGAAAAACCCAGAGGAAAAGAAGTCCTTGTCCTATAAAAAGGGGCACTTTGAAACGCAGTGTGTGGCTCGCTACAGGCCCATGACTGTAATACTGGCTCGCTCGCTGCGGCACGACGAGAGTTCTCAGAGAAACCTCAGCAAACGATGACACCAGAGATGTCATAATAAAGCAAATAATAAAAACCTGACACAATGAGCAGCTGCTCTAACAAACATACGTATATAGAAAAACTACACATCCAAATTAAATAAACTGTAACAGTTTCACACACTTCAGTGGTTTATTTCTATCTCGTCCTACTACTCCACAGGATTTTAACAGATATTTGAGTTAAATGAGCAAACTGTGAGTTTCTTTGCTTCTGACCCCATGAAAAACACAGTGTGCTCTTAGTTACACAAAACACACACCAAAGTTTCACAATATGTTGATTTTAGCTGTGCACAATACAAGAACGCAGTAAAAAAAAAAAAAAAACATTTGTATCACACGACAACTGTGTGATATTCATAAGAGGAAGTAAAAGAATTGCTTTGTAATTCATATTGCAGCTTTGGAAAGAAACCAACAATTTCTCAAGTATTTTTTTTATAGATGTTTCATATTGAAAATACTGTATATATCCTGCTTTTAAAACGACTTGAAGGGTATCTAAAAATTTAAAAATAATGTGCAAATCAATTGACTTTTTTTAAATTGTAATGTCAAAGAATGAGAATTTACTGAAATCATAAAAATCCCCTTCAAGAAACTAAGAATATATATATATATATATATATATATATATATATATATACATATATATTTTTATTATTATTTTTTTAACAATTTCAGCCCATTTTTGCTTACTTTTTTCCCTTTTTCTGAAACTACACTAAACTTGACCTATTTTCATCACTTTTTCTTGCCATATTTTTGCTCCTTTTAATGCATTTTTACTACATTAGTAGTAGTACTATTTCTGCAACTTCTCCATCAAATTTGAATGCATTTTCTGCACATTTTTTCCACTTTCAAGACATTTTCAGCACTTATAAACCTTTTCCATCACTTTTCCACCTAATATCACATATGTTGATGCATTATTGTCCCTTTTCGCCTCTTTTCACCTCATGCTTAATTTTGACAAATTAATTACATTCACCATTTGCCATGCCCATTATTTGTCACTTTAAACTAATTGTTCCAGTTTGACACTATGACCCCATTAAAAAAAAAAAAAAGAAATCTTTTTTTAACTCATAATAAAGTCTTTTTATATTCAGAATGTAAGAATTCTTTGATGGACTCGTGTCCAAACAAGCCTGTCAGACGATGAAATGTAGATAAATTCTAAAAAATCATAACAATAACATTTTAATTCCACAGTAATTGCGTTTTTCTGATCAGAAGAAATGATAGATGAACATTTCCATTCAGACAAAGCAGGAGTTGACATTTAATAATGGTCCAAATTTACATGGACCATAAAAACAGGCCTGTATTCTTTCTAACAGTTGATATTGACTGTCACATAAAGCCAAATGGAAATGACCTGATCATTTATGCACCGTTCTTCACCCTGTTTTTCTCCGCTCACAATAACAAAGGGCAGCTCTTTACTATTATGGCAGAGATAAGCAGAATTTCCCTATGAATGAATGAATGATCTTCAAGCATTTACTGACACAAAGGAGGCAGTGGAAAGTTGCTCGCTTTGGTTTGAACGAAGTTTTGTCATTTTGCAAAGATTGGTCCCAGAAATGTGATTAACGCCAATTTGCTACCTTGATTTTATAAGATTACAGTTAAGTGTTGATTTAACGTTGATTCGGTTTCCCTACAAACCTGATTAACACTAATGTATACGGTGTGGCTTTAAGCGTGTGAAGTCATTCAGCTTTAAAGAGCAAGTGGACACAGAGTGGAACACGAGGAGTTGAGTAGCACACAAAGTATTATTATTGGATTCATCCTAATGACTAACAGCAGCGTTTAAATTTACCCTATAAACAGAATTCAATTTGTGTCACAGAAGAAAACAGCTTTACACTTGAGGCCACTTTAGGCACAGCATCACATACAGTCATTATGAACACAAAGCAGTCTGTAGCAATACTTATTAATACTGAGTGAAGCAGCCATAGTTCAGTCTAATAGTTACTGTAGGTATTAGGTTTTTAGCAGGAATTTTATGAAAAAACAGCATTGCCCCCACCCCCCTAGGTGATTAAAAGTTTTCATTTAAGTTTTCCTAAATTAATTCAAAAAATAAAATTCTTAATATTATGTAAAAATATATATAAGAATTTTAAGTGCCAGAAACACAGTAACTAGGAAATGATAAAAGCGCAATGACATTTGACCCTCTTGCTTCCAGTAGCAGCTCAGACGTTGCAGTGTTTACAACATGGACACCACAGGTGCTCCATAGACTCACTAGTGGGCGACCGTGGATCAGTTGGTAGAGGGGTCGTCTTCTGATCGAGAAGTTCGATCCCGTCTATGTCTCCTGTCTATGCGTCAAAGTGTCCTTGGGCAAGACACTGAATCCTGAGTGGTTGACCAACACCTTGTGTGGCAGCTCAGTCCCATTGGTGTGTGAATGAGTTGATATTGTAAAGCACTTTGGGACTACTTCAGTGTATCCTAAATATTGTGTAACTTAGTGATTTACAACTGACAGAAAGTCTATCCCTCCATGTACATATATATATATATATCTATATCATGAATGTAAATAATAACACTGCTCAATTTAAGCAACTGTATTCTCTCATTCTTTAAGTTACAGGAACATTTACTGAACATTTCAAGCTGCATTTTGGATTTATTTTGGCAGGGCTTGTGTTACAGAAAGTAAAAAAAAAAAAGTTAGATTAGAATATTAGTTTTCAATCCTTATTTGTAAAGGGAAACTCGAGACGTTCTATATATGTAATTCTTTTTCTGTTTTTTTTTTTGCTGCCACACTCCCCCAGCTAGAATCTCAAACTCTGCCTATGCAGAAACTGTATTGTATGTTTACAAAAAAAAACTGAAATTATAGCCATAACATCCAGCTTGGTTTGGGTTTCTGTAAATGCATTATATTCATAAGCTTGTTAGGTCAATCTATTTCAGTGGTTCCCAACCTGGGGGCGGAGACGTCATGATGGGGAAGGAGGGAGGGGGGCGCTAGAATGGCCTTGCTGAACCTTGAGCATGAAAAATGGAAAATGATTTTTTTTCTTTGTACTTTATTAATAAAGAGCTTTATTACTGTTCTAAATAGAAAAATATGATTTTTAAACTGAAGCTAAAAACAATTCATTCAGCTGGTCTTTTATGTAGTGCTGGTCACAGCTCAGACTTCGGCCACTGCTTTTAACTAAGTTTTGCAAACAATAAAATACTTCTGGACTTAAATGGAAACAGGTTCTTCTTCTTTTCCTGCCAAACTGGACAATTGATCACATGTCGGTTAAACATAGGAGAGTCACTTTAACACAATTTATACATTTAGATAAGTGTCCACTGTAAGTGTCCTCATGTGAGGCCCATTCCAACAGAGGGGGGTGGGATCCATCCCTTCATCGTGAATGTCTCAGTGAATGCCAGTAGTGAGAACTTCTGCACTGGGAGACGTAGACTGAAACATGACATGATAAACAGTCTTCACTACACAACCTTGATGATAACCAGCCGGCCATGTGTTCATATCTCTAAAGATACTGGGACAACAGTGGCTTGTTCTGTGTTACACTGGGTCAGCTCCATTTAAAGCTCTCACCAGTAGGAATGCGATCATGGGACCATTCGTTCAATGACTCAATAAAATCTACGGGAAAAAAGACTACAGCAGTCACTGTATGGATAATCAACAATCAGTTTTATCAGTTTGCCCACGTTAAACAACTCTCTACTAGTTTTGTCCTGTTCAGAATCCTGTATCATGTACAGCATGCATGTCAAACTCAAGGCCCTTTCTGGTCCTTGAGGGCATCCAAAGTGTCCCGCAGGAGAAAGTGAAAATGAATTGTGTAAATTACAAACTAATTCAGTGGTAGATATGTCAGTTCATACAGATACACAGATTCAGTGTCCCCACGCTTACATCATATGATGTAATAATCCCACGTTGTTGAAAGAACTCTCAATGTTTACCAAATCCTTCAATTTTCCTCAAATTAAATAGTAATTGGTCATAAAGTCAAGAACACTTAAAGCTGCAGTACGTATCGTAACTTTTTTTTCCCATACTATGAACCCTGTGGCATAAACAATGACGCAGCTAATTTGTGGATTTTTCTGGTTTTCAAGCTTCTTGACGCCAAAAGATTTAGCTCCGACACATTAGACCAGGTGGACCAATGAAACGGTTAACATTAAATTGTTCACCCTCCCACTGAATCATTCTGATCAGTCATTTTGTCACAGACACACTCCCTCATCATGGCAAAGACATGGAGAAATGCTGTCAGAAAGAAAGCGAGAGAGAGAGAGAGAGAGAGAGAGAGAAAAGGCGCTGCGGCAGCCTGTATAAAGTAATAAAGTAAAAGTCAGCCAGTTTGTAATAGAAGGAAAGAAACAACAAACGGCTTAAAGTTGTTGAATCACAGCATTAGTCTTGTTCAGAAGTGATTGGTGCTCTGAGGGCTGGGTGGGTCGGGTGCAAAGAGGGGCTGGGCTGAGGAGCTTCTCTGTGTTTACGCTTTAGAACACAAGTAGTTTGATGCTATTTTTCAGCCAATCAGAGACCTGTTTACAGCTGTTTTGGGGCGTAACTATTGACTAAAGTACTCAAGGCAACTCAATGTGCTTTACATGATAAAACATTCAATTGTTTAAAACCAATTAAAATCATCAGTAAAATCATCATGACATCAACAACATGACTAAAAATCTCTCTCTCAATCATATGCAGTAGAGAAAAAAAGTGCCTTTAACTTTGATTTAAAAATGTTCACATTAGATGCTGACTTCAGCTCTGCTGGCAGTTTGTTCCACTTCTTTGCAGCATAACAACTAAAAGCAGAATCACCATGTTTACTGTGAGCTCTGGTCTCCACTATCTGACCTGTGTCCATAGATCTGAGAGACCTGCTGGATTCATACTTGACTAACATCTCACTGATGTATTCTGGACCAAACCCATTCACAGATTTACAGTATACACCAGCAGCAGAACTTTAAAGTCTATTCTGAGGCTGACTGGGAGCCAGTGTAAAAACTTTAAAACTGGAGGAATGTGTTCTGACCTCTTTGTTCTGGTTAAGACCAGAGCTGCAGCGTTCTGAACCAGCTGTAGCTGTTTGATGCTCTTTTGGGGGATTCCTGTTAGAAGACCATTACAATAGTTCAGTCTGCTGGAGATAAAAGCATGGACCAGTTTCTCCTGATCTTTCTGAGTCATTAAACCTTTCACTCTGGAGATGTTCTTTAGGTGGTAGAAGCTGTTTTTGTGATAGATTTGATCTGACTGTTGAATGTAAGATCTGAGTCAATCAGAACACCAAGGTTTTTGACTTGGTCTTTAGCTTTTAAAGATCGAGACTCATGATAGTCGCTGATAGCAGTCCTCTTTTCCTTGTTACCAAAGACAATCACCTCCATCTTGTCATGATTTAGTTGAAGGAAGTTTTCACTTATCCAGCAGTTTAGGTTTTCTAAGCAGTCACACAACACCTCTATGGGGCCATAGTCATCTGGGTTCAGTGATAGATATAGTTGTGTCATCTGCGTAGCTCTGATAATCAACCTTACAGTTCTGTAAAATTTGTCCTAAAGGAAGCATATAAAGGCTAAACAGAAGTAGTAAATATAGACGTTCCATCATGAGAAGTCTCAATCGCAGCATTAGACACAATGTTTACATGACAAAGCAAAAAGGAAGACCCACGTACAGAAAAACAGAATGAAGGACAAATATACTGAGGAGGAAAGAACAGACTCATGGAGGTCTGTGGACTTAAAGCGGACATTCCGTGACCACGCTCAGTCCGCCCCACATCCTGATGTCAGAGGGAGAGTGAGAAGAAACGATAAATCATGTGTAAACCTAGAGAAGCATATCCAAGAGGGAGAGAACATGTACAGTTCATTTCCAGTGTGGAAATGGAGTGGTGTGGGTCTGCTCTGACCTTTGAGCCCTTTGGGATGGGGAGGGGCTCACGTTGAGGACAGTAACTACAGAGTGATGCGAGCTTTTATGTCAGAGTCTCTAAAACGTAAAAAAACTCCAATAACACAAGATAAAGTTGGTAAGAGGAGTTGGAAAGCTCCACAGTCGTGCGCGTTCACAAGGATGCTGGTCGATACAAAATTGGGAGGGGAGGGGGAACCATGGTTGTTTCCATTCCAGTCTCACAATTCTATATACTGCAGCTTTAAGTGAAGATCCTGCATGAAATGAAATCTGTCACTTAGTGCTTGGATATCGTCTGATCATTAATAAATGGAACATAGGGCAGAATAATGTAAAATCTGCAACCCACTTTAAGATCAAACGGGTCCATATTTCGTCCCTGAACCAAAATTAGTTTGACATCCCTAATATACAGGACACACTTTTCCTGTATCTAATCACCACATGCATGTGTTTCTTATCATGGCTTTGCATCTTTACTGTAAACCTATATTATTATTATTATTATTATTATTATTATTATTATTAATTATTTTAACTCTACATTTTTGTGCATATTTGTTAGGTTAATAGACACCTTAGCAGTTGTAACAATGAGCTACTCCACTAAGACAAAACACCAGGAAATGAGTAAACAGACGCAGAAGCAGACGTTTGTGGCCACTGTTATTATGTAAAAAGGACTGCATCATGTATCATTGATGCAGGTGAAGCCCTGCTCTCTGCGCTGAAAGGCTGACGGAGGAAAAGTGACTGCAGAAAAAGAAGAAGAACGCTCTTTGCAGCTCTGCCGAGCAGGTAATTCACATAAATAAATCAAAGATAATGGGCCACAGCTGCCAGTAGTTCCACTAATTCATCCAGGAGCAAGTGTTTTCCACAGCTGGGATAAATGGAAAGATCCTTTTCAATCTCACTCATCTTCAACTCTCGGTGTTGCTTAATTGTGCAGCTCTAATAAAAACACTGTATGTTTTGGTGGCTATAAGAAACATATCAAACTCAAGGCCCGGGGGCTAAACTTGGCCCTTTAAAACCTTTACTGTGGCCCACAGGAGAAAGTAAAAAAGAGACACAAGACAACATGAATGATTGTGTAAATTAGACCAACTAATGTAGTTTTAGACACTCATATGCATGTCACATGATGGCAGTTGTTTTTTATGGGGCCATTATTGTAACAAAACTATTTGTGTGTGCGTAATACAATCCATGTGTCTGTAGATTGATTCGTGTGTGTAGAGTTGTCTGTGTGTAATCCAATCCGTGTGTCTGTATTAACATTTGTATGCATGGGTCATCAAACTGGGACATTCTATTGGCTGTCTCTGTGCATGGAACTTTTGGAACACATGATAACATTATAATACTGCTAGAAACCAGCAGTTGTCGCTGGTACCAAGCGTCAGGCCCTCCAATCTGAGGAAAACTATATAATAAACTTTTTTATATATACGTATATAGTTTATAACTGTAACTTATAAGTCATATACATTATATAACTGCGTCATATAGCTTATTAATAAAACACGCGTTTATAAAACCAAAAAAGAAATGGAGAAAAATCAAACACCAGACAAGCAGCAGTTTTCTGTGGTGTAATGAATCTGCTCCTAGTTTCTTGTGATCAACTTCTGTGTGTGATGATGGCTGAACATAAGCATCTTGTTAAGGAAACATCCACAAACTGCATGAAAACAGGAGGAACCTGAAAATGGCTTCAATAAATCCTAAACAGTCTTATTATGTGTGGAGACCTGGTCCAGGACCTGTGGAGGGAAACCAGGTGCAGAGGACTGGTCCTGTTCGCTCAGAATGTGACGTGCTGAAGCTCTTGCTCTAATTTTCCCGTAAATATCCAAACATCTTACAACTACAATATGATTTCACGATTAAGATTTTGAATTTCATAACAGAAAAACGCTGCTTATCTGGGTAACACATATATATATATATATATATACATGTATGTATTATGAAGTTTGACTGTGATTGGAGGGTCTGTCACTTGGTACCAGCGTCAACCGCTGGTTTCTAGCGATATTGTACGATAAAACTGTTCCAAAAGTCCTGTGCACAGAGACGGCCAATAGAATGTCCTGGTTTGATGAGCCACGCATATGAATGTTAATACAGACACACAGAATGGATTACACACAGACAACTTTGTTTACAAATCCTAATTCTACACACACGGATTGAAACACACACAACGTAAAGGCACACATATTGAATTTATGGCGTGTTCACACCAAACGCGTTTTGGGTGTCAAAATCGTGCGTCACGCCCCTAGTTTGACGCTTGTGCTCACTGAATCAGACGCTTGTCACCAGCGTTGAAGACGCTCTGGACGCGCGTCCAAACACGTGGGGAAGAGAACGCGTTGAGTGAGTTTTGGGGAGGGGCTTCTCTGTTAACGGTGGTGTTCATACAGTGGATGATAGTGTGGTGATCAGTTACGTTCATAATTCACCCAGTGACTGTGAAGTGGTGGGGAACATTGTGTTGAGAAGGCGGTGTTTCCAGTCGGATATATTTTGGTGTGACTCAGTGTGTGCACTGTGATGTTAGAGGACTATAGAGAAAGTATGGTTGAATGGAGAATAAAGTTTGGAGTTCCTTGCTGAACACTCCGCCTCTGACTCCCGTTCATCGGCTCTACATTATATAGAGAGTGGCTTGGCTTTATTTGCGCCATTTCTGGATTCAGAGAGTCATTTTCAGCGCTACTTCCGTATCTCCCGTGCCCAGTTTGACGCCCTGCTGACCCGCATCGCCTATGGACACCAACTACAAGCGCTCTATTCCAGCGTTGTCCATCTGTCTCCAGTTAGTGTTGTTTTTTTGATTATTCTGGATTTGTCACAGTTGGGGAATGCTCCTGATTGGTTAACACTCCGCGATATGCCCCAAAAGTTCAACAATCCCTTCATAACGCGCCGCACAGGAGGTGCGGGACCTCTCGATGCTCCTAGAAGCGCATCCACCATATATTGGACGCTTTTGACGCATTCGATGCATTTGGTGTGAACGTGCCATAATAGTTTTGTTACAATAATGGCCCCATAGTTTTTAATCTGAAATTTTTAAAAGAACACAATTATTAAACAATATTTCCCTATTTTTTTCCAACAATTTATTTATTATTTTTAGCTTTTACAAAACACAAAAACAATACAACCGCTCAGACACATATCCGTGCTTCTCCTTCTTCACAAAGAATGACAAGTTAGAGTACAGACGACAATAATTCCAAGAAGAAAAAAAAATTGGTCACAAAATGAGGGAAATTTAAAGTAAAGCTCTGTAAAGCCTAGTTTCTGTCACTTATTGCTTTGATAATATCCGTTTCTTACATACCAGACATCATTAATAAGTGAAAGTGCAAACTCAGGCACAATAATGTTGAAATTAGTCATTTTCCCACCGAAAATCTGAGTTTAAACTGCTCCGTATTTGGCCTCTGAACTAAAATGAGTTTCACTTTGTCTAATCCATATGTGTCAAACTCAAGGCACGGGGACCAAAGCCGGCCCTTTAGAGCAGTGTTTCCCAATCTTTTTTGTCTCACGTACCCCCAAGGCCTCTTCAGATTAGGAGAACCCCTTCGTCACTCCAATTAAGTAACCTTTCTTGTTTTATTTACATGTTGTTAATAACTTGAAAATATCAACCTGTACGTTTAACACACACTAAATATCGGTTTTGTGCATTACAGTTACTGTATATATATTTACCTCAATTTTTATGTGCATAACATGTTTGTAACAATTTATTAGGATATTAAGGCCACAATATTGTTTATTTCATTAATGAAATTTATTGTCAACGGGTGGAAAAGATGTTGGATGAGCATGTACAGTGTCTGAAATAGGCTTTAAAATGACTCAGCATGTTGGAAATAGATTTATCAATGTTTCTAAGTACCCCCTACAATGGGTTCAAGTACCCCTAGGGGTACACGTACCCCTGGTTGGGAACCGCTGCTTGAGAGCATCCAATTCGGCCCACTAGAGAAAGTAAAAATGACAGAAAAAGCATTTATCATTGTGTAAATAACAAAAAAATTAACTTGTGGGTCTCACAGTTTACCATGCTCATATCACATGACTGACATGTACTTTTTTTTCTATCACAAATTGTGGAAAGAACTGTTTTCAATCTTGGAATTTCCTCACAAACAATTCCACAAAATTCCCCCAAATATTACACAATAGATATAATGTTGACATGACAAGATAAATGGATGAATACATGTAATTAATTCAAATTACTATTATTATTTATTTCACTTATTATTTTATAGAATTAAATATATTATATTATTATTTTTTTTATTTTATTTAAATAGATAATTAAATTTAAAAACTTGCTCAAAAATTGGTCTCAAAATCAATGAATTTAGAAGTGCAGATCGTGCAGGGACTCAAATCTGTCATTTATTGCTTGGATAGAAATATCATGTACACATGATAGTGCAAATATGGCAAGATAAATGGATTAATAAATGTTTGTTTTTTTATTTTTATCTATTTCATTTTTTTTATTTACATTTTTAATTTTTTAAATTGTATTTATTTTATTTTTTTTATTTGATAAATACATTTCAAAACTTACTAAAAAATTGGTCTCAAAATCAAGGAATTTAGAATTGAAGATCCTGCAGGGACTTTATTGTTATTGACCATGCCAGCCTGTCATTGCCTGATCTTGTTAGGTGTCTGAAGCTAAGCAGGTCTGGGCCTGGTTAGTAGTTGGATGGGAGACCACTGAGAATTCCAGCTGCCACAGAGGGAGACAGTGGTATCTGTCCTTGGGCAAGCCACTTCATCCACATTACCTAGTATGAATGTAGTGTGTGTGTGTTAGTGGTGGTCGGAGAGACCAATGGCTCACTATGGCAGCCTTGCTTCCGTCAGTCTGCCCCAGGGAAGCTGTGGCGACAATAGTAGCTTACCACCACTAAGTGTGGAGTGAAAGAAGAATACCTAAAATTCTGTAAAGCACTTTGAGTGTATATGATAAAGTGCTATAAAATCCAAAGCATTATTATTATTTATAGCTTGAATCGCTTGCCTAAAATCTGCGGTCCACTAGATTTCAAAGTACTCTGTGTTTGGCCCCTGAGTGAAAATGAGTTTAACAGTCCTTCTGTAAAACAATGAATAAAAAAGACTCTTAACTGAAAATACAATCAGAGTGCTTAAAAATAAAATGAATTATTATTATTAAAGTCTAGCTTGTTGAGCAGGATTCATCCCTAATATTTTCATATTTCCTGGTCGTGGTTGTGGTCGTGGTCGCTGCCTGCTGACCCACTGATAGTTGGTGGATGGAAAGCTCAGAGCCTACAGGTGAATAATCTTGAGGAAACAGGGTCAGCAACGATGCTAGTGGCTACCGTTAGCGTGCGCATACAGAGATAGGCTTTTGTTGTCCGTTGAAGTTGAACTTATCAGTGAGTGCAGACCCTCCACAGCCGTATCTGACTGTGACTCAAAGGAAACTGTTCATTGTCTCCGACTGTTTGAATTACTTGTGTTCTATTTATTTGGGCGAGATGTTCTCACACAGAGAACCTTCTTTATTGCTTTGATAAAATGATTAATATAAGTAATTAACCATGAATCTGAGCAGTGTGTTATTGATGTGAAAGTCGTGACTCACGCTGACGTAGGACAAAAGGATGGCTCACTCACTCACCTCTACGATGTCAGAGTTGGTTCTACTCTCGTGGGGCTCGTTGTACTCGGTGTATTTCAGCAGCACTTTGTCCATGTCTGTGCTGGCGTACTGGAACAGTTTGTTAGAGCTGTTGAAAATGATGAGGGCGATCTCACAGTCACAGAGCACGCTCAGCTCATAGGCCTTCTTCATCAGGCCAAACTTCCTCTTTGTGAAGGTGACCTGAAGGAAAACAGAGAGAGGAGAAACATGGGTTACAGCAGATACTGGCTTTGTTTGTTTTAGGGGAAGATGAAGAAGAAAAACTCCACATCTGTGTTTAGTTTATGCAGCATTTGATGCAAGAAATAATTTCATCCCGGTTTATATTATCCATCTATCCATTTTCAGACCCGCTTGTTCCTAGGGTTGCCACCTTTCAGAAAATAAAATAAGGGACACCCATGGGACCGTGAACACAATCCTCAAAAATAGAAACATTTTGACATAAAACTTGCCCCATGCACCCCTGAGTTCATGTTATACATTATCTATTTGTGTCCCCAGGCTCGTCTAAACTCTTTCCGTGTCTCGTCCAACATTAACCTTGAATTTAGGCCTTTTTTATTCATTTATTTCTGATGTTTTGCTCATTTTAGAATTTGAATTTCACCTTTGGGTGTATTTTAAAGAGTTGTGCAACAAATTATGATTGATGGATGAAAAAAAAAGTCTGTGTGCATGTAAAAAAAATCAATAATGTTGAAAAATGAACTCAAATGTTTGTGTACCTCCTGAATGGTGTTCAAGTATACCTAGGGCAGCGGTATGCAAACATTATTCTCAAAGGAGCCATTTGGCTTCCTTTCACCTGGATTAAAATTTAAAAAAAAAATACATTCTCAATGAAGACAATATAGTGTATAAAGTTCTATACGTAGATACAAATATATCAAATAATATCATGAATAATAATACTTATTTTTTTAGTTGATTAGTTATTTGTAGTGCTACAATAAAAGCACATATTTCTTACACCCGTATATATATATATATATATATATATATATATATATATATATATATATATATATATATATATATATGGGTGTAAGGAAAGTTTATGGTTGATAAGCGTTATTGCACAATGCAAATTATTTTTAAGTTCACAAATTGTTATATCTTGATTTTATTTGGTGTCAATGTCATTTATAATTAATACCCTCTGTAAGAAATACCAATTCATTATTTTAATATTGTCCTATAGGTATAGGCAGCCATTGAAAAAGAGTCAAAGAGCAACAGGTTGCAGACCCCTGTCCATGGGGTACACGTACCCCAATTTGAAAATCCACTAGAATATACAGAAATTTCAACAAACATTTTTATTAGGGATAATATATATTATAAAATAAAATATTCATGTTTTTATTTATTTATGTTAACCAATCAGTATGATTTTCGTTAAAAGCACATACAGTACATAATATGCCTTTTTATATTGCCTAATACTACTGTAATAATAATGATCTTTCAGTAAACTTCAAACCTCCACATCCTAAACATGAAATCAAATCCCACTAGTTTATTACATCTCACGTATATCCCACCACAACGATGTTACTGGCCTTTGTCTTTCCTGCGTTTTTGTGTGTGACGGACATGTCTAGTGTTCTGGTCATTTATGCAAATATGGAACAAACAGCATTCCGTTTTGGCTCAGTATGGGACGCACCATTTAAGGGCCAAATAAGGAACGATTCCGTATTTTGAGGGACCCTACTTGTTCCTGTTTTTCAAGGTTGCTGGGGGTTTATTTTATAGTTTTACATAAAAAATAATTTGTGAATCAGGTTAAGACATCATGTTGGGATCAATTAAGCAATATCACACTGGTTGTCGTGCTGTTGTGCTGAAATATCAGCTCTGGTGTGATTAGGTTGTAGATAATCACACAAAAGCATATTGCTTTTATGTAACAGTTCTCAAAATACACATTCACATAAACATATCCTAACTGAAAGTTGAAATAAATGCTACAGGAGCTAGCTAGGCTACTCTACAGGAGCAAGGTAGGCTATGCTTCAGGAGCTAGCTAGGATACGCTACAGAAGCAAGCTTGGCTACTCTCCAGGAGCTAGCTAGGCTACGCTACAGAGACAAGCTTGGCTACTCTACAGGAGCGAGCTCGGCTACGCTACAGGAGAGAGCTATCCTACACTACAGGAGAGAGCAAGGCTACGCTACAGGAGAGAGCTCGGCTACGCTACAGGAGAGAGCAATGTTACGCTACAGGAGAGAGCTATGCTACGCTACAGGAGAGAGCTAGGCTACGCTACAGGAGAGAGCTAGGCTACGCTACAGGAGAGAGCTAGGCTACGCTACAGGAGAGAGCTATGCTACGCTACAGGAGAGAGCTATGCTACGCTACAGGAGAGAGCTATGCTACGCTACAGGAGCGAGCTAGGCTACTCTACAGGAGCGAGCTAGGCTACTCTACAGGAGCAAGCAAGGCTACTCTACAGGAGTGAACTAGTCTACGCTACAGGAGAGAGCTATGATACGCTACAGGAGGGGCTATGTTACGCTACAGGAGAGAGCTATGATACGCTACAGAAGCGAGCTAGGCTACGCTACAGGAGCGAGCTAGGCTACGCTACAGGAGAAGTCTTGGCTACGTTACAGGAAGGAGCTAGTTGTACCCCAACTTTAGATTATTTCACCACTCGCGAATACTGAAAAACCTTAGAAAAAAAAAAAATTGAAAAAATATAAAAAGTATTGCATCAGAAAAATATTTATTTTTGAAAACATAATATCTATTATGAGGCCAATATCAAAAAGTATTAATCTGATCAAACTAAAAATGTACAGTGTTACTATTGAATAAGAAAATTCAGAATTTTTTTTAGACTGAAGTGCGTGGGCCATTTGTTGAAAGGACATAGAATGACTCCTATGGTACACATCCCACAATGCATTGCACCAAATTTTTCCAACGGTGCTCATAAACAGTGGAGCTCAAAACAAACTTCCGATTGGTATTTTGATTTTTGTTTTATTTGATATACTGTACATTCAGTGTGATGTAGCCATCACGTAATACGACACATACACGTAATAAATAAAACTGAATAATTGCTGAAACACAACGCTGCATTACACAAGGTGACTGATAACAAGATAATTCCACCTTTACAATGAATGGCCATGGTGGCATTTGTAGTTATGAAGGCCAGAGGTCATCCTGGACAGTGAGCTGAGTCAGGCCTCCATACATTAGCCCTGACTCCATATACAGACAGTTATCTCCATAGTGCAGCATAAGCCTTGTAACACGAGCCCTCAGATGGGACTGCAGGTCATACATCACTCCATTGGTAACGCAAACCCTCTCTGCAAAGTGACTTTCTGTCCTGTGTCTCTGCAGCTCTCAGACGTTCACTTACAGACACCTACACCTAGTCCTCAACCCGAGATAATGACCCACACCTACACCCAGTCCTCACGCCCACATAATCTCCCACACAGTGAAAGGACTTTGTCTTTTTATCTACATTTTAAAATAATTCTACATAAATGTTTGTTGTAAAGGGTTGTCCTTCCTTAATGCAGATGACTTCTTTCTCTGTGTTGAAAGCTTAATGGACATTGGTGTGTGTGTGTGTGTGTGTGTGTGTGTGTGTGTGTGTGTGTGTGCGTGTGCGTGTGTGTGTGTGTGTGTGTGTGTGTAAAAACGTGTGCTGGGAGCTACACAGAGCCACCCACGGTCTGTGTGTGTTCTCCATCAGCTTCACTGACCTACTAAGGGAGGAGTTGAGCAGATGAGCTTTGTTCATGTTTAATTGGTCACAGCTCGCAGCCATACCCCCATTTTAACTGGTATAACGCAGTATAATCCAACGTGCAGCACAGCGTTATGTGTGACCGCTGAGGCACGGGGGGTTTTTGGGGGGAAGGGTTGTGGGGGTCAGAATTACAAAGCTTCTACCTAACAGGAATCACAGCAAAGTTTGTGATGTAAAACAGGAACGACTTCGATTTAGGTGTAATGTTTTGTAAATGAACATGAACGTTTGGCTTCTTTCCGTCCTAATAGCTTCAGCTTCTGCTTCTCCAAACACCTGATACGAGTCCTAAAAAACCAAAGCCGCCCACAGCCTCATTCTGGAAATCAGGAGCTGCTGTCGCTGTGTTGTGTGGGAGAACGATTAACAAATTGTTTGCTCTTTAGCAGATGAGTGTGGCAGTTAAGCCAGGGATATGTCACCTTTCAGCAGGAAGCCTGGGACCAGACCCTGACTGAGGATGCTGTGCCACATGGATGCATGGTAGAGAGAGTCGCTACACTTCTCCTTGGTCATTGCCACATTCAGAGTGTATTAAAGGGATCCGCCACTGTTTTTACACGATTGATCTAAAACCTTTTTACATGTCCTTATATGATTAACGAAACACATTATTATGCCCCATATTCATTTAAATGCCTTTAAAATGGGATTACTTTACAGTTTTAGAGCCTGTGTTCCTCCATCTTGAAATCACGTATTTGATGATGTCACACGGCCCCACTGACATAAACATCCCATTGTTTTCTATTGGAGTGAAGCATTCAGCCTGCTTTTAGGATAATTTAGCAGTTTTTTAGATCATTTAGTAGCTTTTTCAGTCAAAATGACAACTTATGCTGCTTTTGGTTGCTCTAAAAAAAAAAAAACAGAAAGTTAAAGATGTCGATGTAAACCTCTTTTGTTTACCGAAAGAGGATAAAAACAGAAAACATACAGTTCTCTGTTTTAACATACAGTATCCCCTCCCAGAGGAGAGTTTACCGATCCAGGAGAGGCCAAGGCCTACGTCAAGAATCGTATCCTGCCTGCCTGTGACAGTCAAGATGTCGGCTGAGTAGCATTATCCTACTCTATGTCAATGGATTAATGACTCAATGTTTGTGCCCCCTGTGGGTTAACTTTATTTTTTCCGAAAAATATTATTCATATATTTCTATTATTGTGTATATGTCATATTGTTCATAATATTCAATAAGAATAAGAACAGGTTATTGAGCTAATTAAGTTTATCAGATATCCTTTGATATATTTTTATAATACTGCCGATCCACGTTCTGAGCAGGTTTACATGCTACTGGTTGGGAGGGAGGGATGAGGTCATCTCAGATTTGGGGGGAGAGAAGTTCAAGGGCTTTATTTTTTTGTTGTTTTTTTTCCCAGCTGCAGTGCTATTTGCATTTTACGTTATTATATTGTTGCATATCTTCCCTGATTGTTTTCAAGTGTGATCATGACTACCTCTAGTTTGATGCAGACTGCTGCACCTGGATCCCGCCCTACTATTTTTATTTCCTGGAATGTGAAAGGACTAAACAATTTGGTTAAGCGCAAAATAATATTTACTCATTTGTCAACCCTAAAACCAGACTTATTTGAGCTCAACACATAGTAACAGGTTCATACGAAGTTGCCTTCCCCAGGTCAATAAAAATGTTCCTTTTGTTTCCACTAGTGTAAAAAGTAATGTCAATGGCCGCTTTGTAATAGTTACTGGTAAACTGCATGACACTTCCATCATTTTGGAGAACGTCTATGCTCCAGCTTGGGACAATCCACAATATTTCATGAGACTGATTGATACGCATTACCTGATTTTTGGTGGGGACATGAATTTAGTACTTGATCCTAATCTTGATAGGTCCAAACTACGTCAGTCTGCTGAGGTTTCCAAGTCAGCATCAGTGCTTACCACCTTTCTTCTAAACTATGGTATCTCTGACCCACTGCGTGTCTCTGAACTCACTGCAAAAATCGACTCTTTTTTCTCTCCTATACATCATTCGTACTCCAGAATTGATTGTTTTCTGTTGGACAATACTCTTATCCCAAATGTTACCATGTGTAAATACCATACAATTCTGGTTTCCAATCATGCACCTGTACAGGTAGATATTTTATTACCAAATGTCGTTGCCACGCTGCGCTCTTGGAGATGTGACTCTACATTACTGTCAGATGAAGACTAAATTGATTACATTTCATATCAAGTTTTTTCTGGAGCTGAACAACACTCCAGATCTTTCAAAATGTTCTATCTGGGAATTGCTCAAGGCATATCTTGGTGGCCAAATAATTTCTTTTTCTACTTGAAAAAAGAAAAAGTGTGACGAGAGACTTCGGGAACTGACAGAGCTCAAAGAAGACCTTGATGCACAATATGCAAATAATCCATCTGCGTATTTATATAAACAGAAGGTCTTGCTACAGTCTGAATTTGAAACACTTTCGATCACAGAAACAGAAATGCTCTTACCCAGAACAAGAAACCATGTATATGAACACAGGGAAAAGTCAGGGAGACTTTTCTCTGATCAGTTTCGTCAGTCTATTTCACACCACTTAATATCAGATGTAAGGTTAGATTCAGGTCAGGTGGCTTCAGACCCTCAAGAGATTAACATGGTTTTCAGGCAGTTCTATCAGGATCTCTAAACATCCCAAGTTACTCACAGGCTGACTTGGACTCCTTCCTAGACAGGGTAAACATTCCAACTATACATGATTTACTCAAAAGACCCATTACAAGGGGGAATTATTACAAGCAATCAAATCCTTACAAATTGGTAAAGCACCTGGCCCTGATGGTTTTTCATGTGATATTTACAAGGCATTTGAAGGGCAAGTTACTCTCTTTGCTTGGTGAGGTCTTTTTATAAATCCATACAACGACTTTGTCTCAAACCCTATTCCAAGCCACAATTTTGGTAATATTGAAAAAGGACGAAGACCCTCAAAAATGTGGATCCTATCGGCCAATTAGTCTGTTAAACATAGATTATAAGATTCTAACTAAGGCTCTAGCACTTTGCCTGGAAAAGGTAGCACCAGCCATTCTCCATGAAGACCAGAGGGGCTCTATAGTCAACCATCAGTCATATTTTAATGCCCGACGCCTATTTAATGTTTTGTATTTGGACCACTCGACCGATCACTTTGATAGTTTCACTCAATACCAAGAAGGCTTTTGATTGTGTTGAATGGCCATACCTGTTTTCTGTCTTGAGCAAATTTGGTTTTGGCCCCAATTTCACGTCCTGGATCAGGGCTTTGTATTCATCATCTCTATCCTCTGTCCGTACCAATAACATTACCTGTGATTATTTTCCTTTATACAGAGGCACTCACCAGGGCTGCCCCCTTAGCCCTTTGCTGTTCAATCTTGCAATAGAACTATTAGCAGCTGCGCTCAGAGCGAGTCCAGGAGTTCGGGGATCACCCGGGTAACACTACTCACAAGTGTTGTTTGTATGTGGATGATCTTCTTTTATATATTACAGACCCGGAGACATCTATTCCTTCAGCTTTGGAGCTCCTCAGGTCCTATGGGCGTTTCTCTGGTTACAGATTTAATTTGGGCAAAAGCATACTTTTTCTCATTAATCAACCAGCTAAGGAGCTGGATTATTCAAAATTGTCATTGAAAAATTAGCTTTTTCCTCATTTGTTTATTTGGGAATTCACCTGTACTTTTAAAGATCTTTTTAAGCATACTTTTGCCCCCCTATTAGAGAAATTTGAATTGGTTTTGGCGCATTGTTCCGTGTTGCCCATCTCTCTCGCTGGAGGGGTTAACACAATCAAAATGGTAGTTTTGCCCAGATTCATATATCTGTTCCAAATGATTCCCCTATTCCTTCCTAAAAAAATTTAACAAAGTAGATGAAGCAGTGTCTTCATTTATCTGGGATAAGCAAGTTCCAAGAATTCATAAATCTTTATTACAGTACAGTACATTACTGGAAGGTGAAGGTCCGCAAACATTATAAAACTATCCACCTGGATTTGAGTATTTAAAGAAGGCAATGGGCCACTTTGGTCCACGAAGGAACTACACTCTAATTCCCTTACATCCTCAGTTGCAATAATGTGTTCTACCTTACCAGTCAGTCATGACATTAGGTTAAAAAATCCAGTGGTTAAAAATTCTTTAAATATTTGGTTCCAATGTTGCAGTCATTTTGGCTTCAAGCAGTTGCTTACCTGTTCCCTTATCACATCAAACCCTCTTTTCCTACCAGCCCTGAGTGACTCTAGTTTCAAAATCTTGCCTAATAAAGGAATTGTATATCTTTCTGATCTTTTTGTTTGGTGGTAATTTTTGTCATTTGAAGCGCTGGCCAAAGATTTTGATACACCTAAAACTAATTTTTGTAGGTACTTACCGATCCGTAGCTTCGTAATTAAACACTTCACCACTTACCCAACCCTACTGACCGTTTGCCCTCTTGAGGAATGTTTGCACTCTTGTCTCATGGCAAAAGGGCAAATCTCTTAAATATACAATTCACTTCATCATATAAAACCTGAATCTTTGTCCAAGGTGAAAAATGCTTGGGAATTGGATATGAACCAACAGATCCCTGATGATGCATGGGATATTTGCATCAGTCAGGTTTATTCATCTTCGATTTGCATACGGCTGAGCTTGATACAGTTTAAAGTCTTTCACCGGGCTTACTTAACAAAACCAAAGTTGGCCAAAATATATAATACTTCTGATGATAGATGCCGGAGGTGTAAACAATCTCCCACCACTATGTTGTGGGAGATTGTTTATTCATATTTTCTGGTCCTGCAGTCACTTGAACGGGTTTTGGAATTAAATCTTTAAAGCGTTTTCTTATGTGTGTAAACAGACACTCGACCCTAACCCAATAACAGCAGTGTTTGGTGTTATTCCAAACCAAAATGGTCTAACTTCATTTCAAACCAATGCAGTTGCTTTTTCCTCTCATTTGGCCCGAAGGTTAATTCTCCTGAAATGGAAAGATTCACGCCCCCCTCCTTTATTCACTGGGTGAGAGAAGTAATGTTCTGCTTACAGATGGAGTACTTAAAAAACAGTTTACAAGGGTTGCAAAGTAAATATCATGAAACATGATAATCTTTGATTGAATTTGTGGAGAAGTTGACATTTGCTGATGTCTGACACGATATGTATGTATATTAAACTGAAATATTCAAAATAAAGTTTTCCAAAAAAGAAAAGGTGGCGAATCAACAGAGATATTTAGCCTCAGAGTGCTTCAGGTTTTTGTCCTTGTAGGTTTCAAATGTATCTTGGGAAACTTGGAAGTATACTTCAGTGGGAACGCTCATCATCCTAGTCATACTTATAATATATAGTAGACACTATATACTCATAAAGTTATTAGTGGAGAGTACGTATGGGACATTTACAACACAGCCAAGCTCTAGGTTTAAAAGACAAAAGACAATCATGTTCAAGTCTTTCACAGAAACAAATAGCAACACGTTGATTCCTACGGGGCCGACGTGTCAATCAGAGAGTCTATCAATGTCTGTCCTCAGGAACAAATGCCAAGAAGACAAAATAAGACATGTATGACTGAGAAGCTGCTCTGACTAAAAACACCTTCAGAGGAGCTGCGGGCTTCATCAGGACCCACGTCACCTCTGACGGACCCCGTGGCAGACATCAGAGTCTGGCACCAGCTGGTAAGAGTGACCCGGGCCCTGTGGGTCCACAGAGCCACTGTCTGCTTGGATCAGCTCTCTGTGGGAGAGGACACGCCCCCAAGACCCCTCTGTGGACGGCTGATGGTGCAAAGGCCTCACCCACAGGCTCGGACTGACCTTGAATGCCACAGAATCCATTACTGATCCTGTTTAGTGGTCAAAATACAGCACGCCAGTGAGCAAAATGGATCTGGATTTACTGGAAAATAATTCTAATCAATAGCAGGAGTCGTGGGTCCAGTTTTACATCACTTATCAGTTCTTCTATAGCTCATATATGTAATCTTTTCTCCGATAGGATTCACTCAGAATTTTAGGAATGAGTGAAAGCTGTAAAATGATAGTTTTTCTTTGCGTTACTCCCTGAAGTCTCAGTGTGAGAGCTACTCTGAGCCCACGGGCGTTTACAAAATGAGGCACAGCGAGCGCAGGCAGCCCTTCTAATGACTGGTACCATCAGCCCAGTGAGCCACAAAAACAGCACTGACAGGGTTTTACTTGTATATTTACAGACACATTAAATAAATACATGTCCTCCTTATTATATTTAGTGAAAGCAGCTAGGGGTGCAAAGTGTATTTTCTATGTTTCGATGTTAGAGGTGGTACGATATGATATGATAGATGATAAAGGGTTAAGGAGGAAAAAAAACAAAATTGTAGTTAGAAAATTAACAATGACCTTAATTAAGGGTGTAACAATTCATCCATTAGATCAATGAATCGATTTCTATTCCTACAATCCAACTACATTGATTTGTGCTCGGCTAGTTGTCCTCCCTGATAACAGATACCAAACTAAAATAGTTTTAAAAGCTAATCACTCGATCATATCGATACAATGAAACAACTCATTTTAAGCACAGCAGACTTTATATGGATGTGTTTTAAAAGCCACTCACTGTGTCCACCACCAGGCCATTCTGGCAGCGTTCACTGCAACAGCAACAGCACATGTAGCGTTAGCATTAGCTCTGCAGAAGCCTCATGATAACCATCATATTAAAAGGAAAAGTATCAGGTTCAACCACTGCTCATTTAACCTCAACACATCATTGTTGATATTAATATTGTATTATTTTGATGTATAAAAATAAACAGAAGACTCAGGTAAACCTAATACATATTTTTACTGAAAATGAGAGCAGAAAAGTTAACATCCTGTTAATTTCAGCTAAAGTTGTCACCAACAACACATCATGATCTAAATCGAATTGTTAAAACAAATGCTACTTTTACCTTTCTCCAACAATTTAACTCTGGACATACTTACACACTGACTCTGAGTAAGAAATTTTTAACTCAATAGGAATGTAAAAAAATGAAAACAAACCATAACAAGCAGGTGTTTGATATATTGCGTAGATTTATTTATTTTTATTTCACCCCTCCCCTTGCGATACCACTCTTACCCTTGACGATACATCTTGTGATGTTTTATTATTACAAGATCTTATCGCATGATATATCGTCTCATATTGTCTTTATTATAAATGTATATATACTGTATATTTTGAGAGTGATGCAGTTCAAAACCGAGGTTAAGTTCATGTGATGAAGCCCCTCCCACATCATTTCTAACCTCTCATGTCATGAAATACACTGCACATATCCAAATAGAAATGTTTGTTGTTGATATCCTGCACGTTTCTCTAACTGAGGCTTCTCAGCTTTCCATGTAGCGGCGTTATCTCATTAGCCTACTTTAGGCCCAATTTCCTCTATTGCAAGAAAAGTTAACAACACAGTGACACAGACTGCTACAATGGGGAGTGTATGCTAATAGCTATTCCCTCATGGTTGGGAGCGAGCCCCGGGGAGAAGGCATGGTGCGTTTTATGACTCCAGGGGAAAGAAGGAGGGAAAAATACATACGCATACATCACTTTGTAGCAACGCTTTATTTTAGCACAGCAGCCTATTGTCACAGCACATTCTTTGCTGAGCCAGCGAAAACACGCTAAATTACAGAGTGAAGTGCCTGCTTTCTGCTGATAAACTTTCTCAAAAAATATACAGTGAAACACTGAGAATGTGATGCAAACAATGGACTTTGTGAGTCACATTTAGAATCAGCTGCACTTTTCAGAAGAACAAAAGAGGGAAGATCTTTGTGAAGGCCTCAGTGTCACCTCATGTAACATGTCAACATGTTTTCACTGTAAAGCAGAGACACGATCAGAATCCAGCTCTGCTCTTGGATCAGTTAACAACCTCTGATCTGATCTTGCTTAAACAAACAGGACACATAACAGAACTCTGATTAACTCCATCTGACTCCGCTACCATAGGTGGCGCTGTATCCTCTACCAAGAAGGAAGACGTCAACTGATGAAAATAGTTTTTTTTTCAGTTTTCTCCTGTTAACGTATTTTTACATTGTCCTGCTCGCCATGTCTGATTGCTGTCGCGGCAACGTGCCTAAATGCACTATTATCTCAACTGTCAATCATGTTATCTAAGTGTGTTAATTTGGGATATAACATAATAGGCTCACCAAAATAACTCACGATACGAAATACTCAAAATACAATATAAAAAATGAAAGAAACAAATCCCCAATGAAGATTACACAAGATGAACACTACCACACACTTTCCACAACTTTTGCAAACAAAAAATGAATGAAAAAAAATTACCAAACTACCTACATATTTTTAATTATTTCTTTTACATAAAAGTTTTGAAAGTTTCTGTCTTGAGGCCTTTATACTTTTGGCTCAAAATGCACAAATACAATAAAATAATTTCAATAAAAAAATGCACTTCAATCAAAAAAAATATTTTCAATTTAAAAAAAATGTCAATAAAAAATACTTGAATATTTAAGTGTATAAGTCACAAAAACACACACACACACACACACACTCTTAAGCTGTGGGTAAAAACTAAGTTGGGACCCTCCCAAAGTCAAAGTCAGGTGTCACATTAATAATTGGTCCACAGGGTGGATTTTTGCTTTGCACTGATTAGAAACAAACACACACACAGCGATTATTGTAACCAGCTCAAATTATCCTGAGGTTGTTTTCTCCTCATGTGGAGCTGAAAAATCTAAAGATATCTGTGTCTGTTTTTCTTATTTCATTATTAATTCCAAGCTGTTTCCGACACTGTTTTCCTGTTTCGGAGTTTATATTTAACCGGAGCAGACAGAGTGGATTCCAGCTCTCTCCCTCTTTGTGGGAAGCCATAACCAGCGCAGCCAGGGCAAAGAAGGGTGCTGTGTGTCCCATCTGACCCACCCTGCAAATGAGAGGGTGCTGTAGTCCTAATTACTACCAAACAGCTGCAAACACACAGCGTTAAAAGGGACAAGCCCCACAGTGTGGGGAGGGCACAAGCAGCTTGCTGTACAACCTTCAGCTCACTCCCACGCCGCGAGGCCCCCGCTACGGCCCGGCGCTCCTGCTGCCTCATCAACTTCCACGACTGAAATTGCAGGGTGGCAAGGGAGCGATGTCTGAAAATATGAATGTCACTGCTCCTGTTCACCTGCTGCGTCCTCGGGGACGGAGGTACGTCTGTTTGGATCCATGCAAACCCTGACAGCTGCTCAACTTTGGTCCAAAGCAGAAGAAGGAGAACTCGTAGACACTGACCTGACGGTTCCGTTCATCCATGATCCTGGTGATCTGTATCTTCTTCCGCCCCATGGCTTCGTCCCGTCCAGTCTCTCTGACACCTCGGTAATATCAGGAAAATGATGCACCCTCTTATCTCACTGAACTAGTACATCGCTGTGCTTTCACACGCCGACTCTTCTCAGTTCACACTTTAATCTTCAGCCAAACTCACTGAGACCTGAAACAGAACCAGAGATAAAAACGAAAGAGATCAAGAAAAGGGGACAGAATAACAAAAGGTAAAACATGTGTATGTAGCACTTCAACCAGTGCTAAAGTCAAAATAATTTAAGCTTCACTGTTGATGGATGTTTTATAACAAGTTGGAAACACTGGATAATAACCCAATCAGGTTTTTTGTAGGTCTATTTTTTTATCTTTAAAGGAGACATATCATGCATTTAAGTCCTTCCTTTTTTACATATAAATAATACAGTTGTGGTCTATATAAAGCGGAACTGCAATGCTTGGGTCTGAATTCCTCATTATTATAGCTCCACAGACCCCTTTTTTACCCCTTTTCTGATGTGCTTCTGAGAGCAACTCATTTTGGTGCGGTCTCTTTAAATGCAAATGAGACACTCCATTCCCCGCCTCCTCTCCAGGTTGCAGAGGTGACACTCGGTTCAACTCCACCCTGTTCGGCCATTTTTGTAGTTTGATAGAAGAAATACGATTATTTATCAGCGCAGAAAATGTTTATTCACACGTTATTTACACAATGTCAACAACAGAAGACTTGTCCATCCAGCTTTACATGTTTGAGCCAGAGTCTGACCCAGCGGAGCGAGATGAAAATGAAGATGATGAACCTGCAGAACCCTAACAAGTGAGCTAACACAAGCACTGAGCTAACGCTAGCGCCAAGCTAACGTCACGAAATGCATTTTAATAGTCTTTTCGGAGACAAAAACGGCAAAATGAAATGACTAATGAAAACTTTAGACTTAAATTAAATCACGTAGGCCATACCATCAAGGATCTAAAACGAGCACACAGCGCTAACATATGAAGACGGTGCAACTGCTAATGCTAACAAAACAATGACAGGGACGTCTTATCATCACACTTTTTAGCGTTATTTACAGCTTACCGAAGTGTTCTGTTTGTTGTCTCCAAAGATAGAAGGAATTGAACCCTCAATCAGACAAAGTCTTTCGGCAAATCCTTCTTTATACTGGCGGAGGTTGCTGAAGATATCTACGGAGCACCTGAACAGACTAATTTGAACTTTTCTGTACTTCTAAACACTCTAAATATACAACAAAATGCATTTAAGGGCTAAAAAAGTGGATTTAGCATGATATGTCCCCTTTAAACAAAAACCATGAAACGTTTCAGTAGGTATCTGGACAAGAAGCTAATCTTCACTGGCCATTATTCAGTCCAGACAAAAGACGCAATAACTATTTATAAAACATGGATTGAGTCTATAGCTGCATTTCTGTGTAAAATCTAACCCTCAAATATTGCAAAAAAGTTTTTAGTCTTTCAAGAGGAGGTTTTTCCAACATTGCCATATTGAAATGTTTAATGGAAACACTTTTTACACAATTATACATCACAGGACGTGACGTACCTGGTCACATGACCACTTCTCTCTGAGAAAACATGGAGTGGTAGAAGAGGAGACCCAGACATTATTAGGATTAGACTTAAAACTTATTAAAACTTTTATTAAACGTTGAAACAAAGAAATGCAGAGTGTTATAAGGTAGTTTGGAGCGTCCATTTTCCTGCAGAGAAGTCTCATGGGATGAGATTTCACCAGAGTTACCAGACTCCAAAACAACCTTCAAAAGAAACACCTTCAAAGAGACATTAGACTTTGTGGAAACTTTAGAAATATCACTTTTATTTTGAGATAAACTGTAATGAAAACAGCTAGTGACAAATTGTGGGCAAAAAAATAACCTTGCAGATAGGAGAGAGTGAAAAACAGTTACGGGACGCAAGCTTAGGCTTGATCACCCTGTAGCCGGCCACTTTTGATGAGGATGTCTAGTGTTAAACACCCTCTGATTCAAAGGAACACTACTGATGATGCGTCCCAAAATTACATCCTTCCAATTTCTGAGACACAGCTCTCACACCACTCTCAAATGGTAAACCTCATGTGACCACAATCTTTTGGCACAAAAGACAGTTTAACATCACGCCCTGTGTTTAATGGTTCTGTGGACATTTTTGAAATACTACTTTTATTTTGCGAAAAACTGTAATTGAAACACAGCTTATGTTCTTACTGCTGCTCAACGATGTCCTCAAAGCTTCTTTTAAGTGTTTTTCCTCCAAAAACAACTAAAATGTTCCCAAACTGAGTGACTCCATCAACCACAAACTTTCTTGACCATCATCAAAAACTAAAGGTAGAACAGGTTCTAAAGGTGATGATGAACATATCTGTATAATTTTTAAACCTGGGCAGTAGTTTGGAGAACAGTTCCCTGAGGATTCTCTGCTTCACTGTAGGCAGAGATTTTGCTCCGTCCCTGGAGGCACATCCATCACTTATACACAGCAAATAGAAAATGTCTAAACAACTGTCCTTCCCCCGCGGGAACAAATGCAGAAAGGTTAACAAGTCGGGCCATTAGATGCAGTCAGCAGTTGTGAGGCGAGCGAGCTCCAGGCTGTACTGGCAGTGAAAAGGAAAATGACCAGTTCCAGTAGCACACACTCATTATTGGTTACAGATGGACTGGCATTATGGTGTCTGGCAGTCTGAACTGGGTCTCCAGTGGAGGCAAACTGGACTGAGATCATCCTGCTAACTACCCACGCATGGCTGTCTGAGCCAGGAAAGTAATGAGGAATTTAACCCCGACCACATCACAATGGAGCAGAAATGTTGTGTTCATTTGGAAAGACTAAAGTGAGAGTAACTCTACCAAGATACATCCGTGTTCAAAATGTCACTATAATACCACACGTGTAAGAAGATCTGAGTTTAATGATGACTTGATTCACAGCCGATTGTCACAGCAACGATCAATAAAAGTGACAGAATGCTTGGCCTCATCATGTCCTTTATTTGCAAGAAAAAAAGAGAGATCACCATAAATGTCAGGATAATGTCTTTGCCATGATAAAGTATTTCACTCTGTGAGCACTTTGTTTGATCCACGGGTGTTAGCGTAGCTTAGCTGTGGCTCTCTGACGTATATTAACCATAAATAAATACCTGTTTGTAATGATTGGTCTGAAGGTGATTAGTGAGCAGATGATGCTTCTTTAAAGAGTAACTCAACCACCGAAAATAATTTTTCCTGCTGAAATCAAATGTATTGGGAATAATAGTGCTGTTGATTGATCCTGGTCCAACTCTCAACATTTTAGTCAAACTATTTCCATTTGTCATATTTTGTTGTAAAATGTCAGAGTGACTACCCTCTATGGGTTGAAAACAGGCTATTACATTTTTTTTTTTTTTTTTACTATTGGCTTAGAACAAGATTTAGTGACGTCATTGAACCATCGTGTTTCACAAACAAGCACTGTTAGCTCCGCCTCCTCCAATAAAAACTATCATCTGTGGACTCAACAATCTCTACAACTGCATCAGAACCAGTGCATACATGTGACTAATCATTAGTGATTTTAACAGTCTATGTACAGAGCTCAAAGCTGATCAAATCACAGGGAGCTGAGGCATATGTAAAGTTGTTTACTGAAGGCCCAAACATGTTCCAGACCCAAACACACACTAACTTTTTTACTATTTTGAGGAGCTGACATGTCCACCAGATAGGATGTATAGCAGATATTTTTCTATATTCTGAGAGAGTAGGTGGAGCTGTATTACTATACCAATTTTCAGTTTCCTATGTGGTGTAATTCCTGAGATATTGGAAGCTGAGTATGGAAAAAAAAATAAGGACGCAAAAAAATCCACAAACACACGCCTCACTTAATTGTCCATATCTCAAAAAGTGATCAGCCAATCTAACTGAAAATATACAGTGTGGCTATTGAATACTGACGGAACAATTGGTAATCATTTTCAAATTTTTTGAGACTGAAATGCATGGGATGTCCTGAAAATGTGTTGAAATGACATGAAATGACCCTATCATGAGCAGTTCTGGGTATCGCTAGGGACCTCGCAATACAATACTGTCACGATATTTTTCCCACAATAACAATAATATCATGATACAGCAATTCTGTGATAATTGGTATATTGCAAGAAATTTCATTCACGTTATACTACGATATCTGTGTCACTGAACAAATTCAGAATTTATTGACTGCACCAAATCCATTTCACAGGAATTACAAAACATTGTCAATCAATTTCTCATGAATTTCAGCCAATAAGTGGAACAAACAGGCCGAATATAAGCTGAAGCAAATAAATATCAAATCAATTACACAACTATGCATGTTTGCTATGACTTTAGAATGTTTAACAGCCAGTAAAGTCATCAAAAGAGGGAAACTGTAGATCTTTTCACTTAAATTGCTGGCTGTGTTTCTCTTTTTATGAAATCAATGAAAAATCACTGATGATGTGAGTCTGAAGGAGGAGGACAGACCAACTCCAGAGACACAAAGAGGAGATGACAAACTGATGACTGCAGGTGAGCCACGCTCCCAACTCGAGTCCACATTCATTAAAGTTAACTCAACCACCTCCACATGAAGCTTTAACTGATCCACTACCATCATCAGTACATCAGTTTATTTCTACAAGCACAAATCTGTTTTTCTACAGACATCTCGCAAATTGTGTTGCAAAACTCGAGCAGTGCAGATTGACGTGAGAAAAGTAGTTTGTGTTTTTGTAGTTGTAACCGCAGAGTCATGGTTGTAAACGATATTTGACGCAAGTATTTAAAAAAATGTACAAATATTAACATAAATAATTAAAAAAAAAAATCCCATTTTTTGTGACATGAAATTTATTTAAAGTGTGTGTATTTTTTATACACAAGCTCACATCACATTCTACAAGCTCTCACATTTTGCAACATATCTACGCAACCCCCAAAATAAAGGTGCCAGAGACCAGGGACCCCCCCATTGTAGGTGAAGGTGGTTAAACATGCATGACAGACATGAATACATTCAATTAAATTCATGTGGTGGGAAAAATTGTGGAAAAAGTGGTGAAATAGGATTTTAAAAAACATAGAAATTGGGTAAAAACTGCATATTTGAGTGCCCAAAAACAGACAGAAAAAGTGGTAAAAAGGGTTCAAAGTGTCAATATTGGCTTAAGAAGTAGTATTGCTATTCTTGTAGTGTTGACCTTCGACAGCATGTGCAGACAAAGTGGAAAAAAGGTTAGGTACAATTAGTTTAAACTGGCAAATTATGAGCATGACAATACATGAATGTGGTCAAATTGGCAAAAATAAGCATGAAATATGGTGAAAAGAGGTTAAAAGTGACAATAATGGGTCAACATATGTGACATTACGTGGAAAAATGGTGGAAAGGGTTTATAAATGCCAAAAATGTTTTGAATGTGAAAAAAAAAAAATGTGCAGAAAAAGCATTGAAATTTGATGGAGATGTGGCAGACATGGGAGTAATGTAGCAAAAATGTGGCAAGAAAAAGTGAAAAGCTCAGATTTTCAAAAAATATTCTCAGTTTCTTAAAGGCATCTGACAACCCCCTGCCAGTGTCTCGCGACCCCAAATATGGTCCCGACTCCAAGGTTGAGAATCCCTGCTCTAAGGGACTGCATGTGTGAGTGAGTTCTGTTGTGTGGCTTGTTTAGGGGAAGGTATGAGTTAGAAATCTATCTGAGCTTTACATGTTTTTTGTATTTTAATACAAGATAAGCTATAAAATTAAAAAAATATATATAAATATATATATATATATATATATATTGTTATAGGCGATATTGTAATTTTCTATATCACCATAATAGAAATCTGAATATATCTAGAATCTCGATATATTGCCCAGGCCTAGAGTGTGTGTAAATATACGATTATATAAAGGAGGGAATGTGATTAATGATAATTTGACTTTGTGTTTCCTGTCCAGTATGTACTGTTTGTGATTAAATAAAGCCTTAGATGTCACCATACACCTGGTAAAAAATATTTTAAAAACAGAGAAAATATTGATGTAAAAATAGAGAAAAGAAGCAAAGAAAAGAGGTTAAATTCTCGAGTCCAGAAGCTCAATAACCTTCATAAGACACCTCTGCATACTTAGATGAAAAATGATCCATCTCTAGCAACAGATGCTTACACAACACTAGAAACATGAACAGATGAACATGCCTCCATCAGCCAGACCCAAAACCAATAATAATGTTAAACATACTCCATAGACACATCACTGTGGAATTTTCTCCACAAATCACAAAGAGCTGCCATTGTTTCCCACTGTGGAACTTTCCATGACAAGGTGCGAGACTGGTGACAGGACCAACCAAGACAAACCACTGGAGATACTTGATGCTTTCCTGACAGGTTGGCTCCTGTACAATCAATAAAATATGCTCAATTCCCAGTTGTAATTACTGGATCTAACTTGGCCTCCCACTTCAGCACACAAAGTTAAGACACGACTGTCTAAAAGGGATCCTCCACAGTTTTTATAAATCTGGCCTAAAATCTTCTAAATGTCCTTAGTTGATCAAAGTCTAAAAAACACATTATTGTACACAATATTCATTTAATGGCCTTTAAAAAATGGGACTACTTTACAGTTTTAGAGCCTGTGTACCTCAATCTTGCAACCATGTGATTGATGATGTCACAGAGCCCAACCGCCTGTAAGCATCCCATTGTTTTCTAATGGAGTGAAGCATTCATCCTGCTTTTTAGATAATTTAGCAACTTTTTAGATCATTTATCAGCTTTTTTGATGTGCTGACATGCTCTGGTGGTTGAAGTTAAAGTAACAGTAAAGTTTAAGGTGGGTGTCCTTCTATCCTCAGAGTTTGTCTTCAACTTTACTCACTAACTTCAGCCACCAGAGTGTCAGCTGTGCACTGTTTAGAGCAGGGGTGTCAAACTCATTTTCACCGAGGGCCACATCAGCATAATGGCTGTCCTCAAAGGGCCAGATGTAACTTAAAAATGTAACGAAATGTAACCGAATGTAAGGTAAAATAAATGTAACTACTCCTTTATGTTAAATAACTCTGAATTTATTACTTATTCAAGTTACAAGCATTACAGTTGCACAGAAAATATATGTTTGCTTGTTGCTCTGTTAAAACATAAATCCTTTTAATTTGTCAGGTTATGAAACCCAGATAACTCCATAAATCAAGGATCAAACTATCCAAGTGAATAAAAAAAAAATAACATCAAACAAGTTATGACATTAACTTTATTCAAAACGTTTTTGTCAAAGTTAAAATGGGCTTAATTACTGCAAAATCAAAAATTGTGAGCTGCTAAGAACATGTATGACAGATGTAGCATTTTACAAAAAAAAAAAAAAGAGGCTGCACACAGCCTTGCATCCAACTGATGGTTTGATTACAATAATTTGTCTGCATACATACATAAAAAACTGCAAACACCAAATAATTGCAACAGCAGCTACACATATAAATAATATGGAATCAACTAAAAAATAACAAAATAAAGGTTGACTCAGTTCACAACTATATTGGTCAAGTTTTTAGGTTAGTTTTTGATAAGGAGATGCTGCCTGTCCTTGAACACACCAGGTGGATCCACTCTCTACCATCCATTGATCATGTTCAACTATTCTTCTTCTTGGTTGAATTACATTTTATTATATTCCAATTAAGTTTTTTTTTTTTTTTTTTTTTAATGCTTACCTGTGTGTTTTCTGACCAGATGTCTGACACCGTTTCCCGTTACCAGTGTTTCAATGTCTGATTTTAGATCCTGTGCTGAGGCAATCCGTAGAACAGCATGGAGGTTGTCATCAGTGAGGCGTGATCTGTGCTTGTTTTTGTTCAGATTCATTATTGAAAAGATCTGTTCGCACAGATAGGTGCTCCCAAACATGGACAGAACACGGGCAGCATGAAGTTGAAGCTGCGGCATCAGCCAGGGGGCAGCAGACGGTAAAAGTCTTGGATTGCAGCATCCTGGAACTTTGCTCTCAGGCCACTGTCGCTTTGAAGCTAAATTAACTCCATCTGAAGGTGTTGGGGTGCAGTGCAGACGTCGGTGGTGAAAGGATTGGCAAAGATGGCAAAGCCAGGCTGCTGTGGTCTGAAGTCAGAGAAGCGCAGATCAAACTCAGTCTTTAACCTGCTCAGTTTGGGAGCCAACTGAGCACATGAAATGTCCCGGGAAATGAGGCTGACATGCTCTGACAGACAGGAAAGTAGGCAAGATTGTCCTGTTTCACTTGGCACATCCATAGGTCCAGTTTACGCTGAAAAGCCGTGATCGTGTCGGACATCTGCGTGATGACTTGTTTGCATCCCTGCAGCATCTGATTCAGTTGGGCGAGATGCTCGGTTATGTCACACAACACAGCAAATTCACACAGCCACTTTGGTTCTGACAGTTCAGACAAGGGTTTTCCTTTACTCTGCATAAAAACAGCAATGTCTTCCCTGAGCTCAAAAAATCTTTTGAGGACTTTGCTCCTACTCAGCCACCGCACTTCTGTATGGTACGGCACATCCCCGTGCTCCGAGCCCATCTCCTGTAAAAACAGCTGGAACTGACGGTGATTCAGGCCACGCGCCCGAATGAAGTTCACTGTTTTCATGACCGTGGTCACAATGTCATTCATCCCCAGCACCTTCCCACACAAAGCTTCTTGATGGATAATGCAATGATATGTTATCAGAGGCGTTTTACAGTTCATTTTTTGCATTTTCCCCTTCATTAGTCCAACCAAGCCCACTTTTCCTCCACACATTGCCGGTGCACCGTCTGTAGTTAATCCCACCAAGTTTTCCCAGGGCAATGCATTTTAACTTATGGACTTCTCCACCACATCAAAAATGTCCTGTCCCGTCGTGGTCCCATGCATTGCAGCTACATCCAACAGCGCCTCAGTGACAGAGAGATCCAACTTCACGCCTCTAATAAAAATTGATAACTGCGCTGTATCCGTGTTATCTGTGCTTTCATCAACAGCTAATGAAAAAGCTGTGTAGCTGCGTGTCTCCTCAGCCAGCTGCGTTGCAAGGTTTTCTGCTAGTTCCGTAACTCGGTCCGCGATAGTGTTTCTTGATAAACTGACATTTTTAAAAGTCTATATCTGGTCGGGACACACCTGCTCACAGACCTTCAGCATACACTGCTTCAAAAACGCTCCCTCTGAAAAAGACTTGGAAGCTTGGGCGATTTCTTTAGCCACAATAAAGCTAGCTTTCACTGCCGCATTGTTTCTGGCTGTGGATTTTGTGAATACACTCTGCTGCGACCGCAGTTTGCCTTTTAATTCTTGGGCAAGTTGTTGCTTTTCTTGAAGGCTAGCTTTGGCGAACTTAGCTCCGTGTTTGGTGTCAAAATGCCGGCGTAGATTGTACTCTTTGACAACCGAAACCGCCTCTTAACACAAAAGACATACTGGTCTTTCTCCTTGAAGCACAAACAAGTATTCGCCTTCCCATCTTTCTTGAAACAGTCTTCTATCTCCATCAAATTTTCTCTTCCTAGACATTTTGGATTCATTATTTAACTCTCAATTCCACTTGTTGGCATTGACGTGAAAACACTGCCGTGTAGTGGCGGGGAGCCGTGACCGCGCGGGTATCACAGTCGACAGGCATTGTGGGAAATGTAGTTTTTGGTCAAAGCACGCTTTTGACCTATTTTTTTAGACACTCAGACCTTTTATGCTCTTGCGGGCCACATAAAATGATGTGGCGGGCCACATTTGGCCCGCGGGCCTTGAGTTTGACACATATGGTTCAGAGGGAGTGAAGGTTCCTTACGAGAGTTCTTCTTCTCTGCTCCATTGTCTACTACCAAATTTCAGAGTTTGAACTGTCGCCCCCTGTGCTCACAGATTTTTATTCTGTTTTTAATCTTCTTTTTAGATCAGATTTGTAAAAACAGTGGAGGGTCACTTTAAAATCCTCTGGACTGCAGGATGACAGAAATAATGTAACGGTGTATCTTCAGCTGATAATATACTGTACCTAAGAAATACCATATCATTATGAATAATGTGATGTAATGGTACCAGTTCTAAAGTCCTTCACAAAGTCACTTAGCCTTGGAATCCCACCACAGGTAGTGGGCAGACAACACTCCACTTCCTGTTATTGAGGACCCTTCACTGCATGCCCTCTGTGGGGGAGTGAGAAATAGACGGAGAAAAAGGGAGGGACCACCTTTGGGACAATCGTGTCTTCTTCTTCCCATCCTGGACTGAAGTCTGAGACTAAACAACAACAGAGGAGGCTGCTCTCCTGCGCTCCCAGTGTTTACTCTAAGGATCATTACACAGGCTGGACGCTCCTCTCAGAGGCTCCGTGGGCAGCACGAAGCTGCTTTTGTTGGTATTCAAACACTCGGCTGTTACATAAAAATGAATCACACCTCTCACAACACGAGTGAACATATATCGAGACAGAACGATCCGTTTATCTCTAAAGCATGTGATGATTTGCTTTACTTTAGAGGAAGTGGACAATAATCCTGTGCTGTGCTCAGAGACTCAAAGAGTCAACATCATAGCTTGGTTGTGATTAGCATTGGCAGATTGAAGGCAGCCTAAATCCACATGCTTCACTGTTTAGTTTGGACGGAGTAGAGAAATGAACATTGTCTTTGTTGGTACTTCCATCAGGAGGTGCTGTACCTGTAAATGGAGCTGTTGGCCTGAGGGGAGTGGAAGCAGGCCAGCCTCTTATCTCTGTGAGAGGGGGTTCTTATCTATCTCTCTCCAGCATCACTAGTGTTAATGTCTCCTGATGCTAATCTGACACACGGCTGATCCCTCAACAACCACTTTCTCTATCCCTTTATCTACTCCCTTTATCTACGCTGCTTTTCACTTATTCTCCTTTTCCCTTCTCATTTATTCCAATCTTTTCTGTTTCCGTCTTTCATTGAACTCATGTTAACATTCCTTCGTTTCACTTATCAAGGCAACTAATGAGATATATTTATTAAGACCTATTGCAAGGGCATGGGAACCAAAAAGTAAAATAGCCATTGGAGGTTCACATAGACTTTTAGGGTGCATTCACAACGGTTTAGTCATGATCTTTCAAAACGATCTGTTCACATGAGACTGCGGGAAACATAAAAAATGATGTAGTATACATGCCAGGCCAATAGTTGGAGGTGTGATTTTGCAATAAACCAAAATAAGCACTTCCTCTGAACACAAGGTAAAGCTGTTTAGTGGTGGACTGGGTCTGAATGGTTAGAGGACAGCTGTCAATTTGATCACTGTGGTTGGTTTGCGTTCAGAAAACAACTTCTGATCAGCTCCAAACAGCCTCTGGTGCAGTGACTTGAGCTAACCAGTTGAGAGCACCGTTACTGGAGTAGAGACTTCTCTAGGCAGAGAAACAGAAATCTGAAGATGTTCTCATCTATGAGTTAAAGCCAGCGCTTATGAGTGCTCAGAAACGTCTTCCTTCTCTGTTCATTCTTTACCAACATTCAACAATGGAGCAGAAACAAGTTGTCGTGCTTTTGGTGGTTTTAAAGCACTGGTTTTGATCGTTGCCGGTTCTCCTGATCACCCACAATGCAGTGCGCTCTACATCATCTCTGTTACGTTCTGGGTTTGATCCGCTCCGAGAGAGGTTGTGTTCACAGTGAACCTAATCACTCTACAATTTGATTGGAATCATTCCAAGACCAAGAGAAACAATCGCTCTAGAATTATCCTATTGAATCTGCTCTAGACTTCAGTTGCATTCACACCTGACCAAATGAAAAGGACTATCAGAGAAACGCTCTTGGGTACTTCAGCTTTAACGCACCTTAAGGGTGCTTTCACACATACTGTACCTCTTTGGTCCGCACCGGGCTTCGTTTCCTCTGACAGTCCACTCCGTTTGCGGTGGCGCTGACCAAACAAGCAAAGGCTGGTCTTCTGTAAAGTTTGGGTCTCGGTCTCAAGTGAGTGTGGTTTTAAAATTGTGAGAAAGCAAACCTAGACCATATATAGGAAGTGGGACCAAAAACAGGACGTGACGTTCAAATGCAAACATGATGGGGACAGGAAAAAAACAAAACTTAGTGTGTGCAGGAATTAGATAAATATAAATGTTACGGGGACGGAAGACCTATAAACATCAGGACCGCAAAAATTTGGAGCTGCTCTATTTTTTATTACCGGAGTGTTGTTTTCTTCATCTTCTTCTTCTTTTTCACCTGAGCATTGAAAGTATTTCACGCAGACGAAAAAGAAGAAAGTGGAAGTATTCTTTTCAATAGGTGAATGACTGGTTTGCCCATTTGACGTTTTTTAGAAAGTTTTGTGTGTTTGGCAAAGAGCAGAGTGAAAGAGAACCAGACCAAATTAAAATGAACAATGTTACAGATTCACCACCTGAACCGCACCAAGTCCACCGGACTGTAGGTGTGAAAGTAAAACTCTTGGTAACCCAAGCACTGCCTGAGGTCCAAAAATTCATCAAACAAAGCTAGAAAAAGGCCCAAGCCTCTTCAATATATACCAATAAATCAAAGAGAACAATGTAAATTAAGTTGACCTGCACAATAAGGACAACATCCAGCAGGAAGCGACTCCAGTGAAACGGCGGCTAAGCAGACAGCGAGCAGTTAATCTGCCCTGAGCCCAACTCTCCAATGACCCAAGTGTAATCCCACATTGGATCAATGCAAGTTCAAACAATCCTCCACGCTGCTAGCACCTTGCCTCGGCTGGGGGGATGGTGCCGCCAGACACAGACCAGGAGGAGACAGGAAGCTACTTATCACCTCCGAAATGACATGGAAAGGAAAGAAAAGCCGACAGGATGAACATCATGTTTAACTGTAGCAGATGTGAACAGAAAATACTGTTTGTAGTCTGAAAAAAATCAAAGAATAAGTGAGTGAGTGAATGTGGAGGAACAGAAGGACATCATCTGCTGTCAGACATCCTCCATCTCGCTCCGCGGTGTCGTCAAGGGACGAGAGAACACAGCAAGGTGACTTTCACTCAGAGCCTGGGGCTTCCATGAGAAAACGCCACTGACATTACATTAATTTCATGTTTTCAACAGATATGAAGCCACAGAGCCCCCGATAGCAGAAAAATACAAGATAGTCCACCTGTCAAGACTGGAAGGTTTACAGGAAGTTAGACAACAGTGACAAACACCTCAACAAAGATGTTTTTCAGCCCTTTGAATGTGTTTACCAGGTTTGACCAGAGAACACTTAGAAAAAGACGGAGCAGTGAGGGATGGACTGTGTTAGCACAGATTTAAAGGAAACAACTCTAAAAGAAGCTCCATCCCACCTCTGTGAGGGTGTGCTGCAGCGGCATTGTAACATAATTACTGCTGGGACGCTTCTATTCCCAATGATCCATTTGCGTCAGTCAGGTTCTCGAGCCCAGCCAGTGAATGGATTCTCAGTTTCTCAAGGATAAAGAGATGACCCTCGCCTCACAGTTAGATCCATTTCATGTAGAAAAGCTACTCTTCTCCTCTTCAAGGTAAATCCCTCTATGTGTGTTTGAGTCAAACTTTTATGAACAAAGAAAATGATAACTTCCTTTATGCAAGGTTAGGATGAAGAAAAAAAGAAAGATCTTATTAAAAATGAATATGTTCCACAATGCAGAGATTACCAATCATCAAGGCCTTTAAACTACAACATGGGCCAGATTTTAAAACAAACAACTTAAATTGTGAAAAATGTATTTCAATGTGTCACTTTGGTCACATCTGTGCCAGACCCAAAAATAAGCAACTTTGAGGGCCACAGGATAAAATAATGACCGATCAGAATGTTAATAAACAACAATGCTTTTATTATGTTATTGTTGCCATTTTATTATCATTCTGTGTGTCTCGAGGCATTTTTCTGTCATGTTGTGTGTTTTGTCCTCTTTTTTGAGTAATTTTGTGAGTTTTTAGAACCAATTTTGGTCATTTTCAATAATTTTATGCATTTTGTTGTATTTTTTTGGTACTTTGGGATTCATTTTTTGTGTTTATTATTGGGGATGTACAAACTTAGCCCGAGGGCAACATGTGGCCCCTGGGCCGCCAGTTGACCGTATCTGTCCTATGTCAGTCAATACCGAATTACCTGCTTTAACACTCTGAGTTTAAACAATTCAGCCAGGAACAAGAACCGAAGAGCAAAAAATGTAAGTAAATCAAGTCACAGTATCATCTAAATTTAAGTCACATCCTGCAAATTAAAGGGGCATTATTTCAAAGAAGTCTTAAGGAAATCTAGGAAATCTATATTTTGTATTGTTTAAGATAAAAAAAATACATAGAACATATATAGTAACGCAATTTTTATAATGATTAAAAACATCTGTTTTGGCTCCTTATGAGCCATCCAGAGTCTACTTTATGCTGTGAATGTATTTATATGGCTTCCTACATTATTTTGAAGAATTTGTTTACACTTACGTTTTATTTTGGTAAAACCGGAAGTGGCGGCCATATTACTTCCTATTTGTCGAAAAGTCCGGAGAAATATTGTTCAGACTGCTGCACTGTGTCCTAAGTCATCACAGCCTGTAAGTTGGTTAGAATAATTTAGTTAACATGTCTACACTTGTCTGTGTCCTTGCATGTTGTTGTATTTCATGTTTTGAGGGAGATGAAGCAAGTTTTGGTGTTCTATCGTGTTAGCACCATATGCTAACGTTAGCATCAGCATGTTAGCTTGTAATATGAGGTGCCTAATTTTCATTATATATTGTTTTATATCAATTTAAAATAATTGTTATGTGGTTGTGTTGCAGTTTTACCACTCACACACACATGAGTCATGCTGCTCTTCTGAAGAATAAAATGCATCAAAGAAACAGCCAGCGTGGTCATTACACTGGTTAACTGCCTGCCTAGGAACGCACGGGGAAGCTCCGAGGGCAGAACAACATCTAATCAGCTACTGTTGTGTCTAATGACAGATGAATGGAAACTGATTGTCTTCATATTAACCCTGAGGGTTTATTATTGCTTATGATGAACTTTACATTTTACAACATCAGTAATCACTGTCACACTGGAACTAACAAAGTTACATGACAAACATTTAATGCAATCGCGTTTTTTCAAGTTCAATATCTTTAGATTGACACACACACACACACACACAAATATAATGCATTCATGCTCCTGGAAGGTTTAAATTAGCATGGAATCAGAGTGTGGCAGCGTGGTCTGCTCTGGCATTATGGTGTATGTCCATTTGCATGGTTGTCGATCATGAGACGGACTTTTCACCAGGGAACAATAATAATGCCAGCCCCACAGGGAGCACCGGGCTCTCCGGCTCTCCCGGGGACCCTGCGAGCTGTGTTAAGTGTCACGGCAGCCTTTTGATGTTGCGCAGACCTCGGCTCGGAAATGGTAAACAGCATAAAATGAAGCAAGATCCTTCTCCAGGGGGATTTCACAGAATAAGGATATTATGAACGTCATGCATAATGTGTCTCACAATCTCAACGCATCTTTTTCTCAACGCTAAAAGCTCAGATGAGACACACAACTTTTAGATATCGGATACTTCTCCAGTATTTGAATTTAAAACGGATAAAGACTGCGACAGACTGCAACATTGAGTTCATATTGTTTAAATCAGTGTTTCTCAAATGGGGGTACGTGTACCATTAGGGGTAAGCAATGGCACGACAGGGGGTACTTGAGAGAGACAAAGAGGGGAAAATTAACAAACGAAAGCATTACAAATATGGGGTTTTATAATATTTATGTTTCAGTTAAAAAATGATAATACCTAATATTAAGAGCAACTCACAAGACAACACAAAAACACAAAATAAGTGAAAAAATATACTGAATAACAAAAAGAGCAGACAGACAACAACAAAATACACAAAATGACATTAAAAACACACACTAGGGGGAGGAAAATAATTACTATTATCAGCAACACACAAAAGGACAACAAAAACATACTAAATGAGAGAAAAACACAAAATCACTACAAAATACACAAAAATAACAAAGTAACATACAAAACATGAGACACAACCAAATGACACCAAAAACACTCACACTGAGACAGAATAATTTAAATACTACCAACAACACACAAAAATGACAACAAAAACACACAATATAATAGAAAAATATACTGAGAAACAACAGAATACACAAAATGACAACAAAAACACACAACGTGATAATAGAAATTATCTTTATTAGAACATGAACTGAAAATACAAGGATGAGTTTTGGTCTCACATCAGGATGGAGAGGATGAAAGAAACTTTAGAACTAAATCTATTCAGGAAGCCTAAAAACCGCTACTGTTACTGTATTCTAAGCAAAATGTTGTAGTCGGACAAAGGGGGTACTTGGATTCAAAAGTAAGAGAAAGGGGGAACTTGAGCCAAAAAAGTTTGAGAACCAGCTGTTTGTTTTTGGAAAATACCAGCACTGAAAGAGAAAATAAAGCACTGAAACAAGTTATTTGGGGTCTCTGTTAAATTGTATGTGCTTTATAATTATAACATGTATATGTCATAAGATTTAAGGATGTGACTAAAAGAACTATGAAATGGAACGATACATAACTGGATAAATGGAAGCAGAATACATTAGACAGGCAGAAATGGAGACATATGATAGGCAACGGAAGTCAAACATGAAACAGTCATAAATGTTTTCAACTGACTGCAAATGATGATGATGATATTTTATCATCCGTTATTTACTTTACTACTTTATTTTGTAATTACTTTATTTACTTATTTACTTTTTTTACAAAGTAATATACTATGTACTTTCACATTAAGTAGCAATTAGTTGTTAGCGAGTGGTGAAATAACCCAAAGTTGATAAATAAAATGAGAAAGAAAAAGTAACCTTTATACTATAACTTAAAACAGAGATCAGATTTTTTTCTTCTTACATTCCCACATGCAGTTATGAAATATGGGCCAATGAAAATAGTAAAAAAAAAAAAAAAAAAACTTTTTTTTGTTTTGTCTTGTTTTGGTTTTTTTCAAAATTCAAGAGCGTGTCACCCAAGAACCAATGCATTTATGTGACTAATCATTAGTGATGTGAACAGTCTATGTACATAGCTCAAAGCTGATGAAATTACAGGGAGCTGAGGCATATGCTAAGTTGTTTACTGAAGGCCCAAACATGTTCCAGACCCAAACCCACACTAACTTTTTTATAATTTTTTGGAGCTGGCATGTTCACCAGATACGATGTATAGCAGATATTTTTCTATATTCTGAGATAGTAGGTGGAGCTGTATTACTATAACAAATTCCAGGTTCATATGTGGTGTAGTTCCTGAAATATTAGAAGCTGAAAATGGAAGAAAAATAAAAACTAGCAAAAATCAACACATGCCCCCCGTCACTATTGTCCATATCTCTAAAAGCTGATTTTTTTTAGACCAAAGTGGGTGGGCCATTTGTGGAATGACATTAAATTACCCAATTAGAGGTTGTAAATGAACAGATTGGTGCTCTAGCGCCCCCTCAAATTGAGGTCAGAAGCTGAATTGTTAGGTTTCATTTCTGGTAAACATGACCGTGCCGTTCTCATTTATTTATGAAGTCTTGCGGCCCACAAGCGTGATTGACACAAAATGCCACAGCAATCGATGTGTTGGGTACCCCTGCTATAGAGCATATAATATGGACCCCCAATGTAAATTGTGTATTGCGTTATTTAGGTCCATTTCCTATTAAATAGAAACTGTAGTTTGTATTTAATGTGTATTATAGTGTTGGGATCTATTTTCTAGAGCAGTGGTTCCCAAACTTTTCACAGTCCCTACCCCTTCAGACCTTTAACCTGAACCCACGTACCCCCTGCTCATGCACACTTAAAAAACATAATAACGTAATGTCAGATACAACGGAGGCCTACGGAACAGGCTTGGGGAGTAACGGATTACAAGTAACGGCGTTACGTAATCTGGATAAAACAATAACGTAACTGTAATCAGTTTACTGGTATTTTTGATAAAAATGGGGATTACTTAGTGGTATTACATTTTAAAAGCAAGCAAAATATACAGCATGCAGCAGATACACACAGTGCGCGCACACATTGCAACACTTCACATCACTTCACCCTAAGGAACACTTGAAACCAACGCGCTGCCTGCCTGGCTGTTTATCATCATGAACCTGGAGCTTTTACTGCATGGAAACTCTTCCGTAATTTTCCTTCAAATCCGAATAAGGAAAGACTATATCAGTACAAATAAAATGTTGCCGTCATCCAGGGATTCCACATCCAAACTGAAGAAACATCTAAAAGTAAATTTGCCCAAACACAGAATTACAGCAAGATAAAGTGAAGCTTTGTTAGCTTGCTAACCTGACGCTACTTCTACTTACTACTAAAACAGTACAACGTAACTAGTATCAGGAAAGAATGGACTGTAGGTATTGAAGTTAGTCCCCAAAAACCTAATAACCCAGTTTATATTGTAATATCCATATGGTTGTTGTAAAGAAACTGGGCCGATTCGTAAACACAAGCGCTTTAATATCTGGTCATTGTCGGCCGTGACCACGCCAAATAAAACACAGAGGGGTGAATTACGAGGATGAATCAAAAGTTAACTTTTGAGCTCCGACACAAACCCTCAACACACACACCTCTGCTCCGCATCCTCGAATTGCCTTCACCGACTGCCAAAGCTGTAAGAATTAGGAATGTCTACAATGAACACATCTAACAAACAGCAGAGCTGTTACAATTAACCTAATATGGTAACAGCTCATTTAGATCATAGTGTGCAATAACACAAAGGTTGTATTTGTGTTTGCTGTGTTTTATACAATATATTATTTGATGTGCACTATGTTGTAAGTTATAACCATCCAGTCTTTCAAAAGCTCTTCTTAAGGAGGTTTAAAGACAAAAACAAATAATGTTTTATTGAAATATAACTATTTGGCAGAAAGCTACATGATGCAGACTAACTACATTTGTTATCTAGGAAATCATTTTCAGCAAATAGTATTTGTCACACATTGAATTAAAGTCAGCACCTGTACATTATATGACACAAGAAAGATGTTGTGTTATGTAACCATAGTAACTATAACTATAGAACTTGTTCAAAGCTGACATTATATTTTCAGGTGGTGCTTTTTTGTTTTACTTATATTACAAAACAGTAACAATTATTATATACAGTGGGACAAAAAAGTATTCATTCAGCCACCAGTTGAGCAAGTACTCCCACTTAAAAAGATGAGAGGCCTGTAATTTTCATCATAGGAATACCTTAACTATGAGAGACAAATTGACAAAAAAAAATCCAGAAAATCACATTGTAGGATTTTTAATGAATTAATTGGTAAATCCTTCTGTAAAATAAGTATTTGGTCACCTACAAACAAGCAAGATTTCTGGCTCTCACAGACCTGTTACTTATTCTCTGTCCTCCACTTGTTACCTGTATTAATGGCACCTGTTTGAACTCATTATTAGTATAAAAGACACCTGTCCACAACCTCAAATAGTCACACTCCAAACTCTACTATTGGCAAGAACAAAAAGCTGTCAAAGGACACCAGAAACACCATTGTAGACCTGCACCAGGCTGGGAAGACTGAATCTGCAATAGGTAAGCAGCTTGGTGTGAAGAAATCAACTGTGGGAGCAATTATTAGAAAATGGAAGACATGCAAAACCACTGATAATCTCCCTCGATCTGGGGCTCCACGCAAGATCTCACCCTGTGGGGTCAAAATGATCACAAGAACGGTGACCTAGTGAATGACCTGCAGAGAGCCGGGACCAAAGTAACAAAGACTACCATCAGTAACACACTACGCCGCCAGGGACTCAAATCCTGCAGTGCCAGACATGTCCCACTGCTTGAGCCAGAACATGTCCGGGCCTGTCAGAAGTTTGCTACAGAGCATTTGGATGATCCAGAAGAGGATTGGGCGAATGTCATATGGTCAAATGAAACCAAAATAGAACTTTTTGGTAAAAACTCAACTCGTTGTGTTTGGAGGAGAAAGAACACCATACCTACTGTAAAGCATGGGGGTGGTAACATCATGCTTTGCGGCTGTTTCTCTGCAAAGGGACCAGGACGACTGATCTGTGTATAGGAAAGAATGAATGGGGCCATGTATCGTGAGATTTTGAGAAAAAACCTCCTTCCAACAGCAAGGGCATTGAAGATTAAACTTTCAGCACAACAATGATCCCAAACACACCGCCCGGGCATCGAAGGAGTGGCTTCATAAAGGTCCTGGAGTGGCCTAGCCAGTTTCCAGATCTCAACCCCATAGCAAATCTTTGGAGGGAGTTGAAAGTCCGTGTTGCCCAGCGACAGCCCCAAAACAACACTGCCATAGAGGAGATCTGCATGGAGGAATGGGCCAAAAAACCAGCAACAGTGTGTGAAGACTGACAGAAAACGTTTGACCTCTGTCATTGACAACAAAGGGTACATTAGTATTGAGATGAACTTTTGTTATTGACCAAATACATAATTTGCAAATAAATTTATTAAAAATCCTACAATGATTTTCTGGATTTTTTTTCTCATCTTGTAATTTTCATCATAGTTGAGGTATACCTATGATGAAAATTACAGGCCTCTCATCTTTTTAAGTGAGAGTACTTGCACAATTGGTGGCTGGCTAAATACTTTTTTGCCCCACTGTACAATACAATAATCATTATAGTATGGTCTGTGGGCAAGGTCAATGATTCAAATGAATTGTTCATAATTATTGAGTAAACTGATCTTTCAACACCTCATTTATTTAAACTACTGTGTGTTTTCCCAGTCTGTGTTAAACTAAACAATGCTCTTTATTGTGTGTGACTGTAAAAGATGATTTTATGTTTATCTAAAATAATACAGTGAGCAGGTTACACATATTCTATCCTCTTGTGTCTTTATTTGCAATTTTGGTGTTTAAGTAATCCAAAAAAGTAAGTGAAAGTAATCGGTTACATTACTGTAATATAGTAATACTTAGAGTAAGTTACTGATTTTTACAGGTAACTTGTAATTGTACCGGATTACTTTTTTAAAGTAATCCTCCCAACTCTGTTTAAGAATTATATATATCAAAATGAAATTAATCATCTGTTAGCACACAGAAAAACATCTTATTCAGAATTATCACTTGTTTGCTTTATTTAATTAATTACCCTACTGGTATTTTCAGTGAGAAACAAATCCCTCTTTTAGGGGAGGAAATAAATCTACCAAACATGTGTTGATTGATCATGTACCAGTAATATAACATATTCATCACCCTGAAACTGTGAAAAATAACTTGCTCAAACTATAATGAGAAGAGTTAGGTTGAGAGGATGAACAGAACTCTGCAATGTTTGGATTCATTTTATATTTGTACTTTTTTGATGAGATTATTTCTCTGTCTAAAGCTGTATGAGGGGGCCCTGCATCTGTAATTTGTGGAGGCTCCTGACTGCTGATCTATTTATATTCAAGTTGTAACACCTTTTTTTTTTTACCCTGGGGGAACCAGTACCACACTTTGGAAACCTAGGTTCTAGAGCATAGTATATGGACCCTCTATATAAAAGGTGTAAAAAAAGATGGGGTCCAAATTCCGCTGCGGGTTCATTTACAATATTACACCGGTAAAGTGAAACTACACGTTTAATTAAATCACTCACTGAAACGTTCTGTACGTGTTGCTGTTCATGTCACACACATGAATAAAGTATATTCTGGTTTTGAAATCTGAAAACAAATTCATGCTCTTGTTTTTAAATATTTTTTTCCAAATACATCCATTTATCAAAGTGTTTTACTTCGCCTTTTAATGGAAATAAATATCAAGCAGCTCAGGATAAATATTTGATTTTCTCCTCCCATTTTTATCGTCGATGCTTCTTTCCCACAGAGTTCCATTACATAAAAGGTTTATGCAATCTGAAGAGTGAGGACGGCCATGAGTCATAATAACAATAAAGGCCAGCAGCCTTTTTATATTTCTGAGGTTTTTTCTACACTTCCATGTTATCAGGTTGATCGTACAGCAGCACATTTTCCTGTAGGAGGAAAATAGAGCGAGCAAAGCCCTGCGAGCACAGGGAGAACCTGTAAGTGCACACAGAACTATTCACCATATCCAGCTGTTAATGGGCTGCAACTGTTCCTAATCCTCCTCTGAATAAACATCATAAACACTCTGAATGCGTTAAATAATGAAGTGCGACAGTTTAAACACAAACTGTGCCTCCAAATCTGCCAAAGTCAGTGTCATTTTGTGGTAAACGTTATTGTTGGAGGAGAGTTCACACTTTTTCAGTTGGAAACGGAGCCGACGTTAGATAAAAGTAGAAAGTTTTCTGCTGCTGCAGCTCACGTTGTCTCTGAGATCAGATGATATGTGTTAGCTGTCACATGAACAGAGTGTGCAACCACTGATCGATAGAGTGTGTGTGCATGCGCGTGTGCGTGTGTGTATTAGTAAGATAGAGATAAAACTGGGGAGGGGGGGCGAGGCCCTGGCCTTGCTGCTTTTCACTTCTCCAGGAATCAAAGACACTCTGAAAAGAATTATGCCTAATAATGTGGAAAATTTTCAAATTCAACAGTTAAATGAGAATATATTTTAGTTAGAAATTATTTATATATATATAATAATTTTACATTTTATATGCTTCAGATGATTTACATTTGTGTTAAAATCATGTGAAATTACCGTTACATACCGGTAGCTAGAGTGGCGTTAGCAACACTGCTAACCCTTAACTCACTCAGTGCCATTGACGAGATATCTCGTCCTTTCAAATCCAAACGCTCAGTGCCATTGATGAGATATCTCGTCATTTGCATTTTTTTACGGGGATTACTAGAAAACACCCTGGCAGAGGTCCCTCATCAATATCTAAGTTGTGGGGTGTTGTAGTGACCAACTGTGTCCTGAAGATGGCAGCAGTGCACCTTTAGATGAGAGATTAGCCACTGATGCTACCCAGCAAAGCAGGAAGAAGCAGGAAAAGAAGGGAAATTATTGCGCTACAGAGTGATATATAGCGCTATATCGTGAGATAAAACCATCAACTAACCGGGCCAAACGGGTCATCCCTGCGTGTCGGGAGGAGGGGGAGGGGGAGCCAGAAAGTAAAATAATAGGTGACACGTAGGAGGTAGCAGTGCACCTTTGGATGAGAGATCATCCGTGCTCATCACAGCTAAGAGGAAGAGAGGAAAGGAATTTACGAGACAGAAAATGGCGCTACGTACAGAGCTGACGTTCCCAGCAGCGCACACTCCGACCAGAGCAAGTGTGGAATTCATGGATAATGTGGCGATTGTGAGATAAAACCATAAAAAATGGCGCAAGCAGTGACACTCAGTATGTCTGGGAGGAGGAGGAAGTTGCGTGTGTGCAGACTGACGGGAGAGAAAGTTGGAGGAACGCCAAAATACAGTAAGAAATACATTCAACTCTGACCCAGATAGATAAATAATAATAATTTTGCCATCAGAAGCCCGGTCTGTGTTTTTTTTTTTTTTTTATATATATATATAAAAGGAAACGATGTTCAGACGTTAGAGTTGTCACTAAAGCAAAAAAAAAAAATAGCTTTAAAGTCACTGACAGGGTTTTTTTTTTTAGAAAAAGGCTTTTTTCTGAGCTTTTTGCTCTGAAACTGAAGATTTGTGTAAAACTTGCTCTATTCAATGGCTGATTACAAAAGAATGAAACAAGCCAGAAACATTTTTTTTTTTTTTGATGAAAGTAGAGGCTTCAATCTTTCAGAATCTAGTGTCAGATTTCAGATAGTCATAGTAAAAAATATTCTGTGGGTCTTAAAAATGAGTCAACATGCTCAAAAACAGCTGGCACTGAGGGGGGTAGAAAATCTGAGAATGGCTGGCACTGAATGAGTTAACAAAAAAATCCCATAGAAATGTGTGATATGATCCCCAAACATTATCAGTGAAACCTTTAATTACCTCCAACCAGAGAATCATCCTAACATTTTGCACAAAATCCTTCACAGTGTGTGTTTGGAGAAGCTTCTGCTGTGACAAGTCACCAGATAAACTGATCACTAGTTCAGCTAATACATCATCAGCTGTCTCTGTACCAGAGCCTTTTCACATTTGAATACAGTCATAGTAATCTGAACCAACACATTAAAAACACACTTCAGATGAAGCTCAGTAACAGAATAACATGATAACCACTCAAACCGTAACACATAGTGAGAGATTTTTAACGGGATTATCAGGGTGGAATTGGACACATTTGTCTGTTTGCTACACTTGAAAAATAGCGTGTAAATGTGTGATATTGTCCTAAATCAATAAGCTTGGAGCCTGGTTTTAAATAAAGAACACAAATTCCATTCCATTTCAATTTCCAAAAAAAATTTCAGCCAGAAAAACTTAAATGCTATCAGTAAAAAGATACTGGAAAAACATCTTAAGCAGTTGAATAATAAATAATTAGTAAATTAATAAATGACTCCCTTCTGTTGTTAGATTGAAGAATATATTTTATTCTTTAAATAAATCCACCTGAACACATTGCAAATGTCTATTACCTACTAAAAACTCATCTGTGACCCACTTTTGGGTTCTGGCCCAACCTTTGAAAACCTCTCCTTTAGCGTGAAACTGCACAATGTGACAGTTAAAGGTGTTAGTCGTAAATCAGCTATTGGTGATTGACTAATCTTTATAGTTACAGAGTTTTTTTCGAAGTAAAGTTAAAAGCGACACAGCCTGATACGTATAATATACAGACAAGATGGTAGAAACACAGTCACCCAGTGCACAGATGGAACGTAGACTGGGAGGGAAGAAGAGGACAGACGACAGACGCACAAACAGCGGGCGGACTCAACACCTCAGTCACTCACTCACTATCGCAGTCACACTGCAAAGAGCTGAAATGTAGAAAGTGGACACTCACTTTTTATTTCCTTAAATCAAACAAAAGAGACGATGCTGTGATAAAAAATAATCTTCAAAAACATACACACAGCCTCTGATTTTCTCTGTTTCAGGGTTTACACTTTTACCTTTTATCAAACTCCTGAAATCGTACAAAACATATTCAATACGTTTAATGGAGTCAACTATTGTCATTAATTTAATTTTTGTTTTATAAACAGCAGAAATGAACTTTTTTTAGTTGATTTCAAGCACTGAGATCACAAGTGATCTACCGTCCAGTCATTTGCTAACATGCTAAAGCTAACGCTATTTGCCCATCCGTTTTACAGTGAAAAATATGTTGGAAATGTGTGATATTGTTCCAAAACATGTTAGTGAGGGTTTAGTCCGTGTCATAGAGATTTTCCATTTCATAAGGTGAAGTCTGGCACTTCGCCTCATATTAAGTTTTTAAGTTGGATTTTGCGTGAGAATTGATAATTTCTTCTCTCTGACTGCCTGTTTAAAAAGACAAATTGGACATAAATGTGTGAAATTCTCCCAAAACATGCACATGAGGAGATAATCACTGTCAGATTGCCAGTTCAGCTTGATTTAGTTTAAAAACTCAAATTATATATATATATATATATATATATATATATATATATTTATTTTTTTTTTAATAATTTTAAAATATGTAAAAAAAATTAAAAATATATTCATCACAATAATGCCATTTCTGAGATCCACCTTCTGCGATCACGTAAAATTGGCAGTGCAATAAAAACATGTCAGACTGAGAGTCGTTTGCACTTGTGATTAAACCTTTGGTAAAGCAAGGCAAGGCAGATTTATAGCGCATTTCATACACAAAGCTACTTAATGTGCTTTACATGATCAAAAAGTGTAACAGACAACAGCTTAAAATCAATAAGAACATTAAAGTAGGCAACAAAACATTTAAAATCATCAGTAAAAACATTTAAAATCATCAACAAACATCAACAGCAACATGACCAAAAATCTCTCTCGTAATCATATGCAGTAGTAAACACAGCATCACCATGTTTACTGTAAGCTCTGGTCTCCACTATCTGACCTGTGTCCATAGATCTGAGAGACCTGCTGGGTTCATACCTGACTAACATGTCACTGATGTATTCTGGACCAAACCCATTCACAGATTTATACACAGAACTTTAAAGTCTTTTCTGAGGCTGACTGGGAACCAGTGTTAAGACTTTAAAACTAGAGTAATGTGTTCTGACCTCTTTGTTCTGATTAAGACCAGAGCTGCAGCGTTCTGAACCAGCTGTAGCTGTTTGATGCTCTTTTGGGGGGATTCCTGTTAGAAGACCATTACAATAGTCCAGTCTGCTGGAGATAAAAACATGAACCAGTTTCTCCTGATCTTTCTGAGTCATTAAACATTTCACTCTGGAGATGGTCTTTAGGTGGTAGAAGCTGTTTTTGTGATAGATTTGATCTGACTGTTGAATGTCAGATCTGAGTCAATCAGAACACCAAGGTTTTTGACTTGATCTTTAGCTTTTAAAGATCGAGACTCATGATAGTCTCTGATAGCGGTCCTCTTTTCCTTGTTACCAAAGACAATCACCTCCATCTTGTCATGGTTTAGTTGAAGGAAGTTTTCACTCATCCAGCAGTTTACTTTTTCTAAACAGTCACACAACACCTCAATGGGACCATGGTCATCTGGTTTCAGTAAGAGATATAGTTGTGTGTCATCTGCGTAGCTCTGCTAATCAACCTTACAGTTCTGTAAAATTTGTCCTAAGGGAAGTATATAAAGGCTAAACAGAAGAGGTCCAAGAACAGAGCCCTGAGGAACCCCACAGGACATTGGTAATCTGTCAGGTTCAAAGTTTCCAATGCTTACAAAATAACTTCGCTCCTCCACGTAGGACTTAAACCATTGCATTGCTTTTCCATTTAGTCCAACCCATGTTTGCAATCTGTGCAACAAAATTGTATGGTCTGCATTGTCAAATGCAGCACTTAGATCCAATAGAATGAGAACAGATACTTTTCCTCAATCAGTGTTCAACCTTATGTCACTGATCACTTTGATTAGAGCAGTTTCAGTGCTGTGACGAGAACAAAAGCCTGACTAAAATGTATCAAATATTTTGTTGAATTTATGTTGTGTTTTGAGATTGTGTGTTTCTATATGTCATGCATCGTATTTGTCCTATGATTGTCTTCTGTTACTCATTTTAGTTCAGGGGGCCAAACACGGAGCAGTTTAATCTCAAGTTGGCCACAGATTTTATGCGGGAAAACGACTCATTTCAAATGATTGTGCCTGAGTTTGCACTTCCATGTATAAATTATATCTATATAATCAATATTTAAGAAACTGACATTATCCAAGCAATAAGTGACAGATATCAGTGCCTGTAGTATCTTTACTTTAAATTACCCTCATTTTGTGACCAATTTGTATCTAATTTGGGGACATCTTATGGAATAACTTCAAAAAATTTGCAGGATTTTGGAAAAAATGTTGTCTCTTTTTTCCTTTCTCCTGCGGGCCACATTGAAGGTTCTAAAGGGTCAGGTTTGGCCCCCGGGCCTTGAGTTTGACACGTGTTGTAGAGGAAGACAGCGTGTGGTGAACCAGGGACGTTTCCAGAGCAGATGTTTCTTGTAAAGTGTGTGTAGCTGAATAATAGGAACAATCACATTCCTCCACCTGCTTCACAGAGAAATAATAACTCGTGTATACAAGTGCAGGACAGGTCAAAGGTCACGGGTACATTCTGCTCCTATACCTGTAGTCAAAGGAACAGACTTGTAGGCTCAGGCTGTGATATCATCCCTCCAACTTTCAAACAGAATCAAAAGCATTGACTAAAAAGTGATCCAAGGTGTGAAATATGCTTTAAGTAGCACAAAGTGAACTACTTCATTACAAAAAGAAAGTTTACATACTTTACACACTTTAATCTTCCTCATCTAAAGCTTTGCACAAAGCCTGAGAAGTAGCATCTCCAGTTAGAAACACTAGTTTAACACTGTGAGAAATTCAATACAGTCGGGGAATATTAGCAATCACGGGAGATCTTTTGATCTAGTAAATTATTATTATAATATATTCCTTTGATTTATGCTTTTTCAAAGTCTCATTAAAATTCAGTTAAAAAAAGCAACTCAGCGAGAAAGAGATGTCTTTATTAAGTTCAGTTTTGCTTTAGATAAGATTCCATGTAATGATTATATTGTGTAGCTAAGACTGTTCCTGTCGACTGTTTTTGTGCAGGCGTTGGTTATCATCGTCCATTGAGGAGCTTTCAGGTGCTAATGGACACGAGACAAGAAATAAACAGAAAAAAATCATGCGAGGGTTGAGAATGAAAATTTCAGGTATACGAAAACCAAGTTTGGGGTCAATTATAATCGCAATTGATAATTCATTACAATTATGACATAATTAAAATTGTAATAAAATATGTTGCTGTTGTAATTATAATTGAATTGTAAAGTCAAATAATTAACTTTGTAATTGTAATTGTCATAGAAATTCTATAAAAACTATCAATTACAATTTAATTAAACACAAACGTGTTGAACCATGTTACAGTTCTATTAATTCTCATTAATAATTATTAAAATATGTTTTAGATCAAGTTTACCCACTACCTGTAAAAAATAAAATATAAATCTAGGTCAGGGGAGTCAAGCTCATTTAAGTTCAGGGGCCAAATACAAAGTAGTTTAATCTTAAGTGGGCCACAGATTTTAGGTGAGAAAACAAGCAATTTCAACATTAATGTCCCCAAGTTGGTACTTTACACAACGTATAAATTATACGTAAAGTATGTAAGGTAATATGTGACAGATCTCAGTTCCTGCAGGATTTTCTCTTTTGTTTTATTTCCATTGATTTTGTGACCAATTTTTATTTAATTTATGGAAATTATGTGAAATAATTTCAGGAAAATTGAGTTCTTAGAACAATTTGACATTTAAAATGACTGCAGTCGTGTGAAAAAAAAAAGCCTAGGAAAATTGTGGGAGATTTGTTGAATTTGTGTATTTAGAAGGGCTATCAACAAATGAATTATTTGGTCATTTAAACCATAATTTATGTTTTTTCTGTCTTCTTAACATTCTTCTGCAAGCTGAATTTGATCATCGAAAGGGACGGATTTGGCCCCGGGCCTTGAGTTTGACACATGTGATCTAGGTGTATACTGACAGGATTACTATTGCAACAACACATCATTAGTAGGGTAAAACTAACCTGTCTCACGACAGTCTAAACCCAGCTCACGTTCCCTTACTGTGTATACTCCCTATTAATACCAATATTTTCATTGATTAGGAAGCCTAACAAGGTAACCAAGAGATGAGAAACACATTAGATGATAGATAATATTTTTAGTGTATTTTACAGCTGATTTAAGAAATCATTAGAGATGCTAACAGAAAGCTAACACAAGAGGAAGGCTATGTTTTATGGGTTGATTTATTAAAAGGTCAGTAATTGTGATTAATTGTAATTGAACTTTAGTAAATGAGAAAGTAATTGTATTTGACTTTCTGGGGACAATAATTTTTGTAATTGGAAAAAATGTGGGTAATTTTATTCGTGATTGAGTTGTAATTGAACATGGATAATTAAAGATGTAATTGTGCTTGGAAAATATAATTGACCTCAACCCTGGAAAACAAACTAGTTTGTTGGACATAAAAAATAAAAAATGTCAGGTGTGCGACTACGACAGAGTGGACGGAGGAAGTGAAAGAACAAAGGTCTTTTTTGTATTTACAACCACAGCATGAACGAGCAGCATCACAGCAGCCACCCTGTTTGAAAGTCTTCTCTATGTGGTCCAATTTGTTAGAGGTGAAGAGACCTTCACTGGTTTCACTGAGAGCAGTGGAGATGCTAAGCTGCTCTGCCCGCGCTCAGCAGCACATGTGTTGAGTCAGCCAAACACAATGGCTTAGCGCCACAGGTCCACGTCAAGGGCAGGACAGTTGAAAGGTCACGGTCTCGCTGTCCAAACACAAGCTTCACCCTGTGGGCTTACAGTGTTACAGTGTGCTCCTGCTGCTACAGGTAAACATGGAGCTAATCACTGCTACAGCACTCACCACACAATACCTGAGCTACATGATGTAAACATGTGATTATGGCTAGGTGAAATACTCAATAACACCCTGATTAAATGGAAACAACAGACTGTCAGTCAGTTCACCTACTAGTTAGTATCAGGGTTATCACCAGCAAAGTAGAGTGTGGGGCGCTGTGATTTCGATCCCCTAAACTGTGATTTCAATCTCCTATGCTGTAATTTCAATCCCCTACGCTGTGGTGTCGGCCCCTACGCTGTGATTTCAATCCCCTACGCTGTGATTTTGATCCCCTGTGCTGTAATGTCTGTCCCTACGCTGTGATATCAGCCCTTACACTGTGTGGGGGCTTTTCTGTAGTTTTTTCACTTTTTAAAAAAATCAGTATCGTTGTATTAATTGCTTCACACTCGGACACAAAAAGCACTCCCAAGCATCTGTTTACTACAGGCTATCTGCTGGGATGCCACCACCTTCACCTGAGGACCCTTGCAGCCACTTAGCTGCCCTCAATGTTGCCTGTGTGCATCCTCCGTTATGTAACCTATAATCACCATCCAATATAAACAGTGTGCTTCATAATCTAAATACAATCAATCAACTAAATAAAACAATAGACAAATATTGAATTATGGAGGGGGGGGGTGTTCATAAAGGTCCCAATATTAATGTGGGTCTTACAAAATACCCCATTTAAATTTGAAGAGAATACGGGCCAAAATATAGACCAGTTTTATCTGAAGTGGGTCGCAGATTTTAGGTGAGAAAACAAGACATTTCAACAACAATATGACCTACTTTGCACTTCCACCTTTAAATTTAAATAATAGGTAAAGTATGTAAGGCACCGACGATATCCAATCAATAAGTGACAGATTTCAGTCACTTTTTTTTTTTTTTTTTTTCGGGGAAATGTGAAATAATTTAAGTGAAATTGCAGGATTTTTGGAAAAATTGAGAATTCTTTCAACACTTTGCATTTAAAAATTACTGCCATCATGTGATATAAGCGTTGGAAAACTGCGAGCACTCGGAAATATTGTAAAGTTTCTTCTAATTTGTGTATTTTTGAGGGACTTAGATATCTACGACCAAATTAGTCGGTAATTTACACATTGATTCTTCATTTTCACTTTCTTCTGCGGGCCAAATTGGATGCCCTAAAGGGCTGGCATTGGCCCCTTGGCTTCGCATTTGACACTTATGCAGTAGATAGTAGAGGCACATGCATTTAACTGAACAAACTCCAAAGGTTGAACCTAAACCATCATTGACCAACCACGTACTACTAAGCCAATAGTTAGCTCTTTAACAACAAAACCAGCTTCACTATTAACAAATGTGAGAGAAATACAGATATCATTTATATAAATGTATGTAGGATTGATCCATAGCATAAAATGTTAACTTTGTGACAAGCTGAGCCAAAGGCGACGAGCTAAGTGGACGGTGGAAAGTCGGCAGTATTATCTACCAGGCTCAAGATTCTGCATCCAAGCTCCAGGTCTCACAGGGGAACGCTGGAATCTCCATATTGATGATGGAGCTCCAATAAACAATGAATCATGTTACTGAGACGCACCGGAAAAACAAAAAGAAAAGCTGAACAAACTGCAGAACGTTGTTTGGTTTTTTAACATCACACTTACAGTATGCATGATTTAACATTTAAATATTTATAATAACTGTATAAACCATATATAATCTTTATCATTATTAAAAATAAAAACAGTTTAAAATAAACTAAATGTAATGTGAACCAAATCCAATAACATATTTGAAACTCTTGCAAACCTGCAGTGTACTGAACTAATAAACCAACAGCATTAAAACAGATAATCTATCATGCAAAAATACTTTATAATGTAAATAACAAATACTGCATGATACATTGAATTTAAAGAAACATCTTGGCTTAGATACAAACAATCAGAAAAAAAAAAAAAACACTATCCGTCTTTATTGGAGCAGGATTTTTCTTATTTTTCACTCAATACATCCTGTTCAGTTCTTTGGAAAAATGTCCTGGGAGGAGGAGGAGGAGGAAAAAAGACTTTCACGCAGTGATTCAGAGGCACAGCATTCTCTCTCTCTCTCTCTCTCTCCCTCTCTCCCTCTCGCTCTCTCTCTCTGACAACCGGCGTTAATTGCAGATCCGACTCGCCCACACACTCCACGTTTCTCCTGGAAGAAGAATCTGAGGCGCTGAGATTGAAGTGAGATGAGGAGCGGAGCCAAAGATGCTGCAGCTGCCCGTTCCTCGCACCACCACCACCACCACCTCTACCTCCACCACCACCACCACCACGTGTTCCATCACATTTTTCACTGGAAACTTGTGCTGAGACACTAACGAGCAGTTACGCACGTTGACACACACACACACAGGGGGCACGCAAACACATAACATACAACAAGGCTAAAGCGTTTCATAAACACAGAGTCACGCATCGCTCTCTGAATACTACAGCATCCTCCGCTCCGTCGAATAAAAACCATTCATCAGCCCATCAGTGTGTGATTGTTTGAGTAGGGAAGTAAGGATATACCCCATACTGATGCAAATAAGAGGAGATTAAAATGGATAAAGCAGAGTATGTACATCGATATTCTACTTAAACAGTGCGCTGACACACTGTGGTGGCTGAAGTTAGCCAGTAAATGACGGACTGTTAAAGGACTCCCACCCAAAAGGACCTCTATCCTCAGGGTAGTGTCAGCAAACTGTTTAAGGGAGAGTAAAAGTTATCTTAGGAGAGCTTTTCTTCTCTGCTTCATTGACTACTACCAACCTGCAGAGTTGGATCTGTCGCCCCCTGCAGTCATATATTGTTTTTCGGGTCACAACTGTTTTTATCTTCTTTCTGTAAACTACAGAGGTTTACATCGACATTTTAAGCTTTTCTCTCGCTTTTTAGAGCAACCAAAAGCAGCGCAAGTTGTCATTTTGACCGAAAAAAACTTCTCAATGATCTAAAAAGCTGCAGAATTATCAAAAAAGCAGGCCGAATAGACCCATTTCATGTGACGTATGCATACTAAATTCGGTGCATGCGCGCAGGCTCGGTGCAAAATAACTGGAGAACTGCATTGTACTAACATCTGCACGCGATTGAAACACTTTTGTTTTCGCATAAAAACAACACAATGTTCCATTGCGGAAACCCGGTGGCTGGGAAGTATCAGGTGAATGCATTTAAAGAAATGAACACAAATGCAAAAAGGTCACAACACGAATGCAAAAGGGCCACAACGGAAGTGTTTCCGACGGACCGGTATTACAGACGGACACGTTTCTGGCGGAGAAGAACAAGAAGAAGACATCGAAACACGTATGAAAGTAAGTGAAAGTTGATTAGGATACTCTTATATGTGTCATATCAGGCTATCATATCATAATACCGGTCCGTCAGAAACACTTCCGTTGCGGAAACATTTCCGTTGTGGAAACACTTCCGTTGTGGCCATTTTGCATTAGTGTTGTGACCTTTTTGAATTTGTGTTTGTTTCTGTAAATGCATTCACCTGACACTTCCCAGCCACCGTAACAATGCCATTGTGTTACGTTGTTGTACACAAATAGAAGTACCAACAACCCAGTACTTAAATTTTTACAACACACTGGCTGGTGGGCACCCTTTTTAGAAGAATAGAAGAGACTTATGGTTACGTGCTATCAAACAGAGGCAGACAGTGAGGAGAAGATCGACTTAATGTAAAAATGGAAACTCATCCGATGAAACTGATCAGAATATGCGGAAATACACGGAAACCTTCGGTAACAGGACTACAGCAGCTCGCTTACCTGCCTACTTCATAACATATAGTTATAAGCCTCTAAAAACTTGTATGCTTTTAGGTTTTATTATGTATATACACTGGGTTTTTCTATCAGATATGTATAAATGCCTGGTCATTTATACAATGTGGGCCAGGAGCGCACATCGGATGACCATTCGTTTTCAGGAATGCTGCATGGGTCCCACAATTGTTCACCTGTACTTAAAGTGAGTTTCCTTAAATATAATATCATTGCCATTTTTACATTTTTCAAGCGTCACATATGGTAACAACATGGTTTCTGCACCGAGTATGACCACACGTTAGTCACGTGTCTTATGCTTGTCCACATTGAAATGGATCTATGCTTCACTCCAATAGAAAACAATGGGATGTTTACAGCTAGTGGGGCCGCGTGACATCATCAATCACGTGATTTCAAGTTGGAGGAACACAGTCTCTGAAACAGTGAAGTAGTTCCATTTTTAAAAGTTAATAAAATGAATATAGTGCATAATAATGCCTTTTATTAGACATATATCTATTAATAAATACAATTCAAAGGTTTTATGCCACATTTGTAAAACAGTGGAGGATTCCTTCAACCCTTGAACCCGTTTCAAGTGTTGCATGTCATGATACTCTATATCCTGACACTAAACAGTACAATGTACAGTCCAAAGTCCAAAATAATATGAAATACAATTTATTTCATTTTTTCATCGTTGTGAGAACAAGTAAATGGTAACTAACTGTAATTAAAAGTACAAATATCAAAAACAAGTGGTATGTTTATCAAACTATCAAATTATATATATTTTTAAGTTTAACTTTCACTTCGACAACAGATTCTGATTCTGTTAAGTTTTTCAATTCTTTTTTAAAAAGTAACCACATACATCTATCAAAGTGCCCAGTTTGTTTCATGAAAATAAAGCTAAAATACATTGAGGAGTGAGGTAGTTTAACAAGGTCCATCAAGGCCCCGGACCACAGATTGGACACACAACCAGCCACTGAGGGCAACACAACACAATCAGAAAAAAGGCCACACACATACACAAAAGTTATATGTGTCATTGTTTGTCTCTGTGTGGTTAAAAATACAGCCATTAGATTACAGTAAAACAGGAGTGTCAAACTTATTTTAGTTTTGGGACCAAATATGGAGCAGTTTGATCAGACTTTAGGTGGGAAAATGAGTAATTCCAACATTATTGTGCCCTAGTTTACACTTCTAGGTATACATAAAATACTAAATATGTAAGAAGCCGACAATAATAAGCAATAAGTGACATATATCAGTCTTAACACAAAAATTCCTACATTTTGTGACCAATTAATTAAGGAAAATGTTATGTCGAAATGTAAGAAAAATTCTAGGATTTTGTAAGAATTATAATTCATGTATTCTGTCATTTTTACTTGCTTCTGCGAGCCAAATTGGATGCCCCGAAGGGCCAGATTTGAGTTTGACACATGTGCATTAAAATATGTTTTCATATCACTGCATGTATTTTAAACCAGCGATTCTTAACTGGTGGGTCGGGACCCAAAAGTGGGTCGCAGATTTGTACTGGGTGGGTAGCGGACAGCTGGTCAAAAAAAAAAAAATACTTAATGTCTGTTTCTCATGTTGGACTTGCCTTTTATTTTTGAAAGAAACTTTTCTTTTAACAGGCATGCTGTGAAATGCAGGTTGCACAGGAAAATATATAGATTTATGTTTAAAAAAAAGATTACATATGTGCATTTTCAACAGCTGTTTTTGAAAAACTAAATTGAAAAAAAAAAGTGGGTCTCGATTTAATGACCGTGGCACAATGTGGGACCCAGTGTGAGACCAGTTGAGAACCCCTGTTTAAATCTGCTACGTTATCTAATATGTGACTTAGACTTCTAAATCTGTGAATTCTATTTGAGTTTATTTAACTGAGAGGTAAAAAATGACTGTTTTGTTTGATTAATGAAATTAAAAAATAACATGTTCACACTGTGTACAATATTAATGAGGAATGTGCTGTGTGGGTGTGCACTAACAACACTGGAGAATGTCAGCTTACTGCTGGCCTTTATTCTCTCACTGTGGCCACAGGTTAAGGTCAGTGCAAAGCCTCACAGTCAAAGCAGCAGAAAGCAGACATTCTCCTTTAAATCACTCACAGCCTTACATTCACTCGCCTTCAAAAGGCTTTTTATTTTCTATTTTTTCAACAATCAAATACTGAACACTCAGGTTGATCTGTTTTACATGGTAATGTCTATTGTAACAGATATGAACTATGATATTTGAATAACAAATGATATCTGGTGAAAAACGCATGTTTTTAAATGAATTGATGTTTGTTTGGTTATTTTTCATTATTTTCTTATTGTGAAGACACACAACCCAAATAAATTAGACATTTATACGATACTTGTTTTGTCTTGGAATAAACAGGCAGACATTAGCTATAAAATGTGTTGGGATCAAGTTTAAAAAGTAATACATGATGTTGTGTGAGAACACATTAAAAACAATTGTGAGACTTTTTTGTCCTTTTACTAAAGTGGAATAAGTCTTCCCAATGTGCATATGTGACATTTATTTGTGGAATACATGGAGTGGGGCATCACAATAAACCAGTGGTTTCCAACCTTTTTTGGATTGCGACCCTATTTTGATATCACAAATCTATTTATTTATTTATTTAGGTAGTTAGTTTTTGATCAATGTTTGTTATACTGTGTTAAAAAAAAATACAGATTAGTGCACAAAATCACAAGATGTTTAAAATTTGAGAAAGTGAAAGTATAGAATAGTTGTTTAAAAAAGTGACCCCAAAAAGGGTCACCACCCCAAGGTTGAAAAACACGGCATTAAACATAAACTGAAGCTGTTTTGTTTTTTTTTTCACTGAGATATAAATATGCATTATGTGATTTAAAATTACATTGTGTACATATTGGTATCGGTAAATACCAAAATGTAGTGTTAGACAAAAGCAGCATATCGGATATTGACAAAAACAACAACAAAAAAAAAAAACTGATATCGAACATCCCTACTACTTATAACACTAATCACTTATCACACACAATGATTACTATTTTACTAAACAAACACTGACAATTATGGGTCTTCTTCCTTTATTAAAGTATTCCTCATTTGCATATGTGATGTTTATCTGTGGAATACATCCACATTAAATGTAGTTTGAAGCTGTTATCTCCATAGAGATAAATACATACTATGTGATTTCAAAGGTTGGTGGGAACAGGATAAAAATATGAGTAAATATTGAAAATCATAAGTGGCAAAAAAAAAAATATATATATATATATATATATATATATATATATATATATATATATATATATATATATATAAATATATATATATTTCGACTACTTATAACACTAATACAGAAAATGGTCGTGTGTGTATCTACATGAATAAGAGTTAATAACAATATCCTGCAAAACGATTAAACATACAATCCAAAGTAAACTGATAAAAATGTATCATTTACCGCGATATTTAAACACACTGGTTACGATTTTACTAAACAATTCAACACTGACAACTTTGGGAAAAAACTCAGAGGGAGCTTTGAAACGTTTTCATATACTACTGACACACACACACACACACACACTGACAGTTGCTCAGTAAAGCCTCCTAAAGCCTCTCTCTCCCTCCTTCACATTGTTTCTATTTCCGTTACTTACCTTTCCTCCCGCGGCAGCTCGCTGTTTACGGTCTGTCTTTAGTCTGTAAACGGGGTGTAAACGGTGTGTGTCGGTGACTCCGGTGAATAAAGGTAATTTACGCGCTGGCTGCTATTTTAGGTTAAAGAACAAACTCAGAAAAGCAGAGTCGCTCTAGTCAGAGAAGCTCCGCCCCTTTTCTGACGAGCTTTTCTCTCTCTCTCTCTCTCTCTCTCTCTCTCTCTCTCTCTCTCTCTCTCTCTCTCTCTCTCTCTGCTTTAACAGACGTCATGAAGTGTCGTAAGTAACAGTAGAAAAAGGCTGTGTCTGTAATTATCTGTCGGTGGTTTAAGTAGAGATGTGATTATTATAACATGTTGTTTGGAAGCTTCACTTTCTTTCTTGCTTCCTTTCTTATTTTCTGTCTTTTTTTCTTTCCTTTTTTACATATTTCTTTCTTCTTTTTCTTTCTTTCTTTTTATTTATTTATTTCCTCCTTTCTTTCTTTCTTTCTTTCTTTCTTTCTTTCTTTCTTTCTTTCTTTCTTTATTCTAACAACCCTGCCCTCCTTAAAGTGATAAAACATCAAACTTGATTTGAATCACTAAAGTCTCTGTGTGAATAAATGTGAGTAATTTAACCACTGTGCTTCTTCTTCTTCTTCTTCTTCTTCTTCTTCTTCTTCTTCTTCTTCTTCTTCTTCTTCTTCTTCTTCTTCTTCTTCTTTTTCTCAGCCAATCACAGACCCCCTGTGTGTGTCACAGGAAGAAGGAGGAGTAAATAATAGGCCCCGCCCCCTCCCGATTCCAACAAACTGCTGAAGAAACAGGTGTTAGAAAATCAATACAACCCACAGCTTTTATGGTAAAAGGTATTAAAAACAACAAGGTAAAGTTACTTAATAGATAAATAAAAAAACACCAATAATAACAAGATTTGTACAGTAAAGTAAATTAAAGTTATTTATTAGGTCAAGTTACACATGAGGTAAAGTTACTTAATAGGTCAAGTTACATATTAGGTAAAGTTACATATTAGGTAAAGTTACATATTAGGTAGAGTTACATATTAGTTAAAGTTAAACAATGTAAAGTTACACCTGAAGTAAAGTCACACAATGAATGTCATGTTACACACCAAGTATAGTTATGTATGAAGTAAAGTTACACAATGTTAAGTTATACATTAGGTAAAGTTACATGATTAAAGTGACATATGAGATTTATAGTTTCGTTTTTAATGTTTAGTATTTTTTTTTATTTTTATTTTTTCAAATTAGTCATACAGTCGTATTTGTCACTTAAATAAATATAGTCGAGGAAAACTATGCCAAAAACTAAATTAACACTTTCTGTAAAGCTTTTAATAATTGCGCTTCATGAAGCAAGATACATTATATTTTAGACAATGTTACATTGATGTATAACAAAGTAGCTTTATAAAGTCTATAATTGTTTGTTTTTAACAGACTAGAACAGATGCAGGCATAGACATTTACATTCTGCTGTGTTTGAGACTAATCCCAAGGGCTACGTGTCATATTGATGTGTACTTTTGTCAATCTCCAAATAATTGAAAATACAAATGAAATAAAACGTCATATGTAGTGCTATAAGTGAGCACATCATGAATAGCAAGAACACTTTTCTGACACGGTGAGTTTGTTCATTTGTCAGTCACAGCGTGCTTGCAGCATGTAGAAGTTAGCATTGTGGAAGTGTCCGCACTAGCTGTCTGTGCTAGCTGCTACATGTTTAGCACTGAGGTGGTAGCGGGGGCTACAAATCTCCGGTAATAAGGCAAACTCTTTCTTGCACAATTTGCACACAACTAGGCTTTAATTTTCCATCCGGTGTATTTAAAAGCCAAAATTAACGCAAAGGGAGCTGAGCAGCTCTGCAGTCCTCTTTCTTGTATGGGCTCCATGCACACAGGAACATGACGTAATATCTGCTGAAATGTCTGGAAGGCTGTTTACTTCTGCTACTACTGTGCTATGCTAGCAATCTCACCGCTCGGTTTAGTCAATATTTGCCTTTTATTATCACATCTTTTAGTTGTTGTTTTGTGTTCCTATTTGTGTCTTCCCTTACGTGTAATACGACATGTAAGCGAACAAAGCTTTGTCTCCAAAAACACGAGGACAGCAGTTCAAGCCACCACTGCTGTGTGCCACTCTTCACCTCCTATTGTGTTCCAAGTAACTTTACATTCAAGTTGAAAATAATTTATGATACGGAAGTGTATAATGCACCCCATAATCATTTTTAGCCAGCTGATGAACTTATCTTTTGGTGTCTTTGAATAGGTTAATATGTTTTTATTTTCCAGGCTACCTGTGAGCAGCTGTAAACTGTGGGATGTTGCGATCTTAGGAAGTGGGTCACCAGTTGAAATTGACGAGAAATAATGCTTTCTTCAGTTATATATATAAAACTCTTCTCACAACATCACTATCATTGTGTGGATTTACAATAATTTGGTCACAAGTTAATATGAGCTCTTGGCATCTGTTTCGCTGAATACAATACATACGTGTACTGTGATTAAACCTGTGATGGGATAACTGAATTTATTAGGTGTTGGACACATTATAGGTCAATGAAAGTTCAAAGCATAAATCTTGTATGTGTAAGACATGTCTTCTGCATGATGTTCAAGTATGTTTATGACATTTCACTTGCTTAACTTTTACCACCGACACATTCAAGTTTTTCAGATCTTATATCAGATGGTGCAGTCGTTTCCAAATTGTTGAAAGAACTTTTTCTCAATGTGGAAAATTTTCCTCAAAATATTCCCCTAATTTCCAAAATCAGGTTAATTTAAGTGAAGATCTTGCAGGGACTGATATACTCACATACTTTATCATTAATAATCTAATTCATATGTGGAAGTGCAAACCAGTGCACATTAATGTTGAAATTCTTCTTTTTCCAATGTAAAATCTGTGGCCTATGTAAATTCAAACTGGTCCATATTTGGCTCCTGAACTAAAATGAGATTGACACACCTGATGTATATTATTTCTCCTGACACTGGGAGTCCAAACTCGTATCTCACCCGTTGAAGTCTTCACATGTAGGATGTGATGTTCCACCTTTCTCCACTTTCTCTTCTCCTTATTGCTCTACCACTTTTCTTCATCTTTCTTTCTTTCCTTTTTTGCCACTTTTCCTGACCAGCTGGCTCTGGATGCTCCGTCTACAGAAATGAATAAAGAGGACATGTTGGGCATGTGTTACATGGCAACGAGCTCTCAGGGCCAGACACAGCTGTCACTCACTACTTTAGAAGCTGTGGATGAATGCTTGTTCTTTGCCACTTACAAAGTTCAGAAGAACAGAAATATATAAAGATGAACTACAACCAGAAGTGAAAGTAATGGATTACAAGCAGAGCTTTAAATTAACACCCGCCAACCCTCCAATTGCTGGTAAAAATTACCTTTGGCAGGTAACATTGTTGTGTTACTAGCCTTTTTGGCTGGTGAAAAATGAAACAAATACCACTGCATCTGTTTGAATCGGCAAGCTGCAGAAACGATGCGACAAGTCATTGTTGCCAGATTGGGCTGTTTTCCACCAAGAAATTTGAGTGTGTTTAGATTTTAAAACGTTATGTGTATCTGGCAACACTGCTGGTTGTATTAACCCTACATTTCCCATGAACACTATGTTGTGACCAGTGACGTGCAATCAGGGTAGGCAAGGTAGGCAATGCCTACCCAGGGGGAATTGATATTTTGATTATTTGTTTTAATTATAATATAATTATAAATTACTTATTTTTCCATTTCCTACAGTACCTCTAAGTTTGAAAGTGTCAGCTTTTTGTGCTTTTCATAGCCCAAATGACTAAACAGCGCTATTTCCTGGTACAGCAGAGACACTGCACAGTCTCACTCCACTGTAAGGAAGGAGGAGGCCACGCCCCCTCCCAAAAGCACATTGCTGCTCTGCCTCTGTTCCCATAGCGTGTTTTTATGTGTTTGCGCATGCGCAGTCAGTTCCCCAAGATGACAACCTTTTATGTTAAAATGCAGCTCTCTACGCTGCCATTGGACATAACCGCACTATGCTAAATGCTATACATAAGTTCACAGTACATTAGTGAATTGATAGCACGTGGCTGCCGCTGCTACGTTCTCTAGCTAGTGGGCGAGATAACACTACAGTCATGATGACAGCGCTAGAGATGATAAAGAAACTTTCTTTTGAGGAAAAACAACAACTTTTAAACTGTGGGAGACCAACACTTGAGTTACCAGAGCTTCAGCAAAGGTAAGGTCAGAACATGTTTCATACTTTTCACAGTGAATGGTACAAAAGGAAGGATTAACTTTGTGGATGCTCCTCACTGAGGCTGTTCTAAGTTTTTGTTGTCATTTTCCCCATTTTCTCTGTGTTTCCAAAACAAAACAACGGATGTGCTGTCGTGTCATGAGATATATCTTGATGGAGAGTATGGAGGCTATATTAAATAATTGTTTATGTTTCTTTAATGGTGTTTATGATGTTGATTTTGTTAGGTGACTAAATGCTTGTTCATGTGGATCTTGTTGGGTTTTTTCTTTCTTATTATGAATTTTATATTTTGATAGGCGCATTGAGATGACTTTGTTGGAAATTGCTTAATACATATATAGTTGAATTGAATTAAATTAACTCTTGCCAGCAGAAACGGAAAGGGAATTGTCATTGGTGTTAACATTGATTTGCAACGCCCTGCCTACCCTACCCTAGTGCTCACGGCACCTTCACTGGTTCTAACTTCAGTGTTCCAGGGATCAATTTTAATCTGAGTTAAGTTTGTTTATTAAGTTATGAGAATATACTTTATAAAAGGTTCACTTCTCCAACACACCCAAAGTTCCATATTGCACATTTTAGGCATTGTTACAACATTGTTTTTAAATTAAATGTTTATGTTTTTTACCATTTTAATGTATTTCTGCAATCAATTAAAACAAAAACTATTTAAAGAAACATGAATGCTTAAATCTATTCTGTGGCACTCATAATGTAGTTATTTTGATGGAAAAAAATTTGGCTGGTGGAAAATCTGGTTGGCTCGTAACTTTAAGAATCTACTAGCCATTCTGGCTGGTGATCTAAAAAGTTAATTTAAAAAGTAATCACATTGCTGTCATTGATTTGCTTTTATGGGTACTTTCTAGATCAGTAATTTTACATCTACTTTTGTACATTTTAAAAGAAGTAAAGTAATTCATTACATTTCTACACCCAACCGTTACTGAGTGAATTATTATTTTTTGTTTTAAAATGATCAACGGACATTGTGAAACTACAAAATATGAAATGACCAGACAACAATCAAATGCATCACATCATAGCCAACCAATCAGATGAAACGTAATGCAACAAAACACCAAAACAGCATTGAATGCCTGATGTTTCAGCCTGAGCATTTGTTTATATTGAATTCAATTCATTGGTGTTATTTTATTAAAAAAACAAAAAACAAACCTTGTATTTTATGGAAATTCTGTGGAAAATAAATGAAGATTTGGTCTATTCCTTTTTAAGTTTATATATGAGAAGTGGCAACATTTATTACCAACAATAAATGTGGGGGGTGAAAGTAACAAACAAATCTTACTTTGAGTGCTATTTAATTGAGCTACTTTTTACTTGTACTTAAGTGTTTTATGTATGACTTACTTGTACTTGTACTTGAATACAATTTCAATCAAGTAACAGTACCTCTACTTGAGTAGATATATTAGTACTCTTTACACTTCTGGCTACAACAGAAAGAGGCGTCTTCACAGGAATATCCAGATCACACAAAAACAACACTTATGATCAACATATTCCTGTTAAACGTATTTGTCCAGGTTTTACCAGCATCTCTTTGTCATGTTGAATTAAAGGAAAAATCTTCCATATATGACGAAATATCCAATCGGATTCACCCAGCTGCAGCGATGTGCCAAATATCCGTTTGTTCCAGCCATGCTTTTCATGCCGACAGCTGGCATTTCCCACATTGCACCAAAACCACAAATAGACCTAGACACTTTTTCTTTCCAATTAAAAAGTGCACGCCTCTAGCTTTATTAGGCTTTACAAGTCGAGTTTGATCTGTAATGCGATAGCAAAGGGGGTGGTGGAAAAAAAGAAAGATGTTTATGTCGTAAATGTGGGAAGCACAAACAGATCACTTAGTGGGACAGCAATCAAAGCAGCCAGCTCTGAAATAACACTTCATTATCTGAGACTCATTAGAAAAAGCAGAGGATGCCCAACGATCCACACTGACTTTTACACACGATGATGCAGTGATATGAAGTTACCCTTGACATGCAAGGTAACATGAACTCCTGCAGATCCACCAACAGACGTCTCTATAACCCACGGCTATGGGCCTTTGCCTTGGTCGTGTGTCTGGATATGCAAAATGTTATGGATTTAAAGAGGGTTTTTAATGAGGAAATAAGATGAACAAATTGTTTTTAGCTCTTTGTATTACTGTGATTTCAGACATAATTCTTTGAGAAGAGCACATTTTAGACCACGTGTGTCAAACTCATGGCCAGGGGGCCAAATCTGACCCTTTGGAGCATCCAATTTGGCTCGCAGGAAAAAGTAAAAATGACAGAGAAAAACATGAATCGTTGTGTAATTAACTCAACAATATTTGCAGGGGCTCACAATTTCCCCGCTGCTATCATTTTTTATGTTAAACTGTTGAAAAAACTCAAAATTCCTACAAAATCCTTTAATTTTCCTTAAATGAATACATACTGCATAATGTTAAATAAATAGTAAATGGTCAAAAATCAAGGAAATGCATCTCTTATTGCTTTGATATTGTCACTTTCTTACATATATTGTATTTTATACGTAGAAGTGCAAACTAATTAGGAACAAGAATTTTGTAATTACTTGTTTTACCACATAAAATCATAAAATGTTGCTCACTGGAGTTCAAACTGCTCATGGCTAAACTAAAATGAGTTTGACACCCCTCATGGTTTGAGCATCAGGATCTAAAATGGCTTTTTCTTTAAAATACATAATCAAATCCTGGCTCCATTGTACTGAACTTCGAATACCACTTTTAAATTCCTTGATTTTGAGAATGTTTTAAATGTATTTATCCATTTATCTTGCCATGTCTGCATAAGTCATTAAAGTTTAACACTAAATGTAGTGCAATGTTTTTTTCTTTTTTTTTGACAGCAATGATTGGTTTATTCATGCAAAAAGTAAAATAGTGCATTTTTTATGTTGTGTGATCATAAACATCTTTTGTGTAGTCTTTAGAAGGAATTTAGTGAAATTGTTTGTGAGGAAATTCCAAGTTATGAAAAAAAAAATTTCCACTATTTGTGATAAAAAAAAAATAGAAATATTAAACTATGGCAGTCATGTGATATAAACATGGTTAAACTGTGGAAAAAAATTAGAAAAAATGAAAAAAATATTGCTCAAATTTTAATTTTGAATTTTTGAAGGCCACTGGTAACACCTTCCCAATGTCTTGTGGTGTTTCCTGACCCCAAGGTTGAGAACACCTGCTGTAGAGGGCCAATTTTGTCCCCCGGGCCTTGTATTTTAGACCATTTGAGTCTAAACAAACAAATGTTTTTAACATTTGTTTGTTAAAAAAAACAAAGTATCCACATCCCTCCAGCACTGAATAACATCCAACAGGTGAAGTAAACGGAACGTCACATAACATCCAGCGTGGGTCAGGATGACAGTCGTTATTTAGTTAGTTTTTTTTGCCATTGGCAGCCAAATACTTTTATGACTTAATTGACATGGAGACGATGCAGCTTCAGTATATCTGGTAAAAAGAGTTAATAATAAAGGAAATGATGCGACTCAAGCAGCAGCAGCAGGTATAGATGAGAGACTGTTCTCCTCCTGAGGCTCAGAGAATGTCAGCTTACTAAAGTCCTCCTGATGATGAGATGATCTCTCCTGAGATTTACACACATCTTTGCTTTCCTAATGGATTCATCTCTATTCAACACACAAAAGTAACACAAACATTTGGAGAGATTTACATTATAACAAGGAAGTGTCTATTGATACAGAAACGTATCAATAGCCCCCGGTACTATGGGTACGTTTTCCAGACCTTTTCTACATAAGAGTAATGTGCCTGTCTTTTCACCGTCACAGGATGTCTCCTCCATGAACCGCCACCTTAACGTGGTGGAGGGGTTTGAGTACCCGAATGATCCTGGGAACTATGTTGTCGGGGGCTTAATGTCCCTGGTAGGGTCTCCCAAGGCAAACAGGTCCCAGGTGACGGGTCCGACTAAGAGCGGTTCAATAGCCATATATGTACATGAAACAACAAAGGCAGTTCACGTCGCCCGGAGTGGCGCTACCGGGGCCCCACCTTGGAGCCAGGCCCGGGGTTGGGGCTCGAGTGCGAGCGCCTGGTGGCCGGGGCTTTGCCCACGGCCCCGGCCGGGCAGAGCCCGAAAGGACGACGTGGGCCTGCCCTCCCGTAGGCCCACTACCCGCAGGAGGGATCATATGAGGCCAGTGCAATGTGGATCGGGCAGTCGTCCAGGGCGGGGGCCTTGGCGATCTGATCCCCGGCTACAGAAGCTAGCGTTAGGGACGTGGAATGTCACCTCTCTGGCGGGGAAGGAGCCTGAGCTTGTGTGCGAGGTGAAGAAGTTCGGACTTGATATAGTCGGTCTCACCTCGACACATAACAAGGGCTCTGGAACCAGCCTTCTCGACAGGGGTTGGACTCTCTTCTACTCTGGAGTCGCCAATGGTGAGAGGTGCTGGGCCGCGGTGGCTATACTTCTTGCCCCCCGACTTAGTGCCTGTACGTTGGAGTTTACCCCGGCAGACGAGAGGGTAGCCTCCCTCCACCTTCGGGTGGGGGGACGGATCATGACTGTTGTTTGTGCCTATGGGCCAAACAGCAGCTCGGAGTATCCACCCTTCTTGGATTCCTTAGAGGGAGTACTGGAGAGTGCTCCTTCTGGGGATTCCCTCGTTCTGCTGGGGGACTTCAACGCTCACGTTGGCAGCGACAGTGAGACCTGGAGGGGCGTGATTGGGAGGAACGGCCCCCCTGATCGGAACTCGAGCGGTGTTTTGTTGTTGGACTTCTGTGCTCATCACAGATTGTCCATAACAAACACCATGTTCAAGCATAAGGGTGTCCATATGTGCACTTGGCACCAGGACACCCTAGGCCGCAGTTCGATGATCGACTTCGTAGTCGTGTCATTGGACTTGCGGCCGCATGTCTTGGACACTTGGGTAAAGAGAGGGGTGGAGCTGTCAACTGATCACCACCTGGTGGTGAGTTGGCTCCGATGGCGGGGGAGGATGCCGGTTAGACCTGGCAGACCCAAACGTATAGTGAGGGTCTGCTGGGAACGCCTGGCAGAGTCTCCCGTCAGAAGGAGCTTCAACTCCCACCTCCGGGAAAACTTCAACCATGTCTCGGAGGAGGCGGGGGACATTGAGTCCGAGTGGGCCATGTTCCGTGCCTCTGTTGCTGAGGCGGCTGATCGGTGCTGTGGCCGCAAGGTAGTCGGTGCCTGTCGTGGCGGCAATACCCGAACCCGTTGGTGGACATCGGGGGTGAGGGATGCTGTCAAGCTGAAGAAGGAGTCCTACCGGGCCTTTTTGGCCTCTGGAACTCCGGAGGCAGCAGACAGGTACCGACGGGCCAAGCGGAGTGCAGCCACGGCGGTCGCCGAGGCAAAAGCCCGGACATGGGAGGAGTTTGGTGAGGCCATGGAGAACGACTTCCGGACGGCTTCGAAGAGATTCTGGACCACCATCCGGCGTCTCAGGAGGGGGAAGCAGTGCACCGTCAACACTGTATGATGCGGATGGTGCGCTGCTGACCTTGACTCGAGACGTTGTGGATCGGTGGGGGGAATACTTCGAAGACCTCCTCAATCCCACCGACACGCCTTCCAATTAGGAAGCAGGGCCCAGGGACCCGAGAGTGGGCTCTCCTACTGTATCTCTGGGGCTGAGGTTGCCGAGGTGGTTAAAAAGCTCCTCGGTGGCAGGGCTCCGGGGGTGGATGAGATCCGCCCGGAGTTCCTCAAGGCCCTGGATGTTGTGGGGCTGTCATGGCTGACACGACTCTGCAACATCGCGTGGACATCGGGGGCAGCGCCTCTGGATTGGCAGACTGGGGTGGTGGTCCCCCTTTTTAAGAAGGGGGACCGGAGGGTGTGTTCCAATTATAGAGGGATCACACTCCTCAGCCTCCCCGGTAAGGTCTATTCAGGGGTACTGGAGAGGAGGGTCCACCAGATAGTTGAACCTCGGATTCAGGAGGAGCAATGTGGTTTTCGTCCTGGCCGTGGAACTGTGGACCAGCTCTACACCGTCAGCAGGGTCCTTGAGAAGTCATGGGAATTTGCCCAACCAGTCCACATGTGTTTTGTGGACCTGGAAAAGGCATTTAACCGTGTCCCTCGGGGATTCCTGTGGGGGGTCCTCCGGTAGTATGGGGTATCTAACCTCCTGATAGGAGCTGTTTGTTCCCTGTATGACCGGAGTCAGAGTCTGGTCCGCATTGCCGGCAGTAAGTCGAAATCGTTTCCGGTGAGGGTTGGACTCCGCCAGGGCTGCCCTTTGTCACCGATTCTGTTCATAACTTTTATGGACAGAATTCCTAGGCACAGTCAGGGCGTTGAGGGGGTCCGGTTCGGGAGCCTCAGTATTGCATCACTGCTTTTTGCAGATGATGTAGTCCTGTTGGCTCCAACATGCCGTGACCTTCAACTCTCACTGGATCGGTTCGCAGCAGAGTGTGAAGCGGCCGGAATGAGAATCAGCACCTCCAAATCCGAGTCCATGGTTCTCGACCGGAAAAAGGTGGAGTGCCTTCTACGGGTTGGAGATGAGGTTCTGCCCCAGGTGGAGGAGTTCAAGTACCTCGGGGTCTTGTTCACGAGTGAGGGAAGGATGGAGCGAGAGATCGACAGGTGGATTGGTGCGGCGTCTGCAGTGATGCGTAGTCTGCACCGGTCCGTCATTGTAAAAAGGGAGCTGAGCCAAAAAGCGAAGCTCTCGATTTACAGGTTGGTCTACGTTCCAACCCTCACCTATGGTCATGAACTTTGGGTCATGACCGAAAGAACAAGATCACGGGTACAAGCGGCCAAAATGAGTTTCCTCCGTAGGGTGGCTGGGCTCTCCCTTAGAGATAGGGTGAGAATCTCAGTCATTCGGGAGGGGCTCAAAGTAGAGTCGCTGCTGCTCCGCATCGAGAAGAGCCAGATGAGGTGGCTCGGGCACCTAATTAGGATGCACGTCCCTCCGGAAGGAGGCCCCGGGGAAGACCCAGGACACGCTGGAGAGACTATGTCTCTCGGCTGGCCTGGGAACGTCTCGCGGGGTCCCCCCGGAAGAGCTGCAGGAAGTGGCCGGGGAGAGGGAAGTCTGGGCCTCCCTACTGAGGATGCTGCCCCCGCGACCCGGAAACGGCTAAGCGGGAGAAGATGGATGGATGGATGGAAGGATGGCCAAGTGCAGGTAGGTGCCTGACTGTTGTTGTAGTGTAATAATAAACAAATACAACACAATATGAGTGTTATTGATCAGTTTGAACTCCTGGATTTATAGTTTACACATAAACATGTTTTGCATCTGGTTTAATTAAGGCAAACATTCGCACTAGGTTTTTGACTAAAGGTTTTTTTTTTTTGATTAAAATGTATTTGTGGGATTAAGATTCCGACATTCAAACACACTTTAATGCTTTTCAGGAGATCAATCTTTGATGTTGTCCGTCTGTGCGTTTGTGCGTGTCCAAACACTCGTTTTCTCACACAGGCACATATCACTGTTTTGCAAATTTAACACATTTTCTGACTAGATGATTGCATCATGAACAGCGATGTGTGTAAGCATGTCTGTGTACGTGTGACTTCTCTGACATTGTTAAAACAGGTGCCATCACTTCTCATTCCCACCATTTAAATAGGAAAAAAGACACTTCATCGAGTGCGAGTTGAATCAAGGGAACGAGTGGGAGAAAAAAAACGCTTTCCTTTGCAGCCTTTAGCCACTTTTCACTGGCATCTTAGTTACCATTTCACATCAAGCTAATTCTACTGTAATTTAAATTGTCAGACCATAAAGCTATAAATATGTGCAACAGCCGTGGGCTGGATTTAAGGACAACAGAGTATCAGCTTCTTTCCACATTAACATCAAACATTATTAGGTATTTTTACTTGCATTTACTTTGAACTTTTACAGCTTTTAATGTAAGGATACACAGATCGATGATCATTTTGGGGGATTGGCGATCAGCTGATACATGCATATGAAACCTATCTTTTCCACCAACCTTTTCCACCTACGCAAAGGTCTTAAAGGGATCATCCACTGTTTTTGCAAATGAGGCCTAAAATCTTTGAAATGTCATTATTAGTAGATCTATGTCTAACAAAACACATTATTGTGCACCATATTAATTTAATAGCCTTTTAAAAATGGGACTATTTTACAGTTTTCGAGCCTGTGTTCCTCCATCTTGAAATCACATGATTGATGATGTCACACGGCCCCACTGCCTGTAAACATCCCATTGTTTTCCATTGGAATGAAGCATTTAGCCTGATTTTTTAGATCATTCAGCAACTTTTTAGATCATTTATCAGCTTTTTAGATCATTTAGCAGCTTTTTCAGTCAAAATGACAACTTTTGCTGCTTTTGGTTGTTTTAAAAAAAAAAACAGGAAAAGTTAAAAATGTCGTTGTAACCCTTTTATTTACCGAAAAAGGATAAAACAGTTGTGACCACAAAAATAATCCATGACCACAGGGGTCGACAGTTCCAACTCTGTGGTTTGGTAGTAACAATAAAGCAGAGAAGAATAGTTCTCCTAAGGGACCTTTACTCTCCCTTAAAGGGGACATATTATGAAAAATCCACTTTTGCAGTCTTTTTTAACACAATTGAGGTAACTTGAGTGTCCACACGGCACACAAAATATGAAATAAATCCATCCAGTCATTTGTTTGTGCTCTGTATAAGTCTTACAACACAGAGAAAATTGCTTTGTTTCAAATTTTACACATTTGTGACGTTACAAATTAAATCAAGAAAGAAAATTCCCGCAACCCCCGCTGGTGACTCCACCCTAACCTGCTAAAACATTTGCGAAAGTCTGCAATTGTTTGTATTGCTGGCAAAGGAGTGATGGCTACCGGTAAAACTAAATACAAAACTTTTCTGCCTCCGCAGTGAACGTACACTGTAGTGTAAGCACTATTTGTTTATGCGGAAGTGTACTCTGCTCTTGTGGTTTGGCGCATTGGCGAACCTGTTTTATTGCCTCGTATCGCTGATCTGACATATTGCGATTCAGCGGTTGGAGAAAACAAATGATTATCACCTTAAATGCAATATTCCTGTAGTCAGAAGAGCAATGGAGGAGCTTAACACTCCGGTGAGAGTTTGGATGACTGCTGCTGCTGCTGTGAGACCCTAATGCTGCATTCACACCGGATGCGTCACAAAATGTACGTACATCCAGATTACATACAAAATCAATGGATAGACGCGTCCCAGATGCGAAATCTTTCCAGTGCGGCGGTGCGATCCGATCCGCACGTCAAGTGCGTTGGCTGTGCGAGCACGTTCCCGATTTTACGCATATCCGTACATTTGTCAGAGTTGAAAATATTGCGACAGTTTCCCATGACGAAAGCCAGAGTCTTTGTTGACGATGACGTCAGGCCGTCAACACGGACACCGGTCTGTTCACCCATTCAACCATGGAGTAGAAGCTGTGTGTGACCACCTGGAGCTGTATGACACAGCCTTCATAACCAGGACTGCACTAGGAAGGATTTGGCGTGGAGGAGAATTAGCGAGGAGGTGGTAGTAGCAGGTAAAAGTTATCTCTGTAGTTTTCATCTTTGAAAGTTTGCACTGAGCTAGGATAGCATTAGCCGCTAATCACACCGGCTTTTTTCACTGTTGGTTTATGTCTATGAGAGGAGAAAAAGGAGTGCAGCTCCTCACTTCAGCAGACAGTGAAACTCACCAAGTTAGATGTGTTGCTGGTGGGCGGGGCTTGGCTTCAGACGTGCGTATGAAGCAAATTGGGGTACGTACCTGCGGTACGTTTCGTGCTGCAGAAGCGTCCGGTGCCGCAGAAGACGCATTTGGTGTGAACGCAGCATTAGCGCTGAGAAAGGCTCACTTACGTACATTGTTTAACTGTAATGCGCAGTTTTTTGGCTGAAAACAATAACAACAGTGTGTGGATAGCACAAATAAAATTGCTTTGGTTATCACTGATCACCCTGTAAAAGAGCGAGACATGAAGTGAGTGGGCGTCTATAGACCCATACCGCAGGACCTCACAGGTCACATGATGTACGGCCCTCTGCCATGATGGAAGAACAAGCCACCGCAGGAAACGTTTTAGCGAATCAGAGAGCCCCCAGCGATAGTAAACGTTTGCGCTGTGTTTGGGTGTTCTCACACGGCTGGGACTGGAGTACACTAGTCTTTCTTCAGGATAGTAAATTAAACTAAACTAAACTAAATAAACTCAATTGTTTTATTTGCCTTGATCCAAGCGTGCAGATCTATTTTTCACACATCAATAAAATAGCTCAGATTCTGAAAAACCAGCATTGAAGAATTAGCCTTCTAACCCTGGAGGCAACCACACGAGTCCATTATGAATAAAAGCAGCTACTTCACACATCCAGCCACAAACAAACTGGTTGTAAGCTTCCAGTCCCTTGAAACTTTTCATGTGGTCCATTGTGTATGAGCTAGCTGTAAAGACGAGGTAGTTCACAATGTCAGGATAAGTCACTCCAGAGAAATACGAGACATCTTTATTCCGTTTGTCAACAGGAACGCTGTAGGGGTCATTCCTGCTGATCAGACCCAGTTTCTCCTTGTAACAACTTCTCTCAACTTTTGGTAGAGTGTCAAGATAATTCGTGGCCTCCGACATATTGAGGCCAAACGGAGACGACCTTCGACAATCGTTTAGCACTTGGGCTGCTTTCAATAAGTAAAAAAAAACACTATTGTTCAAGTATTCCAAGATGGCGCTGGGTCAATGTGCCGTGACATCAGTCGCAAGGGTCTATAGACACGCCCACTCATGAATATGCATAAGTCGGCCACAAAACGGCTTGATTTCAGAACTGCTCCGAGTTTGGAAAAATAAACCTCAAATACTATGTTTTTGGGTTTCGTAGAACAAATGGAAATGGGTGAAAAATTGCATATGTCCCCTTTAAACAGTGCACAGTTGCCTCTCTGATGGCTAAAGTTAGCGAGTAATCACAGACTGTTGAAGACATGCAAACCCTGAGGACAGAAGTCCGTTTGGGTGGGAGTGGCCGTGATTTACTCACTAAGTTCGCTAACTTCATCAGGGTAACAATTGAGAGATATTTCTTTTATTTTTGTATTTTTCAATGTTAGTCTATCTGACTCTGACACTCTGAACTCTGTTACTTTAGCTACACGCTGGTTTCCAACCGACACACTTTGTGCACTCTCTACATAACCCCAAGGTCATGATGCAGTCGGTTGGACTGGATCATTGTGATAAATCAGCCAAAAAACGTTCACACTCACTCTTGTGTGAGCTGTTTGCAGGAGCAATAGGCCTACTAAAAATTTCCTTGTGACTAATTAGAATAAAACACATTGAGAAATATTATTACTCTTGTCATCTGTCCTCGGAGCTGTTCAATTAAAAGATCTGGAAGAAGGTAGAAAAAAAACCATACATATTGTTACCCTGATGAAGCTCCTCAGACCCAAACATTTTTATTACTTCTCTTTTTTTGCACAAAATGTAAAAAAATTAAAGAGTAAAGGAAATTATATTATTAAGTATTTTGGACAGCAATGTTCTAACCTTTAATTTATATTTGAGATAACTACCTCATGTGCATTTAAAACAACAAGTTTGTATTGTTTTATTTTAAAACAAGATTGAAACATTCAAGGTGTATGTTGTCAGTTACGGAAAAAAAATTGAGATAGGCAGCTCAGTCGTCTTGAAGATCAGTGATCGAAAATTGTAATGGGTGCACCCCTAATTTAAACGCATTGCTAAGCTAAAAGTAAACTGAGTTACATCTTTCCTCACAAAGCCTGAAAAGCTTCGCTGTCACGCAAATGTAAAGGTAGAAATCTCAGCAAACCTTGTGACTCACCAGGCTCAGAGAGAAGCTGTACAACCCTAATCCAGGGGAGATAATTTGCTATTCATGTTTTACAAACGGTCTTGGGAAGAATCCCTGAATCTTTTTTGGCGAGTGCAGTCAGTCGCGAACGCGTGTCATTGTGTGTGAAAAGGCAGCAGGACGGCTTTGTGTCATGTTGTGTGTGTGTGTGTGTGTGTGTGTGTGTGTGTGTGTGTGTGTGTGTGTGTGTGTGTGTGTGTGTGTGTGTGTGTGTGTGTGTTGCCATCGTCGGCTTTCTTTCAGGCAGACTTTGTCTTTCCAGTATTTTCTCACTGGTTTTCTAGCAGGTAAATGGAGGCTCGACTATGTGACACGTGCACGTTTTCCTACAACAGGTCATAAATTAGCGTGTCAGGCCTGCGCGTCACAGATTAAACATGCTTTGTTTAGGGTGATTTATGGGGGCGCTATGGCACTTGGCTGTGGTTTGATGATGGTGGGGGGAATGGGGGGAGGGTTAGTGACTGTCAGATTTGTCTTACAGGAAGACTGATGTGTAGCTGCTGTGAGGATGCCCAGTGCACACACACCTCTGCCATTAATCACACACACAGTGCTTTGTCTTCTAAACTCCACCCTCACACCACAGCTCCACGACATCACCATCACAGAAACACAACAACTATCACAAAGTAAGAGCAAGTGTGTGTGTCCTCTGAGGCTGTGGGATGAGTTCACATCCCCTCAATGAGAAAAAAACAGATGCTAAGCTAAGATTCCCTCTGTTTTAGTTTGTAAAGGTAGCGTCTGCAGAGATCCTAAAGTGCATTGTTCCTCCTGGTGAGAAGGTTAGCTGGTGGACTCACAGGATTAAGATCATGATCAGTGTCCTAACCAAGGAGAAGCTGACACAGCAAGTCACTGACATTATAGCATGCGGAGCCAATGATTCCCCCTCGTCATCTGATTGCTTTGTAACATTATATTCACACTGCTGTGGCTTTTAGTGACAGAAGTGATGCTATATCCTGGATTGTATCATTAAGAGGATTAGTTAAGCTTTGATCAAGAAGATGGATACGATCAGTTTTTATCTATCCTTTGCATCAAAGACAAAGCAAGATAACACTGAATGTATATATACCAAACCATATGGGTCTTTCCATGTCATTTAAACAAATGGCCCACGGACTTCGGCCTAAAAAAATTGAGAATGAAATTTCTACCATTTGTTTTTGTGATACTTCAATAGTCACACTATAATTTTAGTTTGATTGGATAACTACTTTTTGAGATACAGTATGGACAATTTAGTGAGAGGGATATGTGTTCATTTTCGTGCGCCTTATATTTCTTCCTTTTTCAGCTTCCAGCATCTCAGGAACTAGACCACAGAGGAAACTGAAATTAGGTATAGTAATACAGCTCCACCTACTCTCTCAGAATATACAAAGATATATGCTATCCATTCTATCTGGTGGACATGCCAGCTCCTCAAAATAGTAAAAAAGTTAGTATTGGTTTGGGTCTGGAACATGTTTGGGCCTTCAGTAAACAACTTAGCATATGCCTCAGCTCCCTGTAATTTGATCAGCTTTGAGCTATGTATATAGACTGTTCACATCACTAATGATTAGTCACATGCAGTAACGTGCCGTGACCACTAGGGGTAGGCACATTGCAAATCGAGACCACCAATGACAATTTCATATGTTTCTGCTGGCAAGTGTTAATTCAATTCGAATCAATTTTATTTGTATAAAGAAATTTCCAACAAAGTCATCTCAATGCACTTATCAAAATATAAAATTCATAATAAGAAAGAAAAAACCCAACAAGATCCACATGAACAAGCATTTAGCCATCTAACAAAATCAAAAAAAAGTTTCTCTATCGTCTCTAGCGCTGTCATCCTGACTGTAGTGTTATCCCGCCCACTAGCTAGAGAACGTAGCAGCAGCGGTCACATGGAATCAATTCACTAATGCACTGTGAACTTACGTATAGCATTTGCATAGCGCGGTTTCGTCGCAGCTCTTTACGCTGCCTTTGGACGTAAATGGTTGTCATCTTGGGGGCTTGACTGTGCATGCGCAAACACGTAAAAAGACTCAATGGGAACAGAGGCAGAGCAGCCACGTGGCTTTGGGAGGGGGCGTGGCCTCCCTCTGCCTTACAGCGGAGTGACACTGTGCAGCTGTTCCAGGAAATAGTGCTGTTTAGTAATTTGGGCTATGAAACACACAAAATGCGGACACTTTCAAACTTATAGGTACTGTAGGCTATTGGAAATGGAAAAATAAATAATTTATAATTATATTGTAATTAAAACAAATAATCAAAATTACAATTCAACCTTGGGTAGACACTGCCTACCATGCCTAACCTGACGGCACGTCACTGGTCACATGTATGCATTGATACTTGGGTGACACGCTCGTTTTTTAAAAAACTATTTTCATTAGCCCATAACTGCATGTGAGAATGTAAGGAAAAATCTGATCACTGTTTTAATTTATAGTATCAAGGTTACTCTTTTTTGAGATATAAATTAATTTTTTTTATGCAACTTTTTCATTTTTATTTTGGACCTCAACTTTGGGTTATTTCACCACTCGCGAATATTGAAAATCCTTTAAATGAGGCCATTATAGCTTCGCTCTGTGTCTTAATTTATTGTTTATTAGTTTTTACTTTTTTATATCGTATCATGAGTTTACTATTTTGTTACACCCTAGTGGTAACATATTGTCATGGACTTAGCATTACCTTAGATGTGTTTTATTGCTAACGTATGTCCTTAGTGTGAGGGTAACAGTGTGATGAATGAATGAAAACAGAGTAAGAGCTGAATTAATGTGTTCATACAGAGGTATGAAAGAGGAGAGGCTTTAAGTCAGGAGTGTCAAACTCATTTTAGTGCGGGGGCCAAATACGAAATAATTTTATTTTAAGTGGGCCGCAGATTTTAGGCAGGAAAACCAGTAATTTCAACATTAATGTCCCCAAGTTTGCACTTTACAAGACAATATCCAGTAATAATTGACAAATATCCGTCACTGTAGGATTTTCTCTTTTAAATTTCATTGATTTTAAGACCAATTTTTATTTAATTTGGGGAAATTATTTAAAACAATTTTAGGAAAATTGAGTTCTTTGAACAATTTTAGATTTAAAAAACTGCAGTCGTGAGGTAAAAGAAATTGCGATCTTCCAATTATTGTGGAATTTGTTACATTATTACAACTGAATTATTTGGTAATTTAGACAATAATTTATGATTTTGCTGTCTTTTAAACTTTCCCCTGCAGGCCGTATTGGATGGTCAAGAAGGCCAGATTTGGCCCCCTTGCCTTGAGTTTGACACTTCTGCTTTCAGTAATTCCTCTACACATGAGACTGTTACCAGTTCTTTTAAAGCATGTTTTCTCCTCCTTTGCTCTTTGAAGCAGTGAAAAATGTCCGCGCTCTGCTTCACTGACTCTCTGATACGTGCTACGCTTTGCTTCCATCCTGGGTTTCTCATAAACAGCTACTTTCTGAATGCGACCCTCAGTGGTCAGGAAGGGAAAATAACGACGTGTCAAAATAGCGCCGGGGCTCCTCAAAGCGTGCCTTCAGCACGCCGCGCCACATATAATTGCATGCACTGTTTAACATTTATTACATTGACTACACCATTGCGGTTTGTTTGTGCAAACAGCTCATGTGCCTAAACTAATATTTGAGGCGCTGTATCAAGTTCAGGAACCAAAACGGAGGGTATCAGAGAGGCCAGGTTGGGTCGCGTGTGAAATAACACAGTCTTTGGGTCTCGGCCTATCACACGAGTGACTGAAGTGTTTGCACACAGAGCGTCACTGCCCCCACCTTTAACACCACACTAGGCCTTAATAAGAGCTGCTATGAAATCTGGCTAAAGTCACCAATGAAAGAATCCTCCCATCGTTGGTTTGCATAAACGCTGAAAACAGATTGGGGGGGGGTGTGGACGGGGGGGGGGGGGGGGGGCGGGGGCATGTGTGTGTGTCTGATAAAACAGAATGCTATGATATAAGTGGCTGTGCTGAATGAACTCACAGTGAAATTGGTTTAAAGTTGATATTCTCCTCACATTATTAAGAGCTCATCACGCACATTCTGCTCTATTGGATGTTACGGCTCCATGTGATTCTAATTTAACACAAAACACTCTGTCTGCATCGTTGCTGAGAGGAAAAGACTTTTGACATTTTACCAGATGTGAAATTAATGGATTACAAGTACTCATGTTACTGTAATTGAGTTGCTTTTATGAATAATCAGTAATTGGTAACACTTTACTTGAAGTTTTATACATAACGCTGACATTACGCTGTCATTATTATGATATCACACCTGTCATTAGCATGAATAAAGTGTCATGAAGGCAGTCATTAAGTCTTGTTGATTACCCTGACCCTATCCTTAACCCTAACCCCACTTCTGGTCCCTGGACACCACTCAGACACTGATACACCTTCACGAACTCCTTGATGAATGGTGTACGATGCAGAGAAACCTGAGTAACATGCACCAGGCCATGCATTTCCTTTGACTCCCCATATCAAACTGAACTGTCCAGAACCATTCAGGTTTCATCGAGAGAAAATAACCACCAACCTAACCCTAACCCTACCTAACACCACTATATCCCTCCACCTAACCCCAAAAATGCCAACATAGCTCCAAAGCTGTCATAATTTAGCAAAAGGTATCATTATTTAGCAAACGACACTTTATGACAGCCTTCATGACCTTATTCATGCTAATGACAAATAATGACAGCGTAATGTCAGCCTTATGTATAAAACTAATTATTTTAGTTTTATACATAATTATTTTATAATTTTAGTTGTATTTAAATTTATTTTAAAAGAAGAAAAATAAGTAAGTAAGTAGTTACATTTCTACACCCATCCTTTACTGAGTAAATTAATATTTTCTCTTTTAAAGTGATCAACGGACATTGTGAAACTACAAAAAATGAAATGACCAGACAACAGTCAAATCCATCACATGATAACTGACCAATCAGATGAAATGTAATGCACGACGCCAAAACAAAATTAAATTCTTGTTCGTTTCTCACCTTTAGACTTCATAAATGTGCCTATACTTAGAGCCTAATAATCTTTTTATTTTTCAACCGTCATTTATCATCAACAGTACTATTTAATTAAGCTACTTATTATTTGTACTCAGAGGTGTAAAGAATACTGATATAGTATATCCTCCTCAAGTAGAAGTACTGTTACTTGATTAAAATTGTACTCAACTACAAGTCAGTCATACATAAAATGCTCAATTACAAGTAAATAAGTAGCTCAATTAAATAGTACTCAAAGTAAGAGTTTATTGTTGGTAATACATTTTGCCATGGTTCCCTTGCATACAGTAAACATCTCATGTACAAATGAAAAAAGGAAGAGACCAAATCTTGCACAATTGAACCTTATTTTATTTTCCCCAAAGGCATCTGTATAAAATAAAAGGGTTGTCAAAATGTAAAATTATTTTTCAAGTAAAATAAGGCATGTCCATGGTTCACTTTGGTTCACATAAGCAGGAGTAGCTATAGTTCTTCTGGTGATGCTCTAAGAAAATAACCTCCATTCAATGCTGTCTTGGCGCTGCGCATTACATTTAATCTGATTGGTCGGCTATGATGAGATGCATTTTATTGTTGTCTGGTCGTTTCATTTTTTGTAGTTTCACAATGTCTGATGATCATTTTAATACAAAAAATAATAATTTACTAATGTAATGTAATAAATTACTTTAAGATTTTCCCCAAGTTTAGAGAAGAAACACCCTCTGCACATGCGCAAAACTCACCCGCTCATGAGGGAACTCCTACATGTGTGAGAAAGCGTGCACGAGCCCAGTTTTCCTTGTGCACAGCTCGATTTGGAAGCTGGAGTCGGCATTGGTCATACAATTTTACCTTGTAAGTGAAAATCCATCTTCAAAGGACCCGATGCGCACCAGGCACGTACACTAGCACGTACACTAGCACATACAACGGCTTTACGTAAACATATCATCAGGATAATTGACAATTAGGAGGAACAATATTCTTGATGATCCATTTGAAGTCAAAATAACGTCGTCCACAATTTACGTACAAGTAAAATTACAGATATTGAAACATGTTAAAAAAGTACCCATAAAAGCAACTTACTTACAGTAATGTGAGTATTTTTAATCTGTTACTTTCACCTCTGCTTGTACTTGAGTATTTAATGTATGACTTACTTGAACTTGTACTTGTACTTGAGTATGATTTCAACCAAGTAACAGTACTTCTAGTGAGTAGGATGCATCAGTACTCTTTACACATCTGACATTTTCCAACCAAAGGAAAGTCCCAGTTGATGATAAATGAAGTTCACATGGTGACGTATGAAGACACTGATCCACAGAGACAAGGCGTTAACAATTAAAGTAAAGTAAAGTCATCTCTGACCCTTTACTTCATTATCTGCAGCTGGACCATGACCAGCTGATGTGACGTCTTGTGGGCGTGGCCTTGCCAAAATAGAGAGCCCAGTTTTATTTAGCATGCTGGGAATCCCCCGTCATTTCCTCTTGCTGTTTAACCTCCCACCCTCCATTGTGTGTGTGTGTGTGTGTGTGTGTGTGTGCGCGTGCGTGTGTTCTGATGAATCTGCTGCTCGTGGCCTCTACAGCTCCATTGTTCTGCTCTCTGAGGTCCAGCTCTATGGTTCCTGATCACCACGACCCAGACACACACGCAACTGGTACCATAGCAGGAGGCGCCTCCTCTGTCCCTGAGGAGAGCATACACAAACACACACACACACACACACACACACACACACACACACACACACACACACACACACACACACACACACACACACACACACACACACACACACACACACACACACACACACACACACACACACACACAGAGGTTCCTTGCTTTATAGATAAATTACAAAATAAGCAGAGGCCTGAAAGAAAAATAAATGAAATGAATAGTTATGGTAAAATTCATTTTCTTATTTTTCGGACACACTTGAAGAAAAAAATCTTCTATTCGTTATATTGCAGTCATAACGAGTAAAGTCAGATTATTCTGTATCTTTTCTAACTTTTCAGTGCTGGTGTTTTATTAATAAGGAAAATGTTCCTAAAAAGCATCTGCCTTCTCACTTTCATTGCTCAAATCTTGTCTTTTTATTTTAGTCTTTTATGATAATAAAAATTATTAAAACCAAAAGTCAATGGACAAATGAAATGACTATTTATAATGTTTGGGTGAAGAAACTTGTATAAAAACCATGAACATTATGTAAAACACTCATTTCTCACAGCACTGACTGCAGAGCCACAGCAGGGATAACTTTATCCAAGTTGCTAACCTGCTGTGCAGCTGTAGAGGCTAAATCACCATGGTTACTTGTCCTGAATAAACTTGGCCGACTTTCGTTCAACTGACATGGGGATAAGTTTATCCAGGATAGCCAATTTTTCCAGGTTTTATCCTTTATCCTGGTTTTATGCAATTACCCCCAGATAACTGATTATATCTGGAAAGAGGAGGTTTGACTCTCTGAGTGATCTTATTAGACAATAAACTTAACAAATCATAATACATTAAGCTATTAAACAATTAAATATACAAAATAAATATCAGTAAATCTCCCCAGAGCTGCTGCTGTGGATCCATCTTCAGGGTGGGGGCTGACAAAGCTGTTTTTATGAGCACGCCGTACGTACAGCTGCACTCACATGTTCCCTGAAACAAGCAGAGACCGACATCTTATCACACGTCCACAGAGAAGTGAGAAAAGTGAGCCTGAAGAAGCTCAAACACATCAAAGCAAGCCCCAGCCAAGTGGAGCATGCCACCACCACCACTCACTGAGGAATAGTTCCTTTTTATGTAACACACACATTATTAAAGAGTTCAACACAGCAAGCAGACTAATGACTCCACTGGGTTATAGTCAGCAGAGAAGAAGGCACAGCCTCTGGAGAATACTAAAATATACAAATGTATTCATCACAAACTCCTCTTTTTATGTCATTGAAATTCGTGTGTGTGTGTGTGTGTGTGTGTGTGCGTGTGTGTGTGTGTGTGCAGGTGGCAGTGGGAGCGTGAGAGAATGAAAGAGGAGAGAACAGTCAGAGATGATGGCGAGAAAAAGAAAACAAGTGTGATAGCATCAGACCTCAGTGAGCATGAAGACATGGAGAACAATTAACAACTTACTTCACTTGCTGCTCCTTGGTTTTAAGTGAAATAGTTCAATATTTCCAATATCCATTGATTCATTTTACATGCATTAGAGGGGCAGTATTGTAAAAAAAAATCACTTTATAATGGTTTTGCTACAGTGATATACATTCCTTTAGCCTCATTCAGAGGGACAAAGTTGAAAAAGTTCTGTTTTCTCTCTCCCTTGTTGTGTCACATTTTGTAAAAAGTCAGCTCCAAACGGGCGAGTTGGATTTTTCTTGCTACTTGACGTCACCTAGCAGAAACTCCTCCTCCTGACAATCCTGGCTCCTCCTCCTATACAGTATATAAGAATGTAAGCTCATCTCTCTCAATCTATCTCACAGGTAAAACAAACACTGCAGTTTAAAAAAGAATATACAATGTACTTTATTGTCATATATGTAAAGCTACATACGCAAAATGTGTTCTCTGCATTTAACCCCTCCCTGAGGAGCAGTGGGCAGCCACAGTTTAGCACCCAGGGAACAGTTCCAATCAGTTCCATTTTTTGTATCCGTTATATCACCTCGTTTTGCCTTTGAGATGATCTGACGTGTTTGTGACCCAATGCAACGAAATGGAAAAAACAGTAGACTATCACCTTGAATGGACTATTCCTGTAATAAATAGTGGTGGTGAGGAGAAGAAAGCGACGAAACAGCTCTGGTGAGTGTTGGAAACAGCTGATTGACTCCGCTGCTGCTGCCGCACGGCACACGCACCCTGAAACGGAGTTTGTCTGGCTCACAATCAAAATAGCCAATTAAATAGCCATGTGTTTTACTGTAATGTGAAGTTTTTTGGCTGAAAACAATAACAAGAGTGTGTGGATAGCAAAAGAAAATCACTAGTGATCAACTGTTGTGTGGAGTCAGTGTCTACAGACGTGCCCACCCATGAATATGTATAAGTAGGCCCCAAAACAGCCCGCTTTTAGAACTGCTCATAAAGTCACTTTTTAGATGGCTAAAACGCTGAAAAACAGGCGAGTTTGGGAAAATAAACCTCAAATGTGTGGATAGAGATGTGGTGAAAAATAGCATAATAATGCCCCTTTAGGAGAAATGTGTGTACTGTGGCTCAGATGGTAGAGGAGTTGTCTCTGTGTCAAAGTGTCCTTGGGCAAGACAATGAACTCTAAATTGCTCCCAGTGGTTGACCAGTCCCATAGGTGTGTGAATGTGAGTGTGAATGGGTGAATTAGTTGATATTGTAAAGCGCTTTGGGACTACTTCAGTGTAAGCATAAATCAACTCCATTTTACCAATAAAATCTATGTTTCCATTATTCCTGGAAATGCGCAAAATTTAAATAGTTCAATAAATACTGGTGATGGAACCAACAGAATTTAGAGGAAAAAAACACTCAAATATTGCTAAAAACTTTGTGTTCTCTCATGAGGAGGTTTTTACTCATAAAGCCAAAAGATTAGTAGTACTAGTAGACCTAATGTAAATGAAGTAGGAGGGATTAGAACCAAATCCAGCTCCCTGATTGGTTGGAATACTTTTTAAAGCCAATAGTAAGTCTGAATTGAATTTCCCCGCCCCCCTATTACCATATAAGAAATACTAGTAGTACTAGCGACACTTTTTTACTTTGCTGGTAAAGTGTACTTGTGCACTAGTAAACCAAAATTGAGTACATATATTTTAAATGTACTAGTAGAGCTTCACTCACACAGAGAATCTGATTGGTCGTGATCATCATAAAACATAAAAAAAGCAGAGAAATGTGGGGAATGTCAGGAAATGTTTAAATGAAATGAAACACAGTCTCAGTCAAAGAAAACAACAGAAAAAATTAAAAAAATAAAGCTCCAATATTTCTCTCTAACATTCCCATCACATAATGTTAGCCACTCACAAGATAACACATATTTATCATCCCCTATTTTATTTTGTGGATGTTATTTTAATTTTCTCTTTGCAGATTTCATTACATCTCCTAATCCTGTTGATCCTCCTCATCCCTCCTCACCTGAAGAACAAAGGCTTCTCCACACACAAATTTAATTTTTTTAAATGTACTGGATTTGTTGGCCTGGCCACATGTTGTAACTATTGGGTTAAATCCTGTTAATAAAAATGTTAGTTCCATGTTTCCCTTTAGAAACCATTACCAACACATTGAAATACTTCATTTGAATCATAAATGATTGGAAAATGCTGGTTACAATAAATAATAAGTGTCTAAAACAAGCAGGATTTTAGAAAATCACTCAAAGCTCTTTCCAGGATCACCACAAATCTGACAGAGTTGTTTAAAATCTGTCTTTTCACTTGATTGTATTTCAGTTTTCATCTTATCTCATGCAATTGTAATCTCCTCAATTCAATCGAGGCTTGCTTAATTTCACTTGTTCATCCCCGGAAGCTTTTGTTGTTGCCACTTCACAGCCTCTTTCAGAAATAGAACATGAAAATACCCAGAACACACATCGTTTTAGAGGAAGCATCCCTGGATAGGCCTTTGAAATAGTAAATGTAAATCCACTAAAACGGTTCCCCCTCGTGGGTCCAATCCAGCAGGGATGACAACATAAACAATGTAGGAAGCAGCTGCATGCTGCTATTGTTAGGATTAGAGGTTAATCTGAGGGCTGGACCTGATCATCATCATCCAGGGTGGAGGAACACTTGTTCTTCATTCAGAGTCAACAATCAGACAGAAGAACATTCCTCATTAAATATTTTAGGACAGTTTTTGTTCAGTTTCATTTTCGATCAGTTTTCTTTAGTTCCTTAATGCAAAGAAAGGAAACTTTTATCACCACGGGGACATTACATTTCATTGTATCTGATCTGAGAATCACATGATCAACATTCATGTCAGTTTTTAGAACAATCTGAGGGGTTTCTGTGTTTTTGTTGTTGTTTGTATTTAATTGGAGTGATGTAGTGGGATTTTGTCGACAATTTGGGGGTATGCTATGAATCTAGATGACCTCTTATGTGCTGAACTACAAAACTCGTTGAAGCTGAAACACTATGGCAACTAGTCTTTCACAGCTAACCTGGTCCCGACCAAGTTTTTCTCTAGCTTAAATGCTAGCTAATAATTATAAATTATTTATTTTTTCATTTCCAATAGCCTACAGTACCTATAAGATTGAAAGTGTCTGCATTTTTTGCGTTTCATAGCCCAAATTACTAAACAGCGATATTTCCTGGAACAGCTGCCGTCTCCACGCCCCCTCCCAAACGCACACGACTTCTCTGCCTCCATTCCCATTGCGTGTTTTTACGTGTTTGCGCATGCACAGTCAGGTCCTCAAGATGACAACTATTTATGTCCAAAGGCAGCGTAGAGAGCTGCCTTTGGACTTAACTGCGCTATGAATGCTATACGTAAGTTCACAGTACATTAGTGAATTAATCGATCCCATGTGACCGCTGCTGCTACGTTCTCTCTCGCTCTAGCTAGTGGGCTGGATAACACTACAGTCAGAATGACAGTGCCAGAGATGATAGAGAAACATTTTTTTGAGGAAAAACAACAGCTTTTAAAAGATAGGAGACCAACACCTGAGCTACCAGAGCTTCAGCAAAAGTAAGGTCAGAAAATGTTTCATACTTTCTACAGTGAATGGAACAAAAGGAAGGATTGGCTTTGTGGATGCTCCTCACTGAGGCTGTTCTGAGTTGTTGTTGTCATTTTCGCCGTGTTTCTGTGTTTCCAACACAAACAACAGATGCACTGCCGTGTCATGAGATATATCTTGTTGGGAGAGTATGGAGGCTATATAAAATAATTCTTTATGTTTTTTTAATGGTGTTTTACAATGGTGATTTTGTTAGATTGCTAAATACTTGTTCATGTGGATCTTGTTGGGTTTTTTTCTTTCTTATGAATTTTACATTTTGATAAGCGCATTGAGATGACTTTGTTGTAAATTGTTTTATACAAATAAAGTTGAATTGAATTAACACTTGCCAGCAGAAACGTATGAAATTGTCATTGGTGGTCTCGATTTGCAACGTGCCTACCCAACCCTAGTGGTCACGGCACGTCACTGGTTGTAGCACCATCTTTTTTACAGTGTATGGTCTGGACGAGTTGTCACTTTACAACTCTGGTGCATGTGAAGTTCATGTGTGCGCAGCAGCCTCTGAGTGGCTGCTGTAAGTGACACTGTATTATTGCTGCTGCTAGGTTGGTGTACTGTGTGTACATAGAGAGAGAAGTTGATTTCTCTTGGGTGGAACCAGCGTGCGGAAACTCTATCATATCCCCGGACGTCACCAGTGACAGGCAAACACTAATGATTCAGCAGTTGTGTCATTTGGTTGCCATGTTGGTTTGTTTTCAAGTAAGTAGCATGCAGTGAGCGTAGACTGTGCGGTAAGAAGCCAGGAGGACAGTAGAGGCAGCCGCTATGATGAAGATGACTGGGATTGGTTATCTCGGTCAGTCAATCAGAGTTACTTGAAGTACGGCAAGTTTACTATAGTGAAAAAAAAATAGAGTAAATATAAACATGAGAAATGTCAAGTGTGGTGTGTGGTGTGAGAATGGGTAATATTGCGTGACTGTCACACTCAAAGGGTGACGCTTGGCAGCTCTGTTCATTATATTTAAGATCATAAGCTGTTCCTTCTGTGAAGACGCTCTGTCAGTTTTCTCTATTGATTGGTCAGACGCTGCAATCTCCACCTCTTTCACGTGAGCGCGCAAGTACGAGGGTGAAATCACTTGGCTTATATTAGCATGTTTTGATCATCTTGTAGTCCAGCACATATCTGGAAAGAAATGTTTGGTTAGTTCAAGCCAGCTAACGGAGCTTAATCCAATCTAGGTTCGTAGCATACCTCCATTGTGTGTTGTAAGACCCATTGTGCGTATTTTGTTCAGCATTTTGTAGAATTCTTTGTGTATTTTTGTTGTTTTTTGTATTCTATTTCTTTGTGTATTTCTGTCGTCAACTTGTGCATTTTGACTATTTATGTCGTCATTTTGTATTTTTTGAGTGATTTTTGCTGTTTTTGTGTGTTTTCAGACTCATTTTGCGTATATTTTTAGTCATTTTGTATATTTTTTACTCACTTTGTGTATTCTGTTATTTTGCATATTTTTCCATCATTTTGTGTATTTTGTAGTGGACTTCTGCATTTTGCAGGTATTTTTCAGGATTTATATTGTCACATTGTATTTTTGTGTATTTATGTAATTGTGATCTGTGTTTTTGAGGTATTTTTGTTGTTGTGTTGTATATTTGCAGTTATTTATTGGGGTTTTGTTGATTTTTTTTTGTATTTTTAGACTATCGGTAATTTTGCACATTTTGTTCTTTGATTTGTATACTTTTCAGTCACTTTGTGTAATTTTGAAGTCATTGTCTTTGTTTTGTGAGTAAATTTGAGCATTTATGTTGTCATATTGTAGGTTTGGAGTCATTTTTATGTATTTTTGTTTTCATGATTTCTGTTTTTTGGGACTACATAAAGATTGACCAAGGGCCGCCTGTTGCCTCTTGTGTGCTTTTAAGTCTAAAGCACTGAATCCTGTTTTGTAATAGTTAATTTTTTAAAGGAAGTGTTGAAACAGAAAAGGAAAAAGAGAGATGAAGCAGAAGAAGAAACAGGAGGAGAATTGGAGGCTTGTTTGTGTTGATGTGCTGAGGCATTGGACACCAGCAGCTGCGTCTCTGCTTTTATATCTTAAGGTGGTGCCTTAACTCCACACAGCTCCCATGGTTCCCATCACAAGGCTCCATAAATTATTGTCAGCATTAATCACCCTGAGAGAGAGAGAGAGACACTGCTGAGGGGTCTCAGCCTGTCCTGGTGGATCATGTCACTCTTCATGGACACGGATATGTGGATTGAACCTGAAAACCTACTGAGACACCAGGAAAAGTTCACAGACTGAAAAAAAAAAGCCCTAAAATAAGGAGACGTTTTATAGTTTCAGGAATGTCCCTCATTCCACTTCGCATCGTTATTCACACCACTAAAGCATGTTTAAAGCAGATTTTAAGTTAATATCTGCAGCAGATACCACAGCACATTTTCATAGGTGTGAAGAAACACATTCCTCCATGATTAATCAGGAAAGATTAACACAGGTGTTAATTATACTCTACAAGTCTAATAAAAAAGGTTATTTTCAAGGAGTGAAGCATGTATAATAAAATAGAGAAATGAGAGGAAAGCATCAGTGTAAAGAGTCACTATTAGAGCAGACTTCTTCACGCAGAGCTGATTACTGAGAACCATTTAACTCACACGCACGGTGCACTGCGTGCTCGGGGTTGAACAGACTAATCGATTAGTCGACGAGTCGACTTCAGTGTTGTCTCGCGACTCTGTCCACATGACATCGACTAATCGCAGGACCTGACTTTTGTCCAAGATGGCGGCGCAACATAGCAAACAAGGGTCCAAGTACCCCTGCATGGCAAGGAAGCTTAAACATCAAGCATTTCTTGCTCCTTCCTGGTTTGTGCTCAATCTGCAGGTGGCAGGCAGATAATACAGCTAATACATGCTAACGTTAGCTATAGTGGTAACATGTCTGTGTATTAAGCAGATATGGAAAACATCAGCAGTGCAGGACAGAGGCTTCGTTAGCGGGGGAAGACCACTTTTGTGCCAAAATCTGTAACCTGAAAAAATCTGTGACCGGAGGTGGCGACAATTCCAACCCCTGCGGCTTCTCGGCATTTACTCCCCCTTAAACACGTTTGTAATTCTTCTCCAGTCTGCATTTACTTTACTCACCGAAGCGTCATGTTTAAGGGGGAGTAAATAGCTCCTTATTAGCTACGAAGAGGTTTACGCATGTATGTAGTAGCGGTCACAGATGTTTTCGGGTCATAGACTTTGGCACAACACTGGCTTCCGTGAAGGAAGCCGAAGCTACCGTAAAAACAGCCCAAACAAAGTCTAAACGCCGGCTCTGAGGAAGCCTCAGGGCTTAACAGTTACCGTAGACTCACCGTAGGCGAAGCAGCAGTGTTCCTGGGTTTACTGTGTTGTGCCAAAGTCTGTGACGCGAAAAAACCTGTGACCGCTGCAGCTTCTCGGAGGTAGAGAAGAAGAGCGCTACCTCTTTGTAGCTTTTAAGGAGAAGCCGCAGGGGTTGGAACTGTTGCCACCTGCGGTCACAGGTGGGCTTCGGGCTTGGAGATTGGGCCCCGGCCACCTCTGCTACATCCCTGGAGTCAGATGAAATGTGCACCTCAGCCCAGTTGGTGGCGGTGGGACATGGTTGGGCTGTGGGTGGCGGCCCTCTCTGGAGATGATGAGAACCTGTTTCCCCCTCTCTCACCTCCCCCCCTGCTCATTCACATCTTCTACACAAGATATGATGAGAGCTTCTATCTGCTCCAGAGTCTCATCCTGTAAATGCATCCCCAGGTTGCGTCTAGCCCAGGATGAGGCTGTCTGGAAGGTCTCGCCAGTCTGCTGTGGGCATGCCCAGTAAGGCTTCAAACTCAGCCTCCATGGCCACCGTGTAGTGCAGTGACTTGCGGTGAGGTTCATGGCTGGTGAGGCACTGAGTCAGATTTACAAATATTTGAATCCATTTATAGAGAAGTTAAATTCACCATTCAATTGGCAGCTTGCACATTGACTTCTGGTTGTGTTTTACATCTCATATCAACATTATTACACACACACAGAGACATATTTGACTATGGAATAACATTATATTCATAGCCAGTGTTTGGAATAATGGTGTTTAAAATAACGCCGTTTTTTTTCAGTAACGGGGTAATCTAACTAACTACTTTTTAAGGTGTTACAATGCCGTTAACGTTACTGAATGTTAAATGCGGTGCGTTACATGCATTGATTGAATAAACTGTCATCCGAAAGCACCCCGGCTTCTTACTCAGCTGTAGTGAGGAGGTGGGTTAAAAACAAGGTGAGCGATTATGATTGGCTATGGTGGTGTCATGTTTCATGGTAGCCAATCAGAGCCAGTGTTTTTACGCATGTGCCAGCACATGCGTCACACACACAACCACTGCAGATTTGATGAAGCAGCAGAGATGGTGAGCGTTGAGCAGTCCGATTTTTATTTTTAAGGTGGTGATACAAACACTACTACTAGGCAAGAACGTGCATGTGAAGTGTACATTATATCCAGGAGCGAAGGCTCTTGGATATAATGTTCAAGTTGTAAGCAACTCAAATTTAATAAAGCATCTCACAACGACACACGCATCTAAAAAAATCAGAATTCTTGGACATATAGCAACTTTTTTTTTTTTAACAGTAACGCAAATAGTTATTTACTTGGTAATGAGTTACTTTTATGATAGAGTAATTCAGTTACTAACGCAGTTACTTTTTGGATCAGGTAGTGAGTTATTATAACAATTACTTTTTTAAAGTATCGTTCCCAACACTGTTGAGAAAAGGCGCATTTGCGCTGCACCCTCATTGTTTTCTTAATCTGCCATTGCAATTCCACAATTCATACTCATTACCAATAAAATTGTGTATTCATGGTCTTACCTTTACTCTTAGTTTCTTACACACTGATAACCCCGGGTTCATCACTGATGACGTGTCCAAGTATCACCGTGAGGTGTATTTGAGTTCTATCACATCTGGCTTTGCCAATGACCTCCAGGAAAGGCTGGATGACGTCCACGAAAAGAGTGGTGACAACTGGAGAGACAGTGGACAGCCCGGAGAGACGGCAACCGAGGTAGGAAAGGCTAGCCCCCTGACCTACAGCTCCCGCGAGGGGGCACCCAAAGCTTGCTACGAAGAACCCTACAAGAGAATACCCCCAGGGATGCCCGAGATGGGGGGAGGATGAGCATCCCAACCGAACAGAATTGCTGGTTATGACCCAAGAAAATGGACAACGAATTACGAGCGCAGTCTGCATATGCGGCAAGGTCTGCAAGAACTCGAGAGGTCTGAAGATCCACCAGACTAAGATGGCCTGCCTCAAGAGGGAACAAGTGAAGCGACGCTCAGGAACAGCAGCTGATGCAACAGTCTTTGTTGTGCCTGCTGCAGAACCTGGTCAGACGGAGGAGGAGCCAGGTCCGGAGTCTCCCCACAGTACCCGGAACCTCCAAGCAACACAAATCCCCCCACCAAGCAGGAAATCTGAACATCGCCGGGTGAAATGGCCTGTTGCGAACAGCAAGGAGTGGACCATGCTGGATGAGGACGTTGACAAAACCCTGGATTGCATTTCGAAGGGTGACGCTGAACAGAAACTCCAAAACCATGTGCTCCCTCATAATGTGCATAGGAGCTGAGCGTTTTGGAGTGGAACAGAAGCAAGGGGTTAGAAACCCAGCAAAACTCAATCGGCGGGAAGCCAAGATAAACCAGTTGAGGCAAGAACTCAAATCTTTGAGATGCCAGTTTAAGGCAGCCAAGGAAGAGGAGCTCACTAACATCATAAGAAAGAAGCTCATCACGTTGAGAAGGGCCGATGGGCACAGAAGGAGGGGAAAGGAAAGGGCTTGGAAGCGAAGTGCCTTCATTGGCAACCCCTTCGTCTTCACTAAGAGGCTACAGGGCCAGAAGCGAAGTGGCCACCTTACTTGCCCTATAGAAGAGATCGACCATCATCTCAATGCCACTTCCCGGCCCAAGTGGTGTACCCTACAAGGACTACAAGCAGTGTCCACGGCTCCTCAAGCATCTGTGGAAGATCTTGAAGGTGATATGGCGGAGAGGGAAAGTCGCCACACAGTGGAGACACGCCGAAGGCATCTGGATCCCGAAAGAAGAAAACTCCAGAAAACTAATCTTGCTGCTCAAAGTTGAAAGCAAAATTTTCTTTAAGATAGTGTCCCAACGACTAACCGAGTTCCTCTTGAAGAATGCCTACATAGACACCTCTGTCCAGAAGGGGGGCATTCCTGGAGTGCCTGGGTGCCTGGAGCATACAGGAGTGGTGACGCAGTTGATCCAGGAGGCAAAGGAAAACAAAGGAGATTTGGCAACTCTCTGGCTTGACTTAACCAATGCCTACGGATCTATCCCACATAAGCTTGTTGAAACTGCACTGACAAGACACCACGTTCTTGGGAAGATCTGCAACCTCATTATGAACTATTACAATGATTTCAGCGCAAGAGTCTCCTCAGGCCAAGTAACATCTACCTGGCACCGCCTGGAGAAGGGCATGATCACCAGCTGTATGATCTCGGTGTCACTCTTCTCCTTGGCCATGAACATGATTGTCAAGTCGGCGGAGGTTGAATGCAGAGGGCCAAAATCAAGATCTGGGACCCGGCAGCCCCCCATGGATGACTTTACAGTGATGACCGCACCTGTGCCTGGGTGCAGGTGGCTCCTTCAGGAGATTGAACGGCTCATCACATGGGCAAAAATGAGCTTCAAGCCAGCTAAGTCCAGGTCTCTAGTCTTGAAAAAAGGTAAAGTGGCCGACCATTTCCGCTTTTCAGTTGGAGGGACAAAGATTCCAACGGTGACCGAAAGACCTGTCAAGAGCCTTGGGCAAAATCTTTGACAGCTCTCTGAAGGATGCAGCGGCTTTGCAGCAGACAAAGAGCGACCTGACTTCTTGGCTCACAGCCATCGATAAATCTGGTCTCCCAGGAAAGTTTAAGGCCTGGATGTACCAGCATGGAGTTCTACCTAGAATAGTCTGGCCTCTGTTAATCTACGAGGTACCAATGACAACGGTAGAGGTACTAGAGAAGACCACCAGCAAGTTATTGAGGAAATGGCTGGAGCTTCCTCGGTCCTTGAGGAGCATTGCCTTTTTATGGCCAATCCACCAAGCTGCATCTCCCTCTTAGTGGACTCTTGGAAGAATTCAAAGTCGCCCACTCTAGAGAGGTAATGATGTACAGGGACTCCGCAGATGGTAAGGTTGCCTCTGCAGGAATTGTTGTTAAGACCGGGAGGAAGTGGCAGGCACAAGAAGCAGTAAGCAGAGCGGAGACACGGCTGAGGCACAAGACCTTTGTGGGTACCGTGGCAATGGGGAGGGCAGGCCTTGGTAGTTTTCCTAGGCCACTCTACGACAGTGCTTGGAGTAGAAGGAGAAGCGCCAATTAGTCCAAGACAAGATCCGTGCAGAGCTCGAGGAAGAACGGCACAGCAAGATGGTCAGCATGTCCAAGCAAGGGGCGTGGACAAGGTGGGAGCATGCAGAAGCTCGCAAACTCACCTGGGCAGAGCTCTGGAGAGCTGAACCTCTGCGAACAAAATTCCTCATTCAGTCTGTATACGACGTCCTCCCAAGCCCAGCCAATCTGCACACCTGGGGCCTAGCTGACACTCCGGAGTGCAAACTGTGCCAGAGGAGGGGCACCTTGGAGCACATCTTGAGCTGTTGCCCAAAGGCTCTAGGGGAGGGACGGTATCGCTGGCGCCATGACCAAGTTTGACCTGGGAACGAAACTCAAGTTCCCGGCAAATATCGTCCCCACTTCACTCCGCCCAGACATGGTGTTAACATCTGATTCAACCAAGCAAGTGGTGCTACTGGAGCTGACGGTCACCTGGGAGGACCGGATTGACAAAGCCAATGAGCGACAGAGGGCCAAATACTGTGAGCTCACCACAGAGTGCCGGAGCAATGGCTGGAGAGCCCGCTGTGAACCAATCGAAATCGGGTGCAGGGATTTGGCAGGTCACTCACTACAGCGAGTGTTCAAACTCCTAGGCATTAGAGGACAGCAGTTGAGAAAAGCCACCAAGAACATCCTTGAGGCCACAGAAAAGGCCTCCAGGTGGCTGTGGATCCATAGGGGGGATCCGTGGTGCGCCACTTGGACAAAGGCTGGGGTCTGATCACCCCCGGCTAGGTCGCCCAGGCGAGGGTGTCTGATGATTAAAAACCCGAAACACCCTATGACCCCGGGTTCATCACTGATGACGTGTCCAAGCATCACCGTGAGGTGTATTTGACTTTTATAAACTCAATTATGTTCTCAGTTTAGTCAACAACAGCATAAAGGCAATTGTAATGAAAGATTATTCAAATTAAATGTAAACTTCACAGACAATGGACTTTTTATTCATCATCATATTCTATCAAATTTGTTATAACTACATTTGAAGATGTTAGTTAACTAGAGCTTGCAGAATTAATCTTATGTTTTACCCCTCCAGCAAAGGTGATTCAACTCATGTTGCAAAAGTTGGCAACACATTCAATTCAACAGCAGCACTTCCAGTGATGAGATGGTTGAAAACAAGAAGCAAGTGTGTGGCTGAAAGCCTGGCTCTCTGTAGCCGTGTGTAGCGTGGCGGCCTCAGTCTGTGTGACGGACACATTGGTGCGCCGCTCGCAAATGTTATAGAGGATGTTTGAGGAGCTGAAGAGTCCACACGCCCTCATATCCCAGTCTATCCATAACAAGAGGCCATACCAGGCCATATTAGCCTGGGCCTGGTTCGTAGTTAGATGAGAGACCACTGAGAATTCCAGGTGCAAGTACACTTTACCCACATTGCCTAGTGTGGATGTAGTGAGTAAGTGAGTGTTGGTGGTGGTCAGAGGGGCCGATGGCGCACCATGGCAGCCTCGCTTCCGTCAGTCTGCCCCAGGGCAGCTGTGGCTACAATAGTAGCTTACCACCACTAATTGTGGAATTTAAGAATAATGCCTTAATTCTGTAAAGCACTTTGAGTGTCTATGATAAAGCGCTATATAAAATCCAATCCATTATTATTAAGAGTAAAAACAGCCAAAAGGAAGAAAAAGCAAGCCGGTAACGCGACATTTCTGTCCTTAAAATGACCTTCTTCTGGCAGGCTTGCTTAATAATACATGTGGAAAAAGGTGCAGGAACAAAGTGTAATGGATGCATCTCTCATGAAATCTGAGCATGGAGTGAGGAATCATAATCTTTGATTTGAGGGGGCAAGACATTTATTCTTGTCCCATCATAGAACTGGCCCTGTTTTTGAAGTATTTATGTTTTGCTGTTATTTTGTTGTTTTGTTTATTTGAAGTCATTTAGTGGCTTTTTGCCAACATATTTTGAGTATTTCTTTGTCGTCAGCAAAAGTGGCCAAAAATGGTGAAAAAGGTGAAATGGAATTTTTAAAACCACAGAAATTGTTTAAAAGTTGCAAATTACAGTGGCCAAAAACGGACAGAAAAAGTGGTAAAAAGGGTTCAAAGTGTCAATATACAGTAAGCCTTTTTACACTCTCCCTCTGTTTCAGCTCTTGTGCATGAGGTCAAAGGCCAAGAGGAATAAACTCCCTATAGCTGACGATGTAAAGAGCGAGTCTGACAGATATTTAGATAATTTTTTCCCCGTTGGAGCACTGATTCTTTGAAGAAAAAAAATTGCGGAAACGTGGTATCGGTCTCCAAGGCAGAAATGCAGAGTTAGCTGCTAAAGCTAATGCTGCACACAAGCTAAAATTTCAGGTTTTTCCGGGCTTTTCAACAGTGATCAATCAGCGAAACAATGCTGTTTCACTTATCGACCTGTCCATCTTGTGCCCTTCCTTCAAATTTTTAGATTGAATTAAAATAATAGCTTAATAAAAAATAATCATGGACCTGGTTAGTGAATGGTGCACCTCGTAAATTGACCTTTTCAAAGTCAAAACTCATAATGTTCTTTTCTATGAAGGTAGATATTTTGCAAAATGTGAGAGCTTGTAGAACGTGATCTGAGCTTGTCTATAAGAAATCACACATAAAATAAATTTAATGTCACAAATGATGGGAAACAATATATAGACTAATATTTACACATAAAATTACAGCTGCAAACTTGTAATCCAACATTTATTTACATGTTTTTTTTTTATTTTCTTACATAAATAATTCTTTACAACCACAAATCTCCGGTTACAACTTCTCCATTCTACCGCTACAGATGTACAAACTACTTTTCTCGTGTGAATCTGCTCTGCTTGGCTTTTGCAACACATTTTGCGAGACGTCTGTAGCAAAACTGATTCGTGCTCGTAAAAATGCCCCCCTCCCCTCCCCGCTCCCTCTTGTGTGAGATTGACCAATCAGAAGCGAGGATTTGGAGACAGAGTGCTGTGTCTTTTTAGCACAGCAGCCGGTGATATGACCAAAACAAAGTCATTTTGATTGTTTGAAAAAGTTTGTTTGAGTCATTTATGAACAAAAATAGTCATGGAGAGTGATTTTCCTTGTTTATATTTAGGTAAATGCTATGTGGAGAATAGAGAGCTGACAGCTGATGCAGTGGTCAAGTGGTTAATGTATTTTACAAAATCTACAATCTGTATAATGTGACGAGGCAATGAAACAATGAACATGTATGTTAACTGTTTCAGAGAAAAGTAGTTGTAACCGGAGAGTTGTGGTTGTTTTTCATTTATGCAAGTAATTAAAAAACATTTTGCAACATATCTACCTTCATACTTTTCACACTCGCTTTACCATCAATAATAACAATGCATGTTATTTACCGTGTAAGCACTTTTCAAAAACTCAAAAACACTTTACAGTTGTTAAAACAACTACAAAAGTAAAAAACATAATAATACAGGAGTAGGAATTAAGCACAGCAGGTCTATTGATTTAATACTACTTCTCCCATCGGTTTTACAAAAGTGCTCGGATATGTGCATCATTATCAGGTAGAGTCCAAGTTCCGCCCACTGGAGACCCAGGAAGTTTGTGTTTTCGTCAACCAGGGCTAACCTCTCTGGAAGCGATGGGACTGCCCTTGCTTCCATACTGCTGCTGAGCTGCTCCCATCGGTTTTTAAAAGGAAAACCCTGGGTACCTCCTCGAGTGTGAATATGTGTAATATTAATAATATGAACACTATTAAAACACTGACAATCTCCAGAAAAACATAACAAAGGCTGTTTGGTTAGGTTAGAATATCAACAGAGTGAACAAGCTTGTTTACGTTTTATACCTCTTGATCTATGACCCCCAAGGTCAAGCATTTGCAGTTCCAGGGTGTGAAAAGGCTTATTGGAACAATTAGTAGGAACAATTACTTTAAACTGGCAAATAATGGGCACGACAAACTGTGAATGTGGTTAAATTGGCAAATAATAAGCATGAAATATGGTTAAAAGAGGTTAAAAGTGACAATAATGGGTCAACATATGAGACATTAGGTGGGAAAAGTGCTGAAAATGTCTCGAAAGTGGAAAAAATGTGCAGAAAAGCCATTGAAATGTGAGAAAAAGCAGTGCAAGGAGCAAAAATATGGCCAGAAAAAGCAATGAATATAGGTTAAAATATGGTAAGTTTGGTGTAGTTGCAGAAAAAGGGTAAAAACAAGCAAAAATTTAAAGAAAATATTCTGCTTCTCGAAGGCATCTGGCGACCCACTTTCAGTGTCTCACAACCCCAAATGTGGTCCAGACCCCAAGGCTGAGAACCCCTGGTTTAAACTACATGAGGATTTTTTGTTTGTTTATTCATCTATTTATTTAACTAGGGAACAATAATGTTGAACTTACTCGTTTTAAAGACACACACACTCACACGCACGCATTGTTGTCAAAGCTGATCAGCAGTTAGGAACGTTCTCCTTCAGTTAGCCTTTCCTCTCCTAAGCACAGGGAACAGCAGCTCACTGTGACAAAGAGGAGCAATGAGTGAAGAGACCTCATCATCATCAAGAAGAGCAGGGGGAAGAAGTCGAGGAGGAGAGCCAAGAAAGAAGAAGGAAGCTCCAAAACAGGCCCTGCCTCTTTAACTTTATTTGTGATAAATGGCACCAACGAAGAAGAAGTGCTCCTTCATCACAGTGATGAAGAGAGTCAGTGAAGTAACTGATAAGAAGAAATATGTGATGAGGATCAGCTGTGATGGACTTGTCAGTGATGGCCTGAAGATGTTTGATACAAATGTCACATCAGGTGGGATTTGAGCCTCCATCAGAGAAAGAGCCTGAGGTAGACAATGGTAAATATGGACGCCTGTAGCATCTGTAACATATTGACAGGAAATATTACCATGAGGAGAGATCTTCTGGAAACGTACAGTTTATCCAAGGCTTTTAATTTACATACATACATACAATTTTGTATGATTGATCAATGACTGTGTTTCCATTACTGTTGGAAAAGCACAGAATCTAAATAATTCAATAAAAAAGGTAATGGAAACACCTGAATTTAGTATCACTAAAAGATTTTCATTCTTGATGTTTCCATATTGAAATGTATGGTTAAAGCTCAATGGAAAGACTTTTTATACAATTATGCATCACAGGACGTGATGCACCTGGTCACATGACCACAGAGGAGATCCATACATTAACATCTACATAGTTACAGTAACATTACAGTTATATAGTTACCCAGTTACAGCTACAGAGTTCCATAGTTACAATTATGCAGTTACAGAGTTACAGCAACAGATTTACATAGTTACAGTTACACAGTTACAGTTACATAATTGCACAGTTACATAGTTGCACATTTACATTTATTTAGTTACTGTTACATAGTTACACAATTACAGTTATACAACTACAGTTACAGAGTTCCATAGTGACATATTTACAGTTACAGATATTTAGTTACATAGTTACTTAACTACATAGTTACAGCCACTTAGTTGCCTAGTTAGTTACCTAGTTACAGTAGAGGAAAATGCTGGCTCATGATTGGTGGATGTTGTCAGATTCTTTTTTTCAGTGGCCAAATAGGGGTGCGTTTCACTTATGCATGCTTTCTTCAGGTAATGCTAAATATTCTAGTATTTGCATTGCATTGCACATTGTACCTAAAACAAATGAGTTTCATATTTGATTTACATTTTTACATCAAATACCTAATATTACTTTAGGAAGTAGATTTCTGAGATTATTTTCAGCCTCTGAGATACAGACAAACTTTAGCGGAGTCATGTAATCAATGTGGTAACACAAACCTAATGTTTGGAATATTGCTCTTTGTGTTCTTTATTCACATTCTGTGTGGATCAGAACCTTCAAACACTTTCAAGCAGCGCCAGAGTCTGAACTCCTGCTGCTTCCTCATGATTCTTTGAGCTCATCATGTTTGATCCACGTGGATAGAGGAGGATGTGACTCCGTCTCTTTGTTCTTTTGCCATTCCAACAATATAAATACAACTTTTGGAGCATTTGTACTTCTTTTTATTCTTATTTGACAAGCTGGTGTTTTAAAGAACTGGTTCAGGTTTCAGGGTTAGTTTCAAACTAAGTCTGCCATACTGGAATCTAGAGCTGGCAACCATCAATTATTTTTGTAGTCGACTAATCAATTGATTATTTTTTTGATTAATTTGACTAGTCATGATTATATTTTCTGTTTTGATGCACATATGGACTGTTATTTTAACCCGCCTGATTAAGTCCTTCCATGTCGCTGTTGGACTGTGACATTTCACAGAGAGGAATTAAAACAATGACTATTAAAAAATGTATTTGTAACATTGTTATATTTAAAATATAAAACATCATTGTGCTTACAATAAGATCATGAACAGATTAAATAATAAAAATGTGTCAGTGGTCTTTCGTATGTGATTACAAAATCTCTACTGGTCCTGGTCACACTGCCCTAAGCAGTCCAGATACAACTGTTTTTTCAAGGTCTCTTCTTAAAGACTCTGTCATTGTTATGCTTAGCGCATCAGCAGCATACAAAACCCTGAGAGCACAGAACAACTACAGATTCATTGGGACACACACACATGGAAACCTCTGAATCCCAGACCGGTCTGTCTCAAAAATCCTGTGTCCGCATCTGACCAGTAATTCTACAAATTGACTCATTCCATTAAAAACTGCAACAACAGTTGGGGGCTTGTCCGGGATCAAAATACATCAGATAATGAGGTAAGTGCGGAAGTTTCCTTCTTAATATTTCAGATGAAAAAATGTGCCTTGCCTGTTAAATGATTGACAAGATAAAGAACTCGTTTTAATTTGTGGTTTTGAAATAGTGGGAAAATTTTGATTTTTTTTTCTTGTTTGAAAACAGGTTTATGTTTTAAAATCTACAACAGTTTAAACTTTGAGCGTGTTTAAACAAGAGAGAAATGTTAATTCCTGTCTGAGAAAAGTGTATAAAGTGTGTGGTGAAGGGTTTTACAGCCTTAAAACATGTATAGTAATTGTAAAAAATAAAGCTGACTACTTCGCAGATTTCGCCTTTTGTGGGTTATTTTTAGAACGTAACCCCCGCGATAAATGAGGGACTACTGTATTTAATTAAATGCCAAAGTGCCAGCTTAATACGCATGCTTGATATGTTGCAAGAAATTAGCAATTAGTACTTGTTGATCGACATGATCATGTGTTATCAAATTTAAGTTATTTTTTGTAGCACTACAAATACGTCAACTTAAAAAAAAAACATTGGGAATGTATTTTTTGGGCTCCAGAAGGTTTTTAATCTCGGTGAGATCAGGCAAAATGGCTCCTTTGAGAATAAAGATTGCAGACCACTGCACTAGACTCATGCATCAGTCGATCAATATCATTGACCTGTTATTGGTCAATCACAGTGACATGATCTTAATCAGTGTTGCCTTATATGTTGCTTGTTATGATTTTTTTTTAACAGAACACAATTGTTTTTATTTGTCAGCTCTTTGTGTATTTGATCCATTTTCTTAATTTAGTTTTGGTATATATACGTATATACGTGTTTTGCTCACTTTGATACATAATGATACATTAGTCGATAATCATTTTACAGATAGTATAAAAATTACAGAATGTATATATGTTTATATATATTTAAGTATACAGAAATAGATTTCTTACAATGACCATTCAAAATTGATTTACACTTGTGAATAAATACAGCAATCCATCTGCAAAGTTTAACCAAATTTACCACTCTTTTATACTATGCTAAACAATCAAAAATTAACTCAAATTGTTGATATTTCATACAGGTGAATTGAATTGAATGCACATCCATCACTTAAAAAGTAATTAATACTCTGAGTAGTTTTTGAGAAGCGTATTTTGTACTATTATATAGTATTTTACTTGTGAAAACAATCATGATTGGATTTTTATTCATGCTATATAAGTTAAGAGTAAAAAATGTTTCTAGAACAGTTAAATTTTAAGCAAAGAAATAATTTGATAAAAGAGGATTCGTTTTATATTGTTGTAGAATTTATTAAAAGACATAGGCATTCCAATGCATTAGATGATATATTACTGAAATTAAAATACTATATGGGACAAGATGACCATCTGAACACAGCCAAAGATGATGTCATCTCCTTAGTGATGAATGAATAGACGATAATATTGAAAGAAACCGTTTCTCTGTTTACCAAAATGTTTGAAACTGAGATAATTTGGATCAAACACACTGAACTTTGGTAACTCATAAGAAACAGAACATAATTAAAAGTAAGAATAATCATCTAAAGTTAACTGTTGGGATCTGAATAACAACATTTACTATTGGTATTATTAAATTAGAAAGAAAAACACCCGATACACTAATTTTTTGCTGGCTTGGAGATTTTTTGCAAACTTTGCGTGTGTGTGTGTGTGTTAAGTGTGTATGTACAGACACATCACACCCCTGTCTGTCTCGTTGCGTCTTCCTGGAGATTAATCGATTTGAATCAGTAACTAGATACAAACATGCGCATTGCGAGTGTACCAATTCATTCAGTGTGCATCGGTAAAATTGACGGGTGAAATCAAGACGCATCGGTCACTGCGTGCCTGCATCGGTAAAATCCATGGTTGGATCAATTTTTTTCATCCATCCATCCATTTTCTGACCTGCTTGTTCCTGTTTTCAGCGTTGTGGGGCAGTTTTCCTGTTCTATTTGATTTTATCCTGTGCTTCCGAGCCACATTGAATGCACCATCACTGCTTCGCGTTTTGTTTTTCAACACCGACTGAAGCCGGTGTCATGTACTGAGTTGGCATCGTACTGAGATTGTATATGCGCATATATGCTCCCCCTAACTCACATTCATCTGAGGCAGACTGGAATCAGAGCTTCAACAAAGCTGATGAGAAAAGTGTCAGAAATAACTTTGTCCAAGGCGGTACTCTGATAGCTGTTATAAAGCCATAACTGATGCCAGATCTGTTTTCAAAAGTGTATTTTATTTCATTCTTTAGTTTGTCTCATGGACATTGAATATGACTGAGTGAGGGTCTGTTTACAGCAGCTGTGACTTGTGACAAATAATAGTGTGCCTGTGTCTTTGCACAAGCAGTGGTGAAAGATCTACCGTATTTTTCGGTCTATAAGGTGCACCGGATTATAAGGCGCACTATCAATGAATGGGTCTGACTGGGTCTATTTTCATACATAAGGCGCACCGGACTATAAGGCGCACCAGTTTGTTATTATTATCATTATTATTATTAAGATGCATTAAGCGAAATAAAATAGTCACATAAGTCAAACTTTATTCAACTCATTAACAATAACGCTCAACAATGTTCAGGTTTAACACATAAAATACAGAACAATACACTCACTTTTTCAGTTCAGTATGTTGAAGCACAGTAGTTAATTTCATATATAAGACGCACCTGATTATTAGGTGCACTGTCGATTTTTGAGAAAATTAAAGGATTTTTAGTGCGCCTTATAGTCCGAAAAATACGGTAATAGTGAAAGGTTATTATTATTTATATTAACCTAATACCTGCTGAATAATTTATATTAGTATGTGGCAGACAGGAAAATGGACATTGTACTATTGAAAGTGTCACTTTAAGTCACTCATTGAGAGTGATGTTGTCTTACTGTTTAAGTTGTCACACTATGATAAAACCGGTTCCAAATGTGAGGAACACATTCCTGTTCCTTATGTTGAATCTGGTTCTAAATCACGCTAGTTGTGAAAAGACCTGTTATTTTGTTGTGCTTTAGTAAGAGGCTAAAAAGACTTTGCATCAAGTGATGCATAGTTCTAGTAGAGATTATACGCAAAATGTGCACTTTTTTGTTAAATTTGCTGTTTATAAGGAAGACATTAAATCCTCTGCCTCTAGTACCATACTGAATTGCAGCTACTTATTTAGTATTAAAATTTTTGGTATAATTTATTTGAATCGCATATCGCACAAAATTGCATTGTGTAGAAATGAATTGCCATCAAAACATTATCAAATCATATCGAATCGGGAACGGGGGGTATCATACCACATTGTATTGCCACGGGGGAATTCAATGTGTAACCCAGCAGAATAAGCTGACATTAGCTTTTATTTTTCTGGTATCACTATTTATTTCAATAAGCAAATGCTGGCTGTAGTCAATCAAGTCTGTGCCATTTTTATTTTGCCCTTATTGGCTGAGTGCAGGACTACTACGTTCTGATTGGTTGCACTAGGTTAAGTCCCGCCCCTACCTTTAAGAAGTTTGTGTTGGCAGTGGGAGCGTAGTAGAAGATGCAGAGCAAGCGTGTGTTAGATCGGAGCGATTTTGACACAAAGCCAGTAAACATCCAAATAAAACGAAATGCTTGTCGATCAGGAAACTGCCCAGTAAGAAGGAGATAGACCAGAAGACCTCGTGCACTGTGACTTGGGTGATTTTCGAGGTGCCTTGGCTGGGTTTTTTAGTTACCTCATAAACCATCCTTAGAATTGTAATGTGGATTTTCCTGGATGCAGGAGATGGCGAGCCTGACGAGCGTCTGTGACGCAGAAGAATCGCTGCCTTAAGTCTACCACTAGAGGGCATCTGTGCGATAGGATCGGGAGAGTCACATTGTAACCAAAAAAATGCAAAATCCAAAAAAATAAACAACATCACAGTACAATGTGAATGACGATTGCATGCTCTTATAATCTTGTCATAATCCAGGGATTTTTGCTTTTAATCTGTATTATTTTATCTGCATTGTGCTGTAAATTAGTGGGTCAGAAAATGGATGGATGGATGGATGGATGGATGCGTTATAAGTTATAACCATTCAGTCTTTTAAAAGCTCTTCTTAAGGAGGTTTAAAGACAAAAACAAATCATGGTTTAGTAAAATTGAAATATTTCTGGCAGAAGGCTGCAGGATGCAGGTTAACTGCATTTGTTAGTCTAGGAAATCATTTTCAGCAAATAATGTTTGTCACACATTGAATTAAAGTCAGCACCTGTACGTTACACATAAAAAACATGCTGACACCAGTGTAGACTTATAGTTGACTCTGGAGCATGTTAATACCTCAAACATCTAATTGCTACTATGTTGTGTCTGTAACCTTTGTAACTATAATTATAGAACTATAGTTAAAACCTGACATACCACTTTCAGGTGGTCCTTTTTTGTTTTACAGATATTACAAAACTGTAACAATTATTATATACCATACAGTAATCATTATAATATGGTCTGTAGTCTAGGTCAATAATTCAACTGAATTGTTCATAATTAATGAGTAAACTTATGATCTTTCAACACCTTATTTATTTAAACTACTGTAAGTTCTCCCAGTCTGTGTTAAACTAAAATGGCATTTCCTTTAATGGAGTGTGACAGTAAAATGTTAAATAAAATTATGTGTTTGTTTAAAATAGTACATGTGAGCAAGTTACACATATTCTATCCTTCTCTGTTTTTATTTGGATTTTTGGTATTGAAGTAATCCAAAAACAACTAAAAATAATCAATTACATTACTTTTATATAGTGATACTTAGAGTAAGTTACTGATTCCCTTTTTAACAGGTAACTTGTAATTGTACCGGATTACTTTTTTAAAGCAACCCTCCCAACCTTGCCAATTACTACACCTTGGAACAATCAAGCTCTGAACGTTACAACAAAGAACATTCAAACCGAAGAGGGCCGTTTGGACATTCATTATTGATACCATTATGTGGTTGTTGTGAGAGTAACTAAATTTTTGTGGTTAAAGGAGAACTTTTATTTTATTAATATAATTAATTCATTTAAAACAGAAATCTCTAGTCATTTGTGGTGTCTGAATTATTAAAATAATAACAAAACCACTCCTTACCGAACTTAGGTACTTGTCCATAAAGCCCTTATTCATCCGTTTGGGTACAGGCGGGTTACAAATCTATCTCTAATGTATCATATTGCTAGTAGCGTATCGAGGTACGTATCGAATCATTGTCAGTGATGGAGATTCACATGCTCAGTGTGAGGTGGTGTTCTGAGGCTCATGGCGGGAGTAGAGCATGGGCTGTTTGTGAGTGATTAGCAATTAATGCTTTAAAGTTTAACAGCCCTAGACATAATCGATTTTGTCGACTAATTATTGCAGCCTAACAAGGTGGAGATAGAAAAGGAAACAGGCTAACCCTCCTCGCAGTCTGTGTGTCAGTCTGCTACAGACTCAGTCAGGCTATGCATGGAGACACAATGGGAAAAGCAGACGTTGAGATTTCACAAAGGTCTCATAGATCAAAGAGAAGGACTCTATCCTCTCGCTCACGTGTGCAATGGAGGCCTCTGTAGCAATGGAGGCCTCTTTAGCGAGCGCCGCTGTCAACAGAGACAAAGTGCTGCTCCCGGGGAGCGCCCCAGATCTGACGGAGCGCTCCCCCTCCATCAGTCACATCATGTGAGCCTCTGAAGGAGTCCGCGCCCTGCTCGCGGTCACACTAACCACGAGACACAAGCTGTTCCTCTCCAGGTGCTCGTTAATGGACGTGTCCTTCATACCTTCAACATGCAAAGACAAACACACGCCTCCCGTGTTCTAATTACACTCTCGCAGCCATGTGTATCCAACATTTTACTCAGATTTGTAATGTCAAACAACATGTTTCCCTTCTGTTGTTGTTGTCCTTTGTTTCCTTTGGTCTTTAGCGTGGGGTTATAGAATGATAATGATGGGACCCTTCAGGCCTTTGGAGTCAAGGAACAAATAAGCTGTATTTCCTTTACCTTTTGAAACTCAAAATCTAAATAGTTCAGTATACACTGGTAACGGAAACACCTGAATTTAGAAAAAACACAAGAAGGTTTTTCAGACATATCCATATTGAAAGTATGGTTAAAACTCAATGGAAACACTTTACACAATTACACATCACCGGGCGTGACATACCTCGTCACATGACCACTACATGTGGACAGAAGAGGAGACCCAGACATTTCTTAGCATTAGACTTAAAAATTAGCAGTGCCACATTAGACATACAATAAAGGAATGCAAAATGTTATAAGGAGGTTTAGAGCATCCATCTTCCTGCAGAGAAGACTCACAGGATGAGATTTCACCAGAGTTACCAGGCTCAAAAACAGCCCTCAAAGGAAACACCTCCATGACTTTGTAGAAACTTTAAGAAATATTGCTTTTATTTAGTAAAACAGAGCTAAGGATTGTGTAGCAGCTTGACGTTGTTTAATGTAAATACTTTTTATGAAGGGTGCAGGTGTTATAAGTTTATATTTTTATCTGCACCTTTTCTTTCATGTTTTTCAGTTTTTGGTGTAGAATATATTTGTACTTTTAAAGGGGACATATCATGCTAAATCCACTTTTTTAGCCCTGAAATGCATTTTGTTGTATTTGTTGTGTTTAGAAATACAGAAAAAATCAAATTAGTCTCTTCAGGTGCTCCGTTGATATCTTTATATTCTGTTTTGTTCATATTTTTCAATTTGTTTTGATTTTTCTATTCTCTATTACGTTTTTTGAACTATTACATCACAGTATTTGCAGCGGAACTGCCAAATTAGGACATCAACTCCAGGCCAAACACTTCGAGCAATGCGCCATTTTTATTTCTCGCTGCGATTTTGTAGTTCAAGCTCAAGGATGCCGAAGTTACGAGAGGATAAGTCAAAATGTTCGGTTGTTGGATGTAGTAACCCACACGCTTCATTACACCGTCTCCCAGCATCAAAACCTTTTCAAAGTGCCTGGTTGAATTTTATTTTTTATGGAAATGTACCCACATCTGTGGGTAAGGTCATTTTTGTGTGCGCGAAGCACTTCAAGGATGACTGCTTCTGCAACCTCCACCAGTATAAAGAAGGATTTGCCGAAAGACTTTGTCTGATTGAGGGTTCAATTCCTTCTATCTTTGGAGACGACGAACAGAGCACTTCGGTAAGCTGTAAATAACGCTAAAAAGTGTGATGATAAGACGTCCCTGTCATTGTTTTGTTAGCATTAGCAGTTGCACCGTCTTCATATGTTAGCACTGTGTGCTCGTTTTAGATCCTTGATGATATGGCCTACGTGATTTAATTTAAGTCTAAAGTTTTCATTAGTCATTTCATTTTGCCGTTTTTGTCTCCGAGAAGACTGTATTAAAATGCATTTCGTGATGTTAGCTTGGCGCTAGCGTTAGCTCGGTGCTTGTGTTAGCGCACTTGTTAGGGTTCTGCAGGTTCATCATCTTCATTTTCATCTCGCTCCGCCGGGTCCGACTCTGACTCCAACATGTAAGGCTGGATGGACAAGTCTTCTGTTGTTGACATTTTATAAATAACCTCTGAATAAAAAGTTTATGCGCCGCTAAATAGCCGTATCTCTTCTATTAAACTACAAAAATGACCGAGCAGGGTGGAGTTGAACCGGGTGTCACCTGAAGAGGGGGCGGGGTATGGAGTATCTCATTTTATTTAAAGAGACCGCACCAAAACGAGTTGCTCTCAGAAGCACATCAGAAAAGGGTAGAAAAGGGGCCTGTGGAGCTATAATAATGAGGAATTCAGACCCAAGCATTGCAGTTCTGCTTTATATAGACCACAACTGTATGATTTATATGTAAAAAGGAAGGATTTAAAACCATGATATGTCTCCTTAAATGTCTTGAATGAAATAAACAAATAAACTAGCAAATCGTGCTGTCAAAATGTTTATGACTTTTGCCACCATGTACTTGTGTGAAAGTGGATTTTCAGCTTTGACAAACATGAAAACAAAATATAAAACAAGACTTTGATGAGATTTCACCAGAGTTACGTGGCTCCAAAACAGCCGTCAATGGAAACACATTCAAAGATCAATTATACTCAGTGGAAACTTTAGGAATATCACTTTTATTTTGTGAAAAAATGTAATGGAAACACAGCTACCGTTCTTACTGCTGCATAAAGATGTCATAAAAGCTTCTTTTGTTAAATGTTATTCCTTGAAAAACAATTGAAATGACGTCAGCACAACTTAGTCAACCCCAAACTTTCCTTAACGTTTGTCATACGTTTTATTGAGATTTGTAAACATCAAACAACAGTGGACACCACGACACGTTGTTGTTCAATTCAATTTAATTTAACTTCATTTATATAGCGCAAATTACAACAATAGTGATCTCGAAGTGCTATCCAAATATAAAACTCTTCAGAAAAAAGAAAAAAAACAACAAATCCACATGAACATGCATATATTTATATTTATATATATATAGAATCAGAATTTCTACCCACAAGTACCAGCCATTTTTGAGCATTTTGACTTATTTTTAAAGACCTGCAGAATATTTTGTACTATGATTATCTGAAATCTGACACCAGATTCTAAAAAATTGAAGCCTCTACTTTCATCAGAATAAAAAATGGTTTCTGGCTTGTTTTGTTCTCCCGTAATCAGCTGTTGAATAGAGCAAGTTTTACACAAATCTTCAATTTCAGAGCAAAAAGCTGAAAAACAGCCTTTTTCTATAAAACCCTGTCAGTGACTTTAAAGCTATTTTTATTTTCATTTTTTTGCTTTAGTGACAACTTTAACATCTGAACATTGTTTCCTTATACAAAACAACAACAAAAAAACACTGAGACAGGGCTTTTGGTGGCAAAATTATTATTATTTTGCTATCTGGGTCAGAGTTGAATGGATTTATTACTGTATTTTGGCGTTCTTCCAAGTCACTCCCCCGTCAGTCAACCTCCTGCTCCTCGCGGACATGCAGAGTGTCACTGCTTGCCTCGTTTTGTTATTGTTTTATCACACCATCGCCACACTCTCCAATAGTCCACAAAAGTTCCACACATGCTCTGGTTGTCTGTGTGCTGGTGGGAACATCAACATCAACTCTTGTAGCGCCATTTTCTGTCTTGTAAACTCCTTTCCTCTCCATCTCAGCTCTGCATCCAAGGGTGTGCTGCTACGACCTATATGTCACCTATTATTTTGATATCTGGCCCACAGGCTTACTTTATTTTAGTATCTGCTCCACTAAGTCGATCACACAGACATAACTTCCTCTTCCTCCCGACACGCAGCGATGACCCGTTAATAGTTTTATCTCACGATCGCAACATTATCAATAATCCACACATGTTCTGTGTTAGTATGTGGTGCTGTGAGCTGCTGGATACTTCACAATATGACTTTGTAGCACCATAATATCCCTCGTTCCTGCTTCTTCCTCCTTAGCTAACGGTAGCATCAGTGGCTAATCTCACATCCAAAAGGTGCGCTGCTGCCACCTTCAGGGCACCAGTTGGTTACTACATCACTCTACAGCTTAGATATTGATGAGGGACCTCTGCCAGGGTGTATCGGACAAAATGGTAGTCAGTTTTCAACAACATCTTAGCGTCCATATTCCAACATATGGGAGCATCTGCTTATCTCTAAACTATCATCCTACAACTGGTTCATTCTATTGACAAATTATCCACCAATTCAATGTTTGCAATACTTCTAAAACTACATTTAACATTACTTTACAGTAACGTTCTTATTTCTATATCTGAAGCTTTTCTGCTTTTTACGGTGATCACTGACCTCTTTGCAAATGACCTTAGTCTCTCAAACCAAAATATGTTCAAATTCCACTGGCTATGTTTTCTTTCCTTTTTTTTTTATCCCCACTGTGTCTTATTGAAAGCTAAATCCGAGCTATGTTTTTTTTTTTTATTATTATTATTATCCAACCATTCATTAAATCTGTTGAGTCTTCTACCATGGCAACCAGTGACCTTGTTCTTTCACCCAGCTTTGTCTTCTAAACAGAGCACAGTGCAGCTAAAGATTCTGTGTTAAATTTGCCTCTCATGTCTGAAAATTAGCTTACACGTCAATAAAATTAGACTTTGATTGATAAAAATTCCATGACCTGAAATACAGCTTCTTTACAGTGCTCCAGGACCTCCTCAGATGGACCATGAGCCTCCTATACACCTTTCTCTCCCCCGTCTCTTTACATCACTCATACCTTGACCTTTCTTGATCCCAGGGATGTTCCAGGTCTTCTTTTCCTGAGAAAAATGTATTTCCATTAAATCTATTATGTATTTCATTTGTCTTATTTATGAATTCAACTTCCCTTTTCTTTCTGTAGTTACTTCCAACATGTGGAAAAGGGTAAAGCGCAGGATTGGAACTGCGGCTTCTATTAGCTCAGAAAACAGCAACAGAAAAAACAAATAAAATGAATGTTATTGGCTCAAAATATTTCCTCCAGTGTATTTAAACTTGCTTATCGTATTCTTTCTATTTTCCTTAATTTACCTTAACAGCATGGCATTATATACGGACAGTCCCTCAGCCTCACACACTAGCCCAGCTGGAGAAACACCCTGTAACAGTACCCCATGCTTGTCTGAGACCCAAAAACACTATTTTAGGGCTTTACTGTTACATTCATGTAACTCAGTTCAAATTGCTCTGATCGAGACCCTATCCCACTAGAGCTACAGTTTCTTGTCCAGGCGGGCACTCCATTGCACCCGTCTTCTACCTGTATTGCTCTCCCACATGCTGTAATCACTGCCTAATTTTGGAATCATTCATTTTGTGTGGATTTTAAAGCAAAATCCCGAATTACACTTTATATTTATAGTAAAAATACAGACTGTGTTCCAGCAACAAGACAAATCATATCAGATTTTAGATCCCTCATACTTGACTGCTTCATGTCTCTTTTGTTTTGGGGAATATTTTTTTAATTTTCCCACTATTTCACCACCACAAAATAAGAAGTTATCTTGTCAATTATTTAACAGACAAGGTACAGATTTCCATCTGAAATGTTAAGAAGGAAACTTCTGCACTTACCTCATTATCTCATGTATTTAGATCTGTTGTGGCGGTTTTCAAAGAAATGAAATGGAGTCAAAATGAGGGTTTACTGGTCAAATGCGGATACAGGGTTTATTTGGTCAAAGGGTTTTTGGGGCAGACCGGTCTGGGATTCAAAAGTTAGTGTGTGTATGTGTCCCAATGAATTTGACCAGAATTGACCAGGAGAGATTCTGTAACAGTCGTGGTTTTCTTTCCTGTTACATTGGCAATACATTATGTTTTTAAATTGTGAATCAATTATTCAGAAATGATTATTTGGAATTTAAGTATTCTGCTTCGTGTTAAAATGGAAATAGCAATTCCAAATTGAAGTTTTACATGGAAACAGTTTGTTTTCCGTTTTTCAATTCAGCTTTAAGTCTGGGAAGGGTTCTGATTGGATAGAGGGCGAAGGTGACATATTCACATCTACAGGAAAAAAAACAGCATAAAAAATTATTTTCACTTTTTTTTTTAAACAGCAGCTGGACAATAACATACTCTCTCTTATTAAATAATTCGTCTCGACTCCAGTCCAACGCTTGCTTCGGGTGGCCATCTTGGATTATGTCATGACGAGCATGCTTAGAACAACACCAATCAGTTTAAAGCGGAATGAACATTTACAAGATTGAGGAATTATTCCATTCAGAATTAAAATCAGAACAAACCAGCCACTTACTTTAAATTGAAGTTTAATTTGGAATAGAATTGTTCATTCAGAATTTGGTGTTTGCAAGGTCATGTTTAATCTTTATTAAAGAGGATTTAACTTTGATTCTAAATTTAAAAGGAATTAAAGCACTCATTTAAATGTCGCTATTATCACCTGTTCTAGTGACAAATGGCGTGCAGTGATGACCCTGGTATTGTGTTAAAGCTCTTCTCTCCACGGCCTGCTTGAATAACTACCTTCATACCTCCTGTAATGTTTCCTCTTTTTTGCACAATGCAGTTAAGCTGGACAGTTAATTATGGTGGAGCACAGAGGCCAGGGCTGTGATAACGATATGCTTTACTGGGCACAGAATGAAGAGGGGCTGGCCCATTGGGAGCCACGCTGATGTCAGGCAATCTTTCAACAAAAAAAAAGAAAGAAAAGAGTCAAGCAATTAGATGCACCAGTGCTGCTGGAGATGACTGGTGTTACTGGGGAGGCTGGCTGTAGCTGCTCTAATGGGGATATTTAGGGCAATTATGATCAGGATGTCAGGGCGACCTCCCTGTGACTGTTTCTAAGTGCAACAACATCACACAGAAAGACTAAAGATATGTCCGGTCCCGGGTGGAAGTCCTGCCACCAGCACAACTGCACTTAAGTCTAGTCTCGTGTGTGAAACATTGTCCGGAGGTATTAAACAGGCTATTATAATTGTGAGGAAAACAAACACTCCAGTGCTCAATTTAAGAGCAAAGCCTGCTTAGTTTTTTCAGCACATGTGCTCCAGGTGGACACAGTATTAATAATATTATTTAATGGATGAGGGACGCTGGCTATGTCAAGCACCTTTGACATTTAATAGCTTATAGATAGCAATATCATGGCAGATATCAACAATATAATTGATATCTCTAAATACAGGAAGAGATATCTGTAATGACCTCACGAAAACCGCCCTTTGCCTCTTCACACATCCTAAAAACTCAAATGGCTCTGCTCATGCGCGGCTTCTCATTAGATACTGACCCAAATGACCTGGAGGAGAGAAAAGATACATCATTTTAACAGTATTCTTAGCAGAAGAAATGGCAGTTTGATGAGATAGTTAGGAAATGCCTTGAAATCGAGCGTCTGGGGGGCTGCTCGGCTGTGGGGGGGGGGGGGGGGGGTGTGGCCTGGGGCTCCCTGGCCCCCGCTCTTTCTGCTGGCCTGGCTGCATCTTTGGTTCCGGGGCAGCGCTTGGGTTTGCAGTAGCAGTTTTTGCTCGTACATTGGTCTAAGATGCACTTGCATCGCTTGGGCTGTGGGATAAAACTCGTACTGAGCTTAATCTTAGACACGTGGATCCCAAATACTTGTTTTAGGTATTACCACTCACTCCTTCCCTCTTTCTCTTTCCACAGCCACCACCGGTATACCTAAGTTTCACACTTGTTACCAGACTGGCTTGATTACACTAAACAATAACCACAATAAGCACAACTACAATTTCACATCTCACTGTCACTTTAAAAGAATCAACTCTTCCCCAACCTTTCCATTTCCTACCTTGAGTCTCTCCTCCCTGTTCCCTTCCCCCTCACTCAGGTGTAACAATGTCCTCTCTTTTTCTATCTTCCCTTTAAAAAAGTGTTTTTTTACCCTTCCTTAGGGAGGGCTGGTGATGATCACAATTATGCAATAAAATAAATTCATTTATTTAATTTCAATAACAAAACATGCATTGTTGTCTTTAAAAGATTGCACTTCTTGTAGTGTTGACCTTTGACAGCATGTGCAGACTCAATGACTTTGTGGGGAGAAACACCTAAGTTCACTTGAGGGTTGTGCAAGAAATCTACAAAGTATTCAACCTTTTTCGTCTCCAGACACATTTGAGGACCTTTGACAAAGTCTGCACTCCTACCTGTCATAACTTTTGCCACAATTACATGTATCTGCAATATTAATTTGTCTCGTCGAAGCTCTCGTTCAAGATATATGTAATTACATTTTGACTAATCATAATTAAAGTTAAAGATATCTCGAATTTCAGATATCTCTAACTCCATAATCAATATCTGCAACTAAATCATGACTATCCATGAATCTAGTTTAAGATATCTACAAATTCATTCTGATTGGGCTTAATTCCAGTTCAAGATATCTGTAACGTCATTTTGACTAGTTAAAACATGATTGAAGATATCTACAAATGCCATTAAAAATGTCTTTAATGGAGTGGAGTTGAGAATATCTTGATTTGGAATCGTGACTAGGCAAGGCAAGAAAAGGCATTTTTATTTGTAAAGCGTATTCCATACACAATGCAACTCACTGTGATTTACATGATCAAAAAGTGCAACAGAAAACATTCAACAGCTTAAAATCTATAAGAACATTAAAGTATAAAATAAAAATAAAATATAAAATAATCAGTCAAATCATTTAAAATCATCAACAAACACATGGCATCAACAACATGACCAAAATCTCCCTCTCAATCATTCACAGTAGAGAAAAAGAGTTCCTTTAACTTTGATTTAAAAATGTTCACATTAGATGCTGACTTCAGCTCTGCTGGCAGTTTGTTCCACTTCTTTGCAGCAAAACAACTAAACGCAGCATCACCATGTTTACTGTGAGCTCTAGTCTGCACTATCTGACCTGTGTCCATAGATCTGAGAGACCTGCTGGGTTCATACCTGACTAACATGTCACTGATATATTCTGGACCAAACCCATTCACAGATTTATACACCAGCAGCAGAACTTTAAAGTCTATTCTGATGCTGAATGGGAACCAGTGTAAAGACTTATGTATAAAACTGGAGTAATGTGTTCTGACCTCTTTGTTCTGGTTAAGACCCAAGCTGCAGCGTTCTCAACCAGCTATAAATGTTTGATGCACATTCCTGTAAGAAGACCATTACAATAGTCCAGTCTGCTGGAGATAAAAGCATGGACCAGTTTCTCCTGATTTTTTTGAGTCATTAAACCTTTCACTCTGGAGATGTTCTTTAGGTGGTAGAAGCTGTTTTTGTGATAGATTTGATTTGACTGTTGAATGTAAGATCTGAGTCAATCAGAACACCAAGGTTTTTGACTTGGTCTTTAGCTTTTAAAGATCGAATGGATATCAGACTGAAAATGTAGACATCTCTAAATGGAGTTATGGATAGTCATAATTTAGTTGTAGATATTCACATCTCACATTGCGCCTGTCCGTAACTGATTTAAAGATATTTGTAATGACAAACCTCATACACATCGATGGGGAAAGTAACATAATTTACCCTATAGAGGAATTACATTGTGGATATCTGAAATGACAATTGTGGATAGGAAAAATGTCATTGTAGATACCGGAAATGTTCATTTTAACAAGGAACAATTAATTGCATATTACATATCCAGACTAGCTATTAAATGTTAAAAGGGCTTGCCATACGCTAACCATCTGTATGCTAGAGCCCCACAAATGGCCTTTCCTGCTTGTATTTGAATTGTTTCCATACACACCATCAACCTCAGTCATCCCCTTTTCCAACAGCTCACATCAAAAGTTTCACCTCCATCACATTCAGAGGAGCTCCTGGTCCCCACTCAGAACAAGCACTCTTAGCATATGCCAACCACATGGCTGGCACCACTCAAAACATGCGCTGACTCACGTTTGAAGTACGTTCAAAGAAGCAGCAAAGAAATGTCAAGTAAAAGTACAACGTGGACGCAGCGTGTGTTTTTACTTCCTGCCCCGAACGAGCCAAACAGCTGCTCGTGTTCTGACATGTGGTCTCAGTACTAGTCCATCATATTTTCTGTAGCGTGGCTGTGGATATAGATGGTGAGATGTGAGATGAGACAACTTTGTGTGAAAACCTCTCAGGATACACGTTAGAACAATTCTAGAATTAGACCCACTCTCCAAATGAAAACTCTTCAATCAAGCACACACCTGGAGTAAGTGCTTCATGGACCGGAGAGACTGCTGAAAATCAATTCAATCTAACTTTATTTATAAAGCAAATACAACAGGTCTCATGAAAGTCATCACAAAATATAAAGTAATGTAATGAAAATTGAGCCGGAAACGTGCTTTGAAATTGGTGACCATGTTAAAGTGACTCATCACGGGCGATTAAAGGAACAGTAGTCGCTGAAGTCAAGTTCAGGGTGAACGCACCTGAAGTCTATAAGGTAAAGAAAACATAGATGGGTTAATCTAAAGTATAGAAAGAGAAGGAGAGAACCTGAACCATGAGAAAAGCTGAAGGTTAATGGTTAGGGAGTCAGTGTAGGACAATTGGGTCATTCCATGTAAAATCAACCAATAATTTTCCTTCATCTCTCAGAAATTTGTGAAACTTTGTGAAATGGTTGGGATTCATGAGAAACGCATAGAACTCACTTATTTTAGCTCACACCCTTTTAATTGGTGAGACATTAGTTAATGAAGTTCACAACTTTAATGACCAATTTCTATCTTTGGAAGTATATGAGCTACAGAGATGATTTTAGGGTCCTTTGTGAGCTCTTCAAGTTTTATCAATTTGTTTCACAAGTATTTTCCATAGAACCTAACAGAAAAAAGTTCAAATCATAAACTTCGAATGTGAATTTCAAACAATTATATTCTTAAAATTTTCATGAAACTTCAAGGTTTCATTGAATTTGTGACAAATTCTACATGAATAATTGTAAAGTTCTACATCCAAATAATTATGTGAATAGTTTTTTTTCAAGCAGAATAGGGCAGGATTTGTGAAAAAATGAACATTAATTTTAAGTCTCTTAATGCTAATGGTTGATGAAGTGCTATAAATCAAAGAGAATGAGCCCACAAATGACACTGGTGTGCATTCTCGACGGCATCCCAATACCCCGGAAATAAAAAAGTATGAGAAGAAGACGGCTTGGAGACTGAAAGAAAACAAGCACGTTGGACTAAACTACTGTGAGGTTCCACAGAGGCATGCGGAGGCATGTACACAGGTCTTACAGTAAGCAGTCACATAAACGGCGAGTAAGGGCTCTATTCTCCCATGTGCGTAAATGCCAAAAGCCACGCAGCAGCGCTGTTTTTGGCTGTGTGTTATTCTCCAACTGTACTTAAGTCAGTTGCTGTGCGCTTCCATCCCAGTTACACAGTCTGGGTGGAGCAGCCCTGAAATGTGGGTGTTCCAATTCAAATCTGGCTTCACGCTGATTCTCCAGTGTGCACAAGTCCTTTTTCTCTTGCGCACTTCTAACCCTGGAATAAGTACAGCGCCCCGATAAGGTGAAACATTACATTGCACGTAGAAATATGGATTTAGTTACATTTGAAGCCACAAAAACTAGTACGTCGAGCAGCTGCAGCTCTGATCACCGCGAGATTAATTCAAACTCTGAGAGACGCAGACTTCTGTCCACGTTGGTCTCAGTGATTCAACTATTTTCATACTATGTCCATCATAAAGTCACAGTTTGATCCACTACAGAGTGAAACAAGCTGTCATATGTGGATGAGGATGAATCACAAACTGTTCCCACACATATTTTGCTGAGGCTCAGCTCAGGTCGCTTTAAACTATTTGTATTTAAAACTGCGTATTATGGAAGCCAATAGTTCTGTTTCACTGCAAACATCCCTCTGTATTAAAGCAGGACGCTCTGCGGCTGCATTATTTCCTCATATCTCCAGCATCTACCTCAGTCACGCTTTACAGTGATGATGATGATGATGATGATGATGATGATGAAAATGATGATGATAATCAAGGAAAAAGATTTTAACTGTGACTCAGTTACACTGCAATAATCTGATCAATGATCTGATCAAATCAACCTGTTACATTGTTTTTCAATGAAGGACTTTCAAATTAAAAGTGAACTTTATCATTTTCACGGATTTCAATGACATTTACAAGCATTGGGAAAACTCCATGTTCCGTGATTTCTAGACAGCCCCAAAAAAATGACATCACCGCCTCCTTTCCTTCAGCCCGCCTTCATTCACACATACGCGCTTTTGTTCTACATTATGCGCGGTGGGCGTGTCAGCAGCCTGGATCGGAGAACACGCATAGGAGAGAAGCGTGTAACTGCAGGAGCGCAAAAAAGGGCTTAAGTCCAGACGGGATAATAGACCCCTAAATAAATAACCATCTCACAGTTGGAGTGCGGATCCGGCTTTTCTCGTCTGAGTTCGACCCAATGGTGAAAACCTAATTTTTTTCTTAAAGAAATGACATATTTTTGTTTTTGTGGTAGGCAGGCATCGATTTTATTAACAAACAATTGTTAATGTCAACATCAGATCAGCGCATGGGCAACAAACAAAAGTGAAACAAACAGGGGCGCAGTGAACCTAAGAGACCCATCAGATCAATTTACATAATCCCGCAGTGGCTGGGCTGATGGATGCAGTTACCCTCACCACCGTATTGTCACTATGAAGTCTGAGTTCTAGATCCTGCTCTATGCTCCTTTATGTGTATTATTTGGCATGGATGCCAATATTTATGTTTCGATATGATTCAGTGATTTAAAATTGCTTCCAATTTCTGCTTAAAGCTGATATCCAGAGTTTCTGAGAAAGCTATGTTTATGTATCATTCTTTTGAAATAAGAAAAAATACCTAACTAGACTTTTACTATGGTCTACTGCCGGTGGTCATTCCTATACATTAATGTATATAAGTCTCGTCTTTGTCCTATTGACCCCTATACAAATGTAAAAAAGCACCGTGATCGCCCAGCCAAAAGGCTTCGACTTACTATTTTTGAGACTGTCAATCAATGTGAATGCGGAACTGGTCGCGCGTCACAACAGCAATCAGGTAAACATGATTTTGGCTCTTACCTCAGAAATGTCCATCGCTAAAAGAATAACAATGACCCATAGACCTATATCAATGCAACACGATGCAGCCTTGTTATGTTCTGCAATGTGCTTGCAGAAAAGTAGAGGCGTGGCTTGAGGTAGATTGACAGAGGTAGTGAAGCGGTTTAGAGCGGGACATCGAGACGTTTCCCAGAAAACTTCAGATATCAGCTTTAATTTCAATAAATAATTCCCATGAAAAGTTTCTATTTTTTTATATTGCCAAAAACCAGAAGTTTAAGTTCCCGTGGAAATTTGGCAGATATTTTACGCCCCCAGCAACCCTACTGAGATATCTACAACTTCATGATTTGTGTTTTCTCAGACTTTTTTACTTTCCACTGCAGGTCTATTTGGATGCTTTAAAGGACCGTATTTGGCCCCCGGGCCTTCAGTGTGATACATGTGCCTTATGCTGTCATTTATTGTCCCTGCAGATGCAGACTAACCTAATTCCTTTCTCTATAGTGATGTTCAGATGGATTTTGGTCAAACTCTCTCAACAGTGAGTGATAATATTAAATTCATAATACATTAATGCAACAAAAAGTTGTTAGATCAGAAAATATTTGTTTACAGCAGAGTTTAGTATACTTTGATCAAACTTACTTTAAACCGCTCTCGTCCTTGTGTCCTCTCGTGACCTAATTTCTCCTCATTTCCTCTCAATCATTTTTCATCTCATATTTGCTCCACTTTATGATATCTTTACTCTCCCCATAAAATGCTACCAAAGCATTCTAGAGTAAGCAAATGGGCACCAAGGCCTCTCTGAAATACTAACCAATCAATCAGCTCAGGTTTGCCCTTCTGAAGCAACAAGCCCCGCCCCCACTCGTACCCAGCCATCAGTCATCAACCACCTCCGCTCGTCCTTTTGCTGATTTTCACACCATCGTGTTCACTCCATGGCTCAGACAGTGACTTATTGGGTTTTCCAACTTCATTCTTCTTCATAGTAGTCTCTGCCTGTTACAGTCTTTAAATCACCATACGACCAGCAAACAATCTAAATCAAGAAAAGTTTGACCTTAACTTTTTCATAAATCTGACCTAAAATCTTTGAAATGTCCTTATTAGTAGATCTATGTTGAACAAAACACATTATTATGCACCATATTTGTTTAATTACCTTGTAAAAATGGGACTACTTTACAGTTTTAGAGCCTGTGTCCCTCCATCTTGAAATCACGTGATTGATGATGTCACACGACCCCGCTGCCTGTAAACATCCCATTGTTTTCTATTGGAGTGAAGCATTCAGCCTGATTTTTAGATCATGTAGCATTTTTTTTAGTCAAAATGACAACATGTGCTGTTTTTGGCTGCTCTAAAAAACTAAAAAAGTTAAAGATGGCAATTGTAGGAGGATGAGTTATTATTAATGGGTTATATAACTAAGAATATTAATTATGATTATTAATATTACTTCAAATTTTGCGGGGTGCCACTCCTTTTAACAGGAGAAATATGTCTAAGTTTTTAGATTAAACTCATCAATGTGAAACCAGGGAAAAGTGAATTCTACCAGCAACATCTACACCATAATCAAAGCTTTAATGAATCAGAGGAATCAAAGATTATGTTCAACCTTTTATTCAAAAGTCAACAATTAACACAGTCAAAATATCAATTGAAATGGGATAATTAAATCATGATAAAATGCATTTCTAGGCTAAGAAAAGTGAGGATTATATGTAATAAAGTGAAATCACTATTCTAGGAGAATGCTAATCTACTAAATATTGAATAAAAATGCAGGATACATATTTGAATAATAAGATCATAAAATCAAAGAATAAAATCATAAAGAGAGCTCATAACAAAGAGAGGAAGACAGACAGGGGAAACGAACAAACATGAATGAGACGAACTGTGTGTGGAACATGTTGTGAGTGTGTGTAAGTGTGTAGTTATGGAAGTATGGATGTGATCTATTGTGGATGAAGTTTGCTGATGAAAGTTCATTCAGGTACCTTGAAGATGATGTCAGGGTTGGACCTGGAGGTTCTGTATTGTAGAAATGCAGTGGGACGTGCCACCGTTGAGTTCTGTTGCGTTTCAACAGAGTGTAGCCCCTTTAGCCGATCCAGGTGGCTCTGGCCTTCGCAGCTGGGTTAGAGAATGGCTCGTGGCTTACCCCAATGGGTCGCGGGCCGGGCTTCTTTCGGCTGTTACGCACGTCACTAGATGCTGGATTCGTCCGAACCAAGCAGCTGTTGATTCCAAAAATCTAACTGTTTCAACTACAAATAAAATGAAATAAATGAAAAGGTGGGGAAGGGAAACGTGTTGAGTATGAAACGCCAGCGTCCCAAAACTGAAGCTCGGAGCGGCTTTCTTCCTTTTAAAAGCTTATCTTTGGGACTTGGCTCCCAAGAAGGGAACTTCGTTGATTGGTTTAAAGTTGCCAGCATCTCAGCTGGCTGCCCTTGGGTGTGTGTTTATGTGAGACAAAGACAAACAGGAGGGATCGATTCCTAGATTTACACATAAACCATAATAATGAGTTCAGCATATACAAATAATCTTTTCAACATCATATCTTGAAATATCATGTAATACGAAAGAGTTTGATACCAAACATGACTGGAAAATAGCCTTGGATCACTTTAGGAACCGGTTAATGAATTTTACTTGTAATTACTCATAAACATAAATGTCAAAAATCATGTTATGCCTCTTCTTTACTATATGGTTGCAGTAGATACCTCAAACTAACTTTTGTGATGTTTTCTGGTATTTTAAGCACTTTTTAAATGATGGAACATTTAAAATAGCATTCCGTGGGTATTAAATTATCTGAAAAGAGTGGAATATTACAGACAACATTTGCAATTTCAGTTTCTGTAGAAACCATTCCAATAATGTTTTCTTTTGTAACTTTTCAAACAAAATACAATTTCTTTGTTCTCCCTTCTTCACTGGGACACATCTCAGAGAAGGGGCCTGGAAAGTGTCCTTTTGTGACATCTCACCACAGGGGGTCAAAGGGTCATTGGGACAGTTCTGTGATCTTACAGCATCCCAAAAGTATCTGTTTGTAAAGGAGGGAGAAGACGGATGTTCTTCCCCCGTGTGGAGTCGTAAAAAGAGTTTGTACTGAATATTTCAAAGAGTTGGGTCAGTCTTTTCGGCTACAGTATTGGGTTCAAAGGCCGCATAGTGGGGTTAGCTATGCACCTCAAAGTTGTGGGGGCAGTTATTGTGTAAACAGTTTGTGATAAAGAAACAGGCTCCTTGGTTAATTACTGCTAGGAAGAGGGTCTTTAGGCTTGATGTGGTTTGGTTCCCTACACAATGTAACCCTCTTTTCTTCAGAGAAAGAGGATAAAAAAACAGAAGATAAATTTGTTACTGCAGGGGGCAACATTCATTTTCACTCAGGGTCCAAACACAGAGTTGTTTGATATCAACTGGGCCGCAGATTTTAGGCAGCAGGAAAAAAAAGCAATTCCCACATCACTGTGCCCTAGTTTGCACTCCCACATGTAAATTATTTCTCCATCCAAGCAATAAATGACAGAGTTGAGTCCCTGCAGCCCCTTCACTTTTAAATTCCAAAAACAATGTCCACCTGGCTTGACATGAGTTCAGTCTTTTAACTTTGCGAATGTATTGGAGGTTCTTGTGATCAGTCCATACAAGGAAAGGGTGCTGCGCACCCTCCAGCCAATGTCTCCACTCCTCCAACGCTATCTTGACTGCCAACAACTTGCGGTTTCCAACATCATAGTTTGTCTCGGCAGGTGAAAGCTTCCGTGACAGGAAGGCACAGGGGTGAAGCTTGTTGTCCTTTCCGGAGCGTTGGGAGAGTACCGCTCCCACCCCATTATTGGAGGCATCCACCTCCACCACAAACTGCCGGCTGGGATCAGGAACCATGAGGATGGGGGCAGTAGTGAACTGGGCTTTGAGCTGCTTGAAGGCCTCCTCCGCTAGGGAGGACCAACAGAAAGGGGTCAGTGGAGAAGTGAGGGCATGTAGGGGTGAAGCTATGGCGCTGATAAATATCCAGCCGTGCACTGTTATGGACTAGAACCCAAATGCACAACTCAGGAGTCAAAGTTCAAATAAAGAATCTTTTAATAAACAAGGTAACAACGTAAAATCACTCTCACAGAGGAAAAACAGCCGTAACAAAGGCAAGGACAAAGTTTCAAATAATATTAGGCACAACCATGGCAAAATGAAGCAAAGTATCAAAGGAATACAAAACCTGATCTGATGAAGAACATGAAACCTGAAACATGGAATAAACTCTGGTTCTCTGGCTGCACACAACAAGACGAACTGGCACCAGACAAAGGGAGACACAGATTATTTATACATGAGGTAGGGGAACACAGGTGGAACCAATCAAGGGCGGAGTTAACAATCACACTGGAGGGAAATCACACAAAGGGAGGAAGTCAGGATCTTAACATAACCTTCTGGACGTGACAGCCACATTTGTAAAAACAGTGCAGGATCCCTTTAATTACTTGCAAGTTCTGAAAACATGGAAAAGCTAAAAAGCTTCCAATCATATATTTTGTAAATGTAATAAAATGAAATACCTCGAGGATATGATCACATGCTTCTCTTCAAACACAGCTAATACTACATATTAACGACTCTCAGCACAGCTTATGTGATTACAAGTGTTTTCGTCTGTTGTTTCCTTTAAATTGCTGCTGATTGCTGTGATAACCTTGAGACGAGCACGTGTGCATCCTTCACAATCATTTTGTCAAAGGTGCTCTGAGATGTGTTTAAGAAATGTGGTGAATTGTATTTGTGAACAAATGAAGGTGAAACTAAAGAAAACAAGTTCAGAAATGTTATTTTTACTAAACAAAGATATACCTTACAAATGTTACCTGTCTGAGTTTTTTCATTTAGAAATTCATGTGAAATGGAGCGTTGATAGAAGTAAAACTTTGTTTGTTTGCTTGTGTGTGTTTAGATATCTGCATTAATAGGTACACAACAGATCACTTGTCTAAATAAAACAGATCAACTGCAAATCTACATAAAACATGAGGCCTCAGATTTTTCGTGATTGCAGAAAATGTACGGAAAAAATTGTCCGGACTTATGTTCTCTGTATTTAAAAATGTTTTGAGACAGTATCAAACCTTTACATGCTATTTTTCACTATAAACGTCTGATTAAATGTCTAGAAAGTTTAACATTCCACCCATAATTCAAAACCTCTCGCTAGATGTTAAGGTTTGAGTAGTGATCTTGTTATCCTGTGACTGAATATTAAATGCAGAGCTTAATTTGAAGTGTGTTTTTAATGTGTTGGTTCACATTATTATGTGAAAAAGGCTTTGATACAAAGACAGGTTTAGATGATGGTATATTAGCTGATCAGTTTACCTGGTGACACGTCACAGCAGAAGCATCTTTAATGACACGCTGTGAAGGATTTTCTGCAAAACTTGAGGGTGATTCTTCATTTTTAAGGTTTCACTAATGATGTTTTGGGAGATGTCACACAAGTCTATGAGATTTTCTATGTTAGTAGTGTTAGCGGGTTAGCAGTGTGGCTAACGTCGCCCTTGCAATGTATTCTTGCATGATTTTAGCGTAACGTCCCATTTTGGTAAATCCTTTGAAGCACATCAAATGTAAAATCAATAACAGTAGTTGACTCTATTAACCCTGTTTATCATGTTTGGTATGATTTAATGAAGTTTAATAGCAGTAAAGTATCTAAACAAGGAAAGACAGTGAAACAGAAACAAAACAAAATAAGTGTAACAGCATTTGGGAATTTTTGAAACATAAAATTAGAAGCTGTATAAACAATCTAGACAGTGACATTGCTGCTACCATGATTTCATGAAGGGCTTCAGGTCCTATGAAAAAGAATGGGGGGGGGGGGTAATTTGAAGGTCATTCAAAGAGCATCAGGCATTGCAGCTCAGGAGGTGGGCTTCTTCATCATCATCACGCTCTTCATCAATCCCATCCATCCACCATCAGCCTCCTCTGACCCACATACCAACCAGTGTGTGTGTGTGTACGTGTGTATGTGTGTGTGTGTGTGGGTGGGGGGGGTGTGGTGTGGGGGTCTTCCATTATTGATACCAGAGCATCACCTGTAGCCAATCAGCATCAAAGGACAGAGAAACACAGAGACAAACACATTAATAGTCAGATATTAACGTAATCTCTTTGATTATGAAAAACTCTCAGGATGTGACAAAAACAAAAAAAGCGATCAGTCTGTTGCTGATCACAGTGACAGAGAAAAAGAAGCACGTGTCATGCCTTAAGAACTCAAAACTTAACATTGAAAAAACATAAAATATTGTAATTTCAATCCTGGAAAGTTATTGAGGATCTTTATGTTTCAAGTTTTTATTTCATATTTAGTCAAACTAAAGGCCCGAGGGCCAAATCCGGCCCTTTAAAACATCCAATTGCCTGCAGGTTAAAGTAGAAATGACTGAGAAAACATGAATCATTGTGTAAATAACCAAATAATGGTTATTTGTGAGATATACACAACTACTGAGTTGTGGATATCTCAGTAGGGTTGCAAAGGGGTGTAAAATATCTGTCAGATTTAGAACTAAAGCTCTGGAATTTTGGCAATATTAAAATAATTTAAACTTTTCATGTAAATTATTTATTGAAATTCAGCAGAAATTGGGAGTAATTTTAAATCATTGTATCATACCCAAACTTAAATATTGGCATCCATGCCAAATAATACACTTTAAAAACAACATAACATTTCAACAGATTTATTTGGAAGTAGAACTTTACAATTATTCAAGTCGAGTTTTATTGAGTTTGTGACAAATTCAATGAAACGCTACAATATTTGCAGGGGTTGGCAGTTTTCCCATACTTGTATAACGCAATGGAAGTCATTTTTACTCTTAAGAATGTTGAAAGAAATCCAAATGTTTTCCAAAATCCTGCTCAATCCTCAAATTATTTGTCAAAATTTCCCCAAATTAAATGAATGTAGTCACTACCTGTCACCTATTGCTTGGATATTGCCGGTGCCTTATACACTACATACTTTTATATAATTTATACATGGAAATGTAAAGTAGCACTAATGTTAGAATTTTTCAATTCCCCACCTCTGTGGCCCAAAACAATGACATGCATTTGAGGCATGTTTAAGGTTATGTTGTGGTCTGATATTAAATAAAAAGAGAGAGAAAAGAACAGCGTCAGACTGATTTTTCTGATCCAGAACATGAATTCTGTCATTTCCATCAGTTTTCTGTGATCACTGAAAATGTCATGCCATGGAGTGAGAATGCAGTGGGAATACATCAGCATCTGTGTGTGTCTGTGTGTTTTGATTTTAGGGTTGAATAAATACAAACATTGTCCTTTTTTAGTCTTTTGTAAATATCTTTAAGATGAATCTGTGTCTCAGTTGTATAAAAGCTTAACTGCAAGCTGTGGAATGAGATAAAAATGAAAAAAATAAAAAACTCCAGTGAGTTAAAGAATATACTGTCAGCAGCACACAAAGCAGAGTTATTGGTTTGTTCCACCATTGTCTCACACACCAAATGTAATGTATCACTTCCAAAAGTGACCCGTAATCTGTGATGACGACAATGAGCAGAAAAAGAAGCTTTGGTGTGGAGACAATAGAAGATTTGTTCTGAGGTTTAGTAGAAACACACGTTTAGGCCTTTTTGTGTTTGGCTTTAATTAACATGTGAACACAAAGCTAACATTTAGCAGAGATCATCTCATCCTAACGTGATTGTAACGTCTTCAGTCGAGGTGTCTGACTTCACTGCATCACTTCGTAGGATTTCTTTTAGTTTGACAGAAACACAGCTCTGTGAATAACTGTGGTTTATCAGGAGTGAAGCAGCTGTGAATATATTTTCATATTTAATTTAAAAAAAGAAAACCCTCAGTTTATTCTGCTACAAGCTTTCCAGGATTTTTGCTTTAAAATGTAACTAATCCTACGCATAAATGAAATGAGGCTGGGACCTCCAAAATAAAACTAATTTTAAACATTGATTTAAGTCAGGGGTCCTCAATCTTGGGGTTGCGAGACACTGGGAAGGATTCACCAGATGACTTCAAGAAACGAAGAATATTTTTTTTAACAATTTGAACCCACTAGTACAGTGCTTGTCAGAAGTTTGTATATTCATACAATGTTTTTTGGAGTCATTATGTGTATTTTGTATTTTTCTATTGTGTTTTTGTGCATTTTTTGTATAATTATTGTTTTATGTTGCCATTGTAGTGTGATTCTGGATTTCAGTTGTCATTTTTTGTATTTTGTATAAATATTTTGTTTTGTGTATTTTGAGTCATTTTAATATTTTTGTTGTTGTTTGGTGTGTGTGTGTGTGTGTGTGTGTGTGTGTGTGTGTGTGTGTGTGTGTGTGTGTGTGTGTGTGTGTGTGTGTGTGTGTGTGTGTGTGTGTGTGTGTGTGTGACTTGCTACTCCGTGGCTCACACACACGCATGCGCTTTAGTTGCGCACCTGCACGCACATTAGTGACTCACATCAGGCCCAATCAGTGAGACTTGCTAGTATATCAGTGTTAGCGCGGCTGCTCAGACGCCCCTCCTCCCTCTCCGGTCTATAATATCTTCCTCTCTCTCACTTGTGTGTTTACAGTCTGTGTCTGCTTGGCTGTGGGTCTGACCGCACACGTGACTCTAGCTCGAGTGAGGAGCTGTGCAGTGAAATCGATATAGTGTGCTCGCGCACCTCCTCACACTCTGAGGTCAGAAGCTGAATAGGTTTCACTTCTGGGCAAACTTGAATGTGCTGTCTAAGTGAAATAAATATTTGGAAATGACAAAATTACTCCAAATTAACGGATGCACAGACTTGGCGTATTTGGAAGCCGTTGACTGAACAGGCTCCACGTCTGGGAGATATTCGCTCCACAAACTCACACACGCATGCACGCACTCAGACCTTCTTTGCGTTTATAGATACATTTTTGCTTACTTTTACCCTTTTTCTGTAACTACACCAAACTTTTTATATTTTTGCTCTCGTTAATGCATTTTTACTACATTACTCCCATATCTGCCACTTCATCAAATTTCAGTGCAATTTCTGCACATTTTTTTTTCCACTTTCAAGACATTAAAGATTAAAGATTAAATCGGGCTTTCGCCTTTAATTGGCCATGTAATGTTAGTACATTATTGGAATTTGTCTTCTGCACTTAACCCATCCCTGAGGAGCAGTCGGCAGCCATTTTTGCGTGGGGAGCAGTTCGGGGTTAAGGGACTTGCTCAACATCCCACAGTGACGGCCCCGGTGAGGCTTGAACCGGCAACCCTCCGATTACAAGCCCAGCGTCCTTAACCACTAGGCCACCACTCCCCTGTTTAGCACTTATACCCTCCCCACCACTTTCCACCTAATGTAAAATATGTTGACCCATTATTGCCACTTTATACCACCATATTAAGGGGTCTACAAAAGATTTGATGTCATTTTTCCTTTTTTCCTCTTTTGTTGACATAAACTCAAAGAAATGTCACTGGTCACTTAATCCTATTAAGACCAGGCCGAGGTGTGCCTGCGCGTCCTGATGGAACATTTGCAGCCGGATACACCATGAATTCTTGGGGCCAGTGAAAGGTCGGGTGCTTGGCTTTACTCTCCGTTGAGGACGTCAATGATATTTACATGATTGTAATCATGGTAGTAAGGATGCTGCTAATAGGGGCTGGCTTCTATCTGATCTATCGTAAAGTCTGTATTACGTTGGCAGCTGTTTTGGGATGGCTGCCAGTCATCTCTGAAGGATGGGGCAGGGCACTGGACTCTCAGAATATCATGATGAACAAACTAAGCAAGAGGCTACTTTGGGGCGTTTGTTTGGAATCAAATCAATCTTGAAAAGGATGGAGAGGATACCTTGGCCAATTGCTGTTTGATCCCACACTATTGGATTTACTTTGACCACGACTTTCAAGGCTACTGAAAAGAGTGCTAGCCTGTAACAAAAACAAATCATTATCACCAGTTGGCCTCCAGGGATGTTTACAGATCTGACGCTCCGTTTTCCTCCACCCCCCCCCATCCCCGATTACTAGCTGGATTCTCATCCTATGAACCATACCATCTGACTGTATCAGAGGAGAGCAAAGTTTATTGTGTTTACACCTTCTCTGGCCCTCCACCCGTGCCCCCTCCCCTCCATACTCATGGAAAGTTCTGAAGGAGCGTCCACTGGTTGCTCGCACGCGCCCCCTGGCGACTGGATAATCCTCTCCCCCCCTCACTTCTCCCTATGTTGTTTTCCTCATTTTTCAACTAAATTCGGGGCGCCTCCAGTGCCCTTGGTGACCCACAGTTCTCCCGTTCTTGTCTCCCATGTTATTTGTGCCTGTTTTTCCATATTTTCTTTACTTTGTACAGTACTTTATGGTTTTTACTTGTGAAAAGCGCTCTATAAATAACAATAACTTACTTACTTACTAGAGTGAAAAACATTGATTTTTTTCCTGTAGTAGCCTATTTATGTTTTAGTCACAAATTTATCAAATTTTTTAAAGCACATATACTGACATAAACACAAAACTAATAATTTTTCTGTTGTACATTTGTTATCCACTAGATTCCTTTATATAGCCTATTATTCAAAGACATACATTTTTCCACCTTTATTGCAAAACAAATTTTTACTAGATTTAGATATTGCAAACATTTTTACAAAAAAGTTGCATTGTGTGCAACAAAGACAAAACCCTTTGTTTTTTTGTGCATTAATGCTCAGATTGGTCTTTCTATATGCTGACATGAATGCTGATAATTTCGCCCTTGAATCAGACAAATAACATTTTTCTGGCCCCATTGTGTGTTTAGAACAACAGTGTACTATGGCCCAAATAATACTAAGCTTCCTGGATAACAGTGGATATTATTCAGATGAATAAATAAATAAATGTGGTTATCACAGATTCATAGAACAATGGACAATCATTTTGCTGACTTTATGGATGAGCCCCAAAAATCTCTCCCCTTTATTCCCCCTTATAGATGACCCTGTCTCCACATGACTGTTCTTCAATTTTCATGTCTCTGTTCAACCACCCTCAGGTACAGTGGGGGTCCCCGGTTCATTGAGAACCACTGATCGAAGTAATAATTCATAAATGGTGAAATATTGTAATTTCTCTTTGTGAACAACACCATCATTTGTGACCGTGGAGCTGATGTTCGTGGCAGAAGGAAGTTTCTGTCTGAGGAAAGTAGCACAGGAAGTGGGGACAGCTGTAGATCGGCGCTCGCTGTGGTTTCAACAAATAACTGTGACATATTTGACGTGTGAGGACAAAGTGTGGCTCCCGTCTTTTTACTCATGAAATAGAACTAGAACAGCTGTTGAGTTGCATAGCTGAGTGTATTTGTGGTTTACATCGAAGATTGTTTTACGAAAGAGTGATAAACAGGCCAAAGGCTGTGGATAAGAACAAATTAATTATCAATAGAGAGATCATTTTTAATGATTATAGGGTCAATGACGTTACTCCTAAATATTCTGTTCAACTGCATTTCAGTTAAAAAAAAGGTTTAAATGCATAAAAATGTACCACTTTACTAACGCGTATACCGTATAATTGCGATAATTAAAACAGACAACCCCTCTGTAGTGATTGCTGAGATTACTACGTGCGCCCATAGTACAAGACAAAACCTCGTCTGTAGTGGTAGCATTTGAGCATGGAGGATGGCCACATGAGGAACGAATGTATCATAGTGTATCATGTTTTTTTGCAGTCTGTGCCCTCTCCTCGCCCTTCTCTCTCTTTTCTGTGTCAGGTGTGTTGATGCTGGAGCTGGTAGTTCCTGATCAATAGGTCATGGCTGAACTATCTGTTATAAAAACAAATTAAGTTAGTTTTTTCTTTGCACTGTTGCTTAATGCTTTTTCATGTGGATCTATCACAGGTGTACAAAAGAACTCAAATGCAACGCAGGAAGGAGTAGGAAGAAACTGAAATATCTACAGATTGAATAAACGGGCCCCAAACAAAACAAGGAGGATTACTGAAATATTCCCCAATCGGATTTGTTTATTAAAGGAACACAGATTCCACACTTTGCACTCAGAATCAGGAACTCTTAATAATTTCAATGAGCTTGAAAGTCTCTCTTCACAGGTTGACAATCTAGCAAGAGACTGACTGAACTGAGGGAGTATATATAACCTCCTCCGACTTGACGAGGGAATGAGGAGCAGCTGTGGAGAGCAGGAAAACTGGGCAGGCAGGAAAACATGGACAGGAACAGGCAAAATCAAGGAACAGGGAGTGACTAAATAAACAGACTCATGACAGAACCTCCCTCTCAAGGGATGGCTCCTGCCGTCCCAACAGCAACCACCACACCGGGAGGAAGGAGGGGAACACGGTGGAGGGTCAGAACTCCTCAGAATGCCTCGAACCACCCTCCGAACGAACAGAAGAACCACCACTCGATTCCTCCACAGAACCACTGTTGTCCAGCTGGTCATCCAAAGCCGCAGGAGGAAGGACAGAAGGCACCCCAGAACCAGATCGGCCAGAAGCAGTGACGGCCGCCGAAGGTTGATCCGGATGCTGCTCATGGAAGGCTCGAATGAGACGCGGGTCCAAGATAAACTTGGCAGGTACCCAACATCGCTCCTCAGGACCATACCCCTCCCAGTCGATTAGGTATTGGAGTCCTCTGCCACGGCGCCTGGAACGGAGAATGCATCGAACCGTGTATGCAGGTTCCCCATCAATCAGACGCGTTGGTGGTGGAGGGGGTAGGGCAGGAGCAAGAGGACTTTCATGGACAGGTTTAACCTTCAAGACATGGAAAGTGGCATTAACACACATGGCCCTGGGTAACTTGAGGCACACCGTCACAGGGTTGACCACCTTCTCAACTTCAAAAAGACCAATGAACCTTGGAGCGAGTTTCTTGGACTCAACTCTAAGAGGGAGATTCTTTGTGGAAAGCCAAACCATCTGGCCTACTTGGTATACAGGAGCCTCAGAGCGGCGGCGATTAGCAGAAGCAGAGTAACGATGTGCTGAACGGAGCAGGGCTTTTTGTGCCTGTTTCCAGGTCCTGTAGCAGCGTTTGATGAAGGCCTGAACAGATGGACAAGATGCTTCTTTCTCTTGGGATCGAAATAAGGGTGGCTGATACCCATACGCACATTGAAATGGTGAAAGGCCTGTGGCCGTACTTTGCAGAGTGTTATGCGAGTACTCGACCCACAGTAACTGTTGGGACCAGGAGGACGGACTTCTGGAAGCCATACAACGCAAAATGGTTTCCATCTGTAGGTTAATTCTTTCGGTTTGGCCATTTGATTGAGGATGGTATCCTGATGACAAGCTGACAGTGGCTCCTAGAAGCAAACAGAACTCCCGCCAGAAAATGGAGGTGAATTGTGGGCCCCGATCCGAGACAATATCAGTAGGTAGTCCGTGCAGACGAAAAATATTTAGCAACATAAGTTGGGCGGTCTCCTTCGCCGATGGAAGTTTAGGAAGAGGGATGAAATGAGCCATCTTACTAAAACGATCAACGACTGTCAGGATGGCGGTGTGTCCGTCAGAAGCAGGTAAGCCGGTAACAAAGTCAAGGGATATATGGGACCAAGGTCGATGAGGAACAGGTAGGGAATGAAGATGCCCAGCAGGTGCTTGGTGTGTAGGTTTTGACTGATTGCATACAGGACAGGAATTGACAAAATCTCTGGTGTCTTCATCCAGGGAAGCCCACCAAAACCTTTGCCGCAGGAACTCTTTAGTCCGCTGGATACCAGGGTAACATGTGAGTTTAGAACTGTGGGCCCATTGCAGAACATCCGACCGGAGATGTTGAGGAACAAAGAGAAGGTTGTCAGGGCAGGTGCTGGGTCCAGGACTGTCCTCCAGAGCAGCTTTGACCCGTTCCTCCACGTCCCATGTGAGGATGGCAACCATGTGGGAGTTGGACAGGATTGTCTCGGGTTCTGCAGTGGAGACTTCCGAGGTGGAGAACTGGCGGGACAGCGAATCCGGCTTAGTGTTGCGAGAACCAGATCGATAGGACAGAGTGAAATTGAACCTAGTGAGAAACAGAGCCCACCGGGCCTGCCGAGAGTTGAGGCGTTTTGCAGACTGAAGATACTCCAGATTCTTGTGATCTGTCCATATCAGAAATGGCACCTTGCTGCCTTCGAGCCAGTGTCTCCACTCCTCCAAGGTCAATTTAACTGCCAGCAGTTCCCAATTACCAATGTCATAGTTCCTCTCTGCCGATGTTAAACGTCGAGAGTAAAAGGCGCAGGGGTGCAACTTCTGATCATCAGGTGCTCGTTGAGACAAAACCGCCCCAACACCCACATCAGAAGCGTCGACTTCCACCACAAACTGCCCTTCAGGATCCGGAACCCTAAGAATGGGGGCAGAGGTGATACGCTTCTTTAGTGACTTAAAGGCCTCCTCCGCCTCTGAAGACCACCTGTAGGGTACTTTGGAGGAGGTAAGTGCTGTGAGTGGAGCAGCAACCGAACTGTAACCCCGGATGAACTTTCGGTAAAAGTTTGCGAACCCAAGGAAATGCTGTAACATCTTACGGGACTCAGGAACAGGCCTTGGAGGAGTCCATGGAAATGCTTCCCTGACCAATGACATAACCAAGAAAAGCAACAGATGGGGTATGAAACTCACACTTTTCTGCCTTGACAAAGAGTGAGTTTGCAAGCAGGCGTTGCAGGACGGATTGGACGTGATGAACGTGTTTTTCCTTGGACCTTGAGAAAATCAGGATGTCGTCGAGGTAAACATACTGGTTTAACATGTCATAAAGAACTTCATTAACCAGGGCCTGGAAAACTGCGGGAGCGTTGGTGAGACCGAATGGCATAACCAGATACTCGTAGTGTCCAGTAGGAGTGTTAAAAGCAGTCTTCCACTCATCCCCTTCCCGAATTCGGACCAAATGGTAAGCATTGCGTAGGTCAAGTTTAGTGAAAATGACCACATCCTGCAGGAGTTCAAATGCTGATGAGATGAGCGGAAGAGGATAGCGGTTCTTGACAGTGATGTTGTTAAGCCCTCTGTAGTCGATGCACGGCCTTAGCGTCTTATCTTTCTTCTCAACAAAGAAAAAACCTGCTCCAGCGGGAGATGAGGAGGGCCTGATTAAGCCTGCAGCCAGAGACTCGTTGACATACTTTTCCATTACTTCTTTTTCAGGTCCTGACAGGGAATAAATACGACCACGAGGAGGTGATGTTCCAGGTAGCAGGTCAATGCTACAATCGTACGAACGATGTGGAGGAAGTGAGGTAGCCCTAGTCTTACTGAACACCTCTTGGAGATCATGATACTCCTCTGCCATCCCTTGTAGATCAGATGGAGGACCAGAGGTGTCGCTGCGTAGTAGAGCTGGTATCGCTTGTTTCAGGCAGATCTGATGGCAATACGGACTCCAACTAATAAAGGAACCCGTAGACCAGTCGATATGCGGGTTATGTCGGAGAAGCCAAGGGAACCCCAGAATAACAGGATGTTGTGGAGTCTTCAGGATGTGAAACTGGACAGTCTCATGGTGCCTGCCATCCAGTACCAGATGAACAGGAACTGTGCGATGTGTGATAGTACCCAGGAGTCTGCCGTCCAGAGCATTAGCAGGAACAGATGCTGGAAGAGGAACGCTTTCGATCTCTAATTGTTGGGCCAGGTTTTCATCCAAAAGGCAAATATCAGAGCCTGAATCTATCAAAGTAGCCAGGGTGTGAGTACCACGTCTGAGCAACAGGCGAGCCTGGAAGTGGGGTCGTTTGATAAGGGATGGTGTGGAGGAAAGACTCGTCAGTACTCCCCTTTCTACTGATGAGCGTGCCCCTTTTACCGGACATCTGAAAACGTAATGGCCGGGCTTTCCACAATAAAGGCAGAGATTTCTCTGGCGACAATGTTCTCGCTCCTCTGGCGAAAGGCTGGTTCGGCCCACCTGCATAGGCTCGAGACCACCATCGTGAGGAGCCAGAAAGTGGTTTACATCTACTGGAGGACGTGGTCGTGGAACAGGAAGTCGCTCAGGAATTCTGTGCCTCTTTTCCTGCCGTCGGGCTTGGATACGACGATCCAATCTGGTGGCAAGCTCTATCAATTTATCAAGAGATGAGGGAAGGTCATGTGAAACCAGCTCATCTTTGATGTAGTCATTCAGACCCAGGAGATAAGCATCCGTTTGGGCAGCGGCATTCCACTGGCTCTGAAGGGCTCGGGTCCGTAAATCAATAGAATAACCAGAAACAGTGCGGGTTCCTTGTCGTATCCCTAGTAGACCTCCCCCTGCGTCCGGACCTAAAGAGGTTTCACCGAAAACTTTACGAAGTTCATCCGCAAAGGCCTGAAAGGAAGAACAAGCAGGTGTCTGTCGCTCCGACTCAGCCGTTCCCCACAGCCGAGCTTTTTCAGTAAGATGATTTATGGCAAAAGCCACCTTGGCTCTCTCGGTGGAAAATGTATGTGGTTGTAGGGCAAAGAGTATGGAGCAGTTTGTCAGAAAAGGATTACATCCTTCAGGGTCACCACCATAGCGCTCTGGGGTACCCACTCGAGGTTCAGAAACTGGTAATGGAGGAGCAAGATCAGCAGAGGGCGGAGCTGGTGCAGGATTGGGATCAACAGCAGTGACTAACTGAGTGACAGTAACTGCCAGCTGTTGGATCTGAGCAGACAGAGTAGCAATGGTTTGATCATTAGCTGCAGCCGACTGACGAACATCAGAAGTAGCAGATTGTAACTGAGCCTGATGTTGCTCCATACGCTTCTCTAATCTTCCTAGCCGCTCCATTAGGCTTTCCATCTGTGATGCTGAGTTCATAGCGTGGCGAGATTGTACTATCACAGGTGTACAAAAGAACTCAAATGCAACGCAGGAAGGAGTAGGAAGAAACTGAAATATCTACAGATTGAATAAACGGGCCCAAAACAAAACAAGGAGGATAACTGAAATATTCCCCAATCGGATTTGTTTATTAAAGGAACACAGATTCCCCCACTTTGCAATCAGAATCAGGAACTCTCAATAATTTCAATGAGCTTGAAAGTCTCTCTTCACAGGTTGACAATCTAGCAAGAGACTGACTGAACTGAGGGAGTATATATAACCTCCTCCGACTTGACGAGGGAATGAGGAGCGCAGGAAAACTGGGCAGGCAGGAAAACATGGACAGGAACAGGCAAAATCAAGGAACAGGGAGTGACTAAATAAACAGACTCATGACAGGATCTTCTTCTTCTTCTTCTTCTTCTTATTTTTATTAATAATAATAATAATAATAATAATAATAATAACAATTAAATGCATTAATATATATATATATATATATATATATATATATATACAGTATACATACACGCTTTACCACTTTATCGCCTCGTATCACCTTTGAGATGATCTGACGCGTTTGTGACCCAATGCGATGCAGCTGTTGGACAAAACAGACAAGCCTACTCATGTATATTCACAAGTAGGCCCCAAAACAGCCTGTTTTTAGCACTGCTCAGAAAGTCACTTTTCAGAGGGCTAAAACTCTAGAAAACAGGCAATTTTGTGAGAATAAACCTCAAATACTGTTGTTGGGGTTCTTAGCACAAATGGAATGGTATTGAGAAAAATAAAAAAGTTTCCCTACCACATGACCATTTTTGAATTTGTAATCTTCAGGTAAAAAACAGACAATAACAAAGAAGCAACATAGTATAGGAATACGTAAAACAAAACAACAATAACAAACACAAAGGCAAGCACCCAAGAGGTTAAACCAGAAATTATAACAAAATAATAAAATGTCAGAAATAGACAATATTGTTGTTAGTCTTTAAGACACATCTAATTACATGAATATATATCTACTGTGTTTTGATAACATATATAATTCCCCTATAGAACCATGTATAAAAAAAACAAAAACAAAGTACCAACGTCAAATAAAAACAGTAGAAACAAAAGGAAGAACATTATAAATCTTCTCCATCTAAAACTCAAATATGGTGCATAGACAGAATTTAGGCAGTGGCTATCTGTATGGTTGCTGTATCAATATACCGACATTCTATCCGTACGCAGCACCCCTCATTGGCCAGTTCAGGTGACGCAATAGGTCAGTCATTTGCCAGTTTAGATCGCGTGACAAAGACTAAACCTTACCCTAAACCTAACCCTAATCCTAACCCTAAAACACTATGTACATGTACTTCGGTAACCGTACCAATAGCACCGGGGGTTGTCCGTACGGCAATAGACACTTTCATGAATTTATTATGAATTTATTGTGTGACAACCTGAATATAATGAGATATTTGACAGTCCAACACTTTAAAGGTCACATCTCAAGGTAAACCTTCAGAGCTAATTATACTTAGTATTTTCTTCACAGATTTGTGTGGTCTTTTTTTTACTTCAAGCTCGGGTCTTCTACCAGAGGCCTGGGAGCTTGAAGGTTCTGCGCAGTATCTTTGCTGTTCCTAGCACTGCACTTTTCTCGACCGAGATGTCTGATGTATCCCAGGAAATACAGCAGACAAACTAAAAACAGGCTCCAAAGTCACAGAATAAATACACACGTGTAGGATAAAAAGTCAAAGCTGATAAAAGGGAAAAACAATAATCTTAATAATGTTTTCTCTGTGTCTTACAACGTGAACATGTTTCAGTTCTGTAGTTATAGTCGATTAGAACAAAGGAATGTGACTCAAGGTATTTGAGCAGTTTGGCAACGGTGAGAAATTTTAAGTGTTCGCCTTCCATCCCTTGTCTCACACACACACACACACACACACACACACACACACACACACACACACACACACACACACACACACACACACACACACACACACACACACACACACACACACACACACACACACACACACACACACACACACACACACACACACACACACACACACACACACACACACACAAGCTCTGTCACTGGGTGCTTACTGTGAAAACAGCCCCCCCCCCAACACATACACACCCCTCTCTGGACGCAGGCCTCACATACCAGACCTTGTTCGTTAGTGCATATTTTTACCCTCCGTTACTAAATTAGGAAGCTGAAGGCAGCTAGTGGAGAGTGGCTGCCAAAAGAGAGAGAAGAAGGCTCTGATCAGGCCTGGGTTTGCTCTGCCAAGCCTCCATAGATTCATTAAGAACCACTCGGCTTTCAGAAATAGACTTGGGTCCAAAGTGAGGCCTGCGTGGCCGTGGCCAAAGGCCAAAGACTGGATCAGGACAAACAAACAAATAAAGCAGTGGTCTCATGGCGTGCCAGGATCAACCGGCAGCAGCCGTCCAAGGAGCCAACACAAGTTATCTTAAGCAGTGGTGCACACAGAATGCACCCTGCCCTGAGTTCTGAGTGCTGATAGGACACACACTGGCAGCCAGATACGGAATAAATTAACCCAGAAAAACGTCTCTGGAGAGCAATTCCTCCGTAAGCCACAGAGACTTTGCTTCATGTTTACCTGGAAAGGTTCTGATGTAAGGAAGGATATTTTTATAAGGAAATGTACATTTCCTCCATGCACAGAGTATATAACCCTTTATGTTATCTAAGCCAGGGGTAATCAAACTTGGGGTTAGGACCCCATTTGGGGTTGAGAGACACTGGGAGCGGGTCGCCAGATGACTTCAAGGAACTAAAAATATTTTTTTGAACAACTTGAGTGCATTTTTCTGCAACTACACCAAACTTGCTATATTTTAACCAATTTTCATCACTTTTTCTTTCCATATTTTGGCTCCATTTAATGCATTTCTGCCACTTCCCCATCAAATTTCAATGCCTTTTCCACACATTTTTTCCACTTTCAAGACATTTTCAGCGCTTATAAACCATTTCCACCACTTTTCAACCTTGTGTCATGTTGATCCATTATTGTAGCTTCTAACTTCTTTTCACCAAATTTCATGCTTATTTTGGCCAATTTCACAATTTGTCATGTTCATTATTTGCCAGTTTTATTGATTTTAATATATGTATTTATTTTGATAATGTCAATGATAACTTAAAAAAGTAAAGTAAATTAACATCAAGAAATAACAAAACTGTATCTTGTATCCTAATCTTAAGCATCTAAGTTTACATTAACAAAGAGGAGCAGGAAGAAGTATTAGTTGTTCCTCATTTTTAAATGGCATTACCCCAACCGCTCTCCCCCTATTCCACCATTTTTGGTCACTTTTAACCCATTTTATTTCTGATTAAAACAAGGATTTACATTTTTAAGATGACTATATGGCCCAAATAATAGCAAACTTCCTGTATAACAGTGGATATTATTCAGATCAATAAATAAATGTGGTTATCATAGATTCATAGAACAATGGACCATCATTTTGTTGACTTTATGGATGGGCCCCATAAAGCTCTCCCCTTTATTCCCCCTTAAAGATGTCCCTAATTTTGGTGATTGCCGGCTGAAAAGGTTAAGAACCACTGCTCTAACCCAGGATTACTCAACAATGACTCTCATTATGTGACTTTATGTATTGACTTTAAACTTTGATAAAAAAAACTTTATGTAAGGTAACAATAATATTTTTAAAGAAATTACTGAATAATGCCTAATAAAGGTTGTAAGAAAAAATATTATTATTTTTTTTATCAGGACACTCCTAAGGGGGTGTCCAGAAGGGGACGTGGCACCCTTTTATTCTGATTGGGGATTTTAGGTTCTAGCCTGCACTACTGGATGTCATTTCAATCAGCTGTTGTCATTTCATCTCTTTGTGTAATGTTTGCGTTGTAATCCAAGGAACTGTTGTTGTTCATTTCTCATTTGTCTTGATTTTTTATTTCTTGATTTGGTTTTCGTATTACTTGAACTTTGTTCTAAATTATTATAAATACATGGTATATAATGTAAAATATATTAATACGCTCCAATCCATTGGTCCCTGTCTCTCCCAGTATAGACACGGCACCGGCTTTTATTCAATACTTCGACAGCCATAACTTTAAAATTCATTGTTTACTGTCTCGTCTGAGCGGCATCAACGTGAGCACTACAGTGACTTCAGTCCATTAAACACCCACCCATTAAAACTAATGAGCTATTAGCAGATGACTTTGAACAACTTAAAGGTCAGCATTGCCTCCCCCGTACACTACGATAAATAATACAAGTGAATAAAAGGTTTATACCAATGTCTGTGATTGACTGACAGCGCTCGTTCACTGAGGAAGGAGGCTGTGAGTGCAAAGCTATACCAAGGAAAAAGGGTATGTAATATATGCAAGCATGGGGAAGACTTCAAAAACACACAAAATGGCAGAACACTAGACAATATAACAACAAAATGACACAAAATGACAGAAAACTAGACAAAATGACGTAAAATTAGACAAAAATGACAGAAAACTGGACAAATTTACAACAAAAATACACGACATGACATAAAACTAGACAAAATGACAACACATATACTCAAAAGACCACTAGAACAATCAAAACAACAAAAAGACTTAAACATAACAAACTATACATAAAAAACAATAAAAAATACACAAAATGAGAGAAAACTAAACAAAACGACAACAAAAATACACAAAGGACACAAAATACTCATACATACCAAAATATACATAAAAAACAGCTAAAATAGACAAAAGACAGCTAAAGTAATCAGAATTTTAAAAAAAAACACAAGATGACTCAAACATGACAAAATATAGAAAAAAAATAATACAAAATGACACAAAAAACACTAAAGTAATAAAAAGAAATCAAAAAACACAAGATGACAACAAAAAATACTCAAACATACCAAAATATACAACAAAAATACCGCTAAAATATAAAAAATTATTCACAAAACACACAACAAATACACTCAAACGTGACAAAATATACACAAATAAACCCTACAATACAAAAACCTTTGATCTTTTCTGACTTAAGGAATAAAACTAGAGGGTGAATGAACCGAGTGATATTCACGCTCCAGCCTCCTTCCACCATTTCTCCTCATTTCCAACATGTGTGGATGGATAGCAGATTAAAGGTTTACAAAGCAGCATATCATGGCGAGAGCTTGAAGAAAAAGCTAAATGAGATGCAGAGAATGCACTTTGGATCACACTTTGAGCAGAAGTAGCCGAGGTAAAGGCTTGGTTAAACACTTTGATGTTTGCAGGCCTGAGGGAAGGCTCAAACCTCTCCATCACTGCTTAAAAACAACACAGTAATATTAGAATAATCCCTGGATGGAGCACACAGTGCTGCCCACAGAGCCAGGACACTCTTCTTCTACTATACTCACATCTAGTGGTCATAAACTGAACAACAGCTCTTTTCAGGTTGAGAAATAGTTCATATTTGTTCATTGGTGGAAGGTAAACAAATATACTGACAACAAGGAACACAACAAGTTAACGGTAACAGCGACACATCTGTGACAAGAAACTCTGAAAAAAGTTCAACCATCAATACCTACTTATTCTGTCCTTCATCTTTGTGTTGTGTAGCACACAGGGAGGGATAGAAAACTTTAATTTATCCATAACATTTTAAACTGCAGACTACAGGATTTTATCTGTTTGTGTTTAAAAAGGCTCAAACTTTTCTTATATATAATCAGACTTTCATAATAGATATTCAGACTTTCATAAATAAAAATATATTAGAATTGTACTTGTATATATTCAATCTTTTGTTAAAAACATTGAAACTTTCATTATATATATTTAGACTTATATCTATATATATTTAAACTTGAACTTTTATTCATTTTATATATTCCCAGAGTCAATCAATATATTTTTTAAATTTCCCCCCGAGTAGCAGGTCAGCAGAAAGCAGTTTAGTTACTCTTTAAGTAAAAGCAGCTCTGTCATTGGTTTAAACCTCATTACCTCCACAACCTGCAGGTTAGTTCCAGCTCTTTAAAGTGTTTTTTTTTAAAAAGTTTTTTCTACTACTACTTTATTCAAGACAACTTAGGCAAGGGCAAGACAAGGCAAATTTATTTGTATAGCGCATTTCATACACAAGGCAACTCAAGGTGCTTTACATGATAAAAAGTGCAACAGACAGCAGCGTCGGCAACACAACATTTAAAATCATCAGTAAACACTTTTAAAATCATCAACAAACATCAACAGCAACATGACCAAAAATCTCTCTCTTAATCATACGCAGTAGAGAAGAAAAGTGTGTTTAACTCTGATTTAAAAATGTTCACATTGGATGCTGACTTCAGCTCTGCTGGCAGTTTGTTCCACTTCTTTGCAGCATAACAACTAAAAGCAGCATCACCATGTTTACTGTGAGCTCTGGGCTCCACTATCTGACCTGTGTCCATAGATCTGAGAGATCTGCTGGGTTCATACCTGACTGACATCTCACTGATGTATTCTGGACCAAACCCATTCACAGATTTATACACCAGCAGCAGAACTTTAAAGTCTATTCTGAGGCTGACTGGGAACCAGTGTAAAGACTTTAAAACTGGAGTAATGTGCTCTGACCTCTTTGTTCTGGTTAAGACCAGAGCTGCAGCGTTCTGAACCAGCTGTAGCTGTTTGATGCTCTTTTGGGGGATTCCTGTCAGAAGACCATTACAATAGTCCAGTCTGCTGGAGATAAAAACATGGACCAGTTTCTCCTGATCTTTCTGAGTCATTAAACCTTTCACTCTGGAGATGTTCTTTAGGTGGTAGAAGCTGTTTTTGTGATAGATTTGATCTGACTGTTGAATGTCAGATCTGAGTCAATTAGAACACCAAGGTTTTTGACTTGGTCTTTAGCTTTTAAAGATCGAGACTCATGATAGTCGCTGATAGCGGTCCTCTTTTCCTTGTTACCAAAGACAATCACCTCCATCTTGTCATGATTTAGTTGAAAGAAGTTTTCACTTATCCAACACTTTTTCTAAGCAGTCACACAACACCTCTATGGGACCATAGTCATCTGGGTTCAGTGATATAGTTGAGCCATCTGCATAGCTCTGATCAACCTTACAGTTCTGTAAAATGTATTCTAAAAGAAGCATATAAAGGCTAAACAGAAGGGGTTCAAGAACAGAACCCCGAGGAACCCCACAGGACACAGTACTGTCAGATTCAAAGTTTCCAATACTTTGTTCCTTCAAGTAGGACTTAAACCATTGCATTACTTTTCCATTTAGTCCAACTCATGTTTGCATTCAGTGCAACAAAATTGTATGGTCTACAGCAGGGGTGGGCAAACTTTTTGGCTCAGGGGCCACATGCTGTTAGGGTTGTTAAGTTGGACCCATAAACAAACACAACACCCAAAGTGTGGGTCGACGTGAATTTATTTAACAAAAAGTGTCCTCTTGGCTTGGCTTGATCCTGGGAGTGGCTCCAGAGCAGGCTCAGGTACTGGAGGAATAAAAGTCCAGAATCAAAAATAAAACTTGGCAAAAGGCATAGACTTCATGATATCTCTAGAGCAGAAGTACCGCAGCATAGACGGAACAATCCAACGATGAGTGGAGGTGAGTCTGAGGCTTTTGTATTGCAGTGATGAGTAATTGGAGCCAGGTGTGCCAGTCCACGCCCCACCAGGACCAAGCCTAAAAGAAAAACAAAGAGCCACAAGAGGGAGACAAAAACAGGCACATATGGCCAAAAACATAACACATGCACTTTTAAAAATTGGCAGAAGGGCCGATCCAGCATACATACATTCTTCTTCTTCTTGTCTAAAGTTCAAATTTATAAAACTTCATAACAAATCAACCATATGCATTACAGATTTGCAACTTTCACCCAAATTTAGCCCTAATTCTAAAGAAACTTTTGTACATTTAAGGAGAGACAGGCCTGTTAGTAGAGCAGTGCTTCTCAAAATGTGTGGTAGAGAATGGAGACATGATAGGTTGAAATTTTCAATTTCATGCCACCCCTCTTAAAAACCCTTTCTTCATCGACAATAAAGATCATTACTAGGCAAATTTAGAATCCTAAAATGTATCAGAAATTAAAAGAGCATTCAGTTAAGACTGCATTAGATATGTAAGTGTGATCAAAATGTAACGTGGAACTAAAATGCAAACAATGATTTACGTCGGCATGTGAAGTGTTGATGTTTCCTGAATATTTGGACTGCTGTACTTTTTCATTTGTTTATTTATGCAGGTACATAATTTCATTTAGTTTTTCAGTTTTCATTATGAAACATGATGATACTTCTTCCCTGTTAGGTTCTGTCATACTTGTACTGAATTTCTTTCTTTTTTTTTTTTGGTTTTCTACTGCACTTTTTACATTAGTTTTTTTGTTTGGTTTTTAATTCAGATAATGAGTTTAATTTAGTTTTTGATTTATTATGAAATATTATATGATTTGTTCCCTGTTGATTCAAGACATTTTAACATGTGTTATTTGTCAGGATTATTTGGGGGGCAATGGGCACAGGTGGGACTTGAAAGTTCACATAACACACACACACACACACACACACACACACACACAATATATATATATATATATATGTGTGTGTGTGTGTGTGTTTGTAAAAGTAGCTCAGTTAAATAAAAAGTATTTGATTGAAAAAATCCTCCAACATAATTTGTTAATAATGGTTATTAGCATAATTAGCAACATGTTTGGAGGAAAAGTGACGGTGGATGTTGTATTCCTTTAAAACCGCAACGGTTTCTTTGCAAATAATAAGACATACAGCCTTTGACTGGACTTCAGTGAAAAGTATTTACTTCATTATTAAACACTCAGCACTCACTCTCGACTCTTCTTTTCTTTGGGCCACTCATTGTTGTAGATGTGTATCGCTGTGTAAGCGCCGCGGTTTTGCTCAATCTCCACCTGGCTCACAAGGCGCGCTACGCTGCCTTGTGAGCAAGGTGTATTCACGCGACATCACGTGACCCCGCAATAAAACATCAACAAACAGCTTACTTTGATTATCCGACGTGGAAAAACTGTTTGTCTGGCCAGATATCCAAGTTTCCGCCTCTAACATAAGTTCTTCTGCCGCTTCTTTTTCTTCTTCTTCTTTGTGGGTGTGTTATGGCGGTGACCAATCTAACTCTACTTTCTTCCTCATCTTACATTTTCTGTCCATACCGAGTAGGATGCCAGGCATCACAGGACTAAGTCAAAGGAATGCAGTCATAATTATGATATTGTACCGGACTGAGGCCCAATGTAGTTTATTCAACGAGTGTTGTGGTTTCCCATGGCCATGAAGGCATCATTGTTACGTGCAGCTTTCTCTGCCAATGTTCGTCTTTGTTTACATGTGTTCTGCGTGTTGATTGGCTGGGTGGCTGGAAAAGGGCGGGCGAAAGCGGAGAACGGGAGAACATTTGGTTCCAACGGATGTTGAGATAAATGACGGAGGAAGACGGTTCATTTTGTGTTTTAATTGTTTATTTTGGCTTCGGCGGGCCAGATTAAAAAGACCAACGGGCCGGATGTGGCCCGCGGAGCATAGTTTGCCCACCTGTGGTCTACAGTGTCAAATGCAGCACTGAGATCCAATAGAATAAGAACATATACTTTTCCTCAATCAGTGTTCAACCTTATGTCATTGATCACTTTGATAAGAGCAGTTTCTGTGCTGTGATGAGAACAAAAGCCTGACTGAAATTTATCAAATATTTTGTTGAATGTTAAGAATTGATTCAGTTGGTTGAAGACCACCTTCTCAATGGTCGTGGCTATGAATGGAAGGTTACTGATTGGTCTATAGTTAGCCAGTATAGAGCATCCAGTGTTTTCTTTTTAAGCAGAGGTTTCACAGCAGCCACTTTCAGGGATTTTGGTACGGTGCCTGACTGGTGGAATGAGCAGTTCATTATCTGACACAAATCAGTAACAATTGACTTCACAACAGTTTTAAAGAAGTTTGAGGGTATTGTGTCAAGGCAACACATTAATGGATTCAGCTGCTGAACAGTTTCCTCTATTGTTTTTGGGTTCACTGTAATAAACTCATCCCTCAGTGGTTGAAGCTGTTCAAGCTTTTTGTTATTTTGCTGGTTTGTTCTGATGTTTGACCTCATTGATTGTATTTTTTCATTGAAATATACAGCAAATTCATTGCATTTTCAAGTCGACAGTAATTCAAGGGCTATCTGATCTGGGGGGAAAACAATGTGCGTGAGTTGTTGACATTTTTAGCAATAATTTCAGAAAAGTATTGCTTCCTCGCTTTGAACAAGCCATCATTGAATTTACGTAGACTTATTTTGTACAGTTCCAAATGAATTTGGAATTTTGTTGATCTCCTTTTATGCTCAGCTCTTCTACAATCAGATTTCAAATTCTGCATTATCTCAGTCCCCCTCTAAGGTGTTTTCTGTGTGTTTGGTTTTCTCTTACTTTTGATTAAAGCCACCACATCTATGACATTACAGACTTTTGTATTAAACTCATCCAAAAGATTATCAACTGTCAGCACTCAAGGTTGGTGTCATGTCTATGACTTCCATAAACTGTGCACGTGTTGTCATTTATAATAATAATAATAATAATAATAATAATAATAATAATAACACATTTTATTTTAAAAGCACTTTTCAAGACACTCAAATACACTTTACAGCATAAATACAACAGCAAGTACAGAAGAAGAAATTAGTGAGTGGGTGGTTAAACGTTAAAAGCTGAGTGAAAGAAGTGAGCTTTGATAAGTGATTTGAAAGATGGAAGGTCGGTGCAGTTGCGGATGTGGCTTGGGGGGGAGTTTAAGAGTGTGGGGGCAGCGACAGAGAAAGCTCTATCCCCCCTGGTTCTGTGCTTGATCCTGGGGACAGTAAGGAGGTTTTCGTCTGAGGAACGGAGGCTGCGGGAGGGATTGTAGGGGTGGAGCAGGTCTGTGAGGTAGGAGGGGGCCTGATTATTAAGGGCTTTATGGGTGAGAAGAAGGAGTTTGAATTCGATGCGCTGAGGAACGGGGAGCCAGTGAAGGTTTTGGAGTACAGGGGCGATGTGGTCAAGGGAGCGGATGTGGGTGAGGAGACTGGCAGCTGCGTTTTGAATGTGTTGGAGTTTATTTAGGAGTGTGGAGGTTGTACCAAAGAGGATGCAATTGCAGTAGTCGAGATTAAAGATATTTTTGAAGTGAAAGAAAGCAGATTTCATGATTTGTTTGATGTGGTGGTCGAAGGAAAGGTTATTATCAAAAATGATACCAAGGTTACGGCAGTGAGAGGCAAGACATAGGTTGGAGTTATCAATGGTGAAGAGAAAGTCTGAGGCTGTTTGGGTGAGGGAGTTTGGACCAATGAAGAGTATGTCAGTTTTGTTACTATTTAAGATCAGGAAGCTTTCTTGAAGCCATGCTTTGATATCAGAAAGACAGTTTGACAGTGTGGAGTGGGTTTCAGGGGTGATAGACTTGGTGGAGATGTATACTTGGACGTCATCGGCGTAACAGTGAAAATGGAAACCATGACAACAAATGATTTGATCGAGCGGGAGGAGGTAGATGGTCAAGAGGAGAGGACCAAGCACAGAGCCCTGGGGGACTCCTTGTGACTGGGGGGCAATTGTTAATGAATATGAATTGTTGTCTGTCTGTTGTCTGATAGTGAGATAAGACTGTAACCAGGTGAGGGCATTGCCCGTGATACTGAGGAGGGATTGTAAGCGGGAAAGATGGATGGAGTGGTTGATTGTGTCAAAAGCAGCAGTGTGATCGAGAAGAACGACAATTGAGAGTAAGCCGGAGTCAGATGAGAGGAGGAGGTTGTTGGTGACTTTGAAAAGGGCGGTTTCAGTGCTGTGTTTGGTGCGGAATCCAGATTGAAATTGTTCAAAAAGGTGATTATTGTTGAGATGGGATGTGATTTGTGAGGCAATGACACGTTCCAGAACTTTTGACAGGAAGAGGAGGTTGGAGATGGGTCGGAAGTTGCTCATGATGTCGAGAGTTCTTGATGACGGGGTTTACGGCAGCCAGTTTAAGTGATGAAGGGATAGAGGAAAAGATGAGGGAGGAGTTGACGCATTGGAGATGCGATGGGAGATGGTGGGGAAACAGTGCTTAACAAAGGGGGATGGGACAGGGTCTAGTATGCAGGTGGAGGTTTTCATGGTGGAGAGGATTTTTTGCAGTTCAGCTGGGCGGACAGTTGTAAATTTGAGAGAGAACGAGTGGTAAGAGGGGCGGAAGCATCTGATGAGTGGGCGGGGTGAGAGAAATGTTTAAGGAACTGTAGAGGGTGTTCATTTTTGATTGGAAGAATGACAGGAAGGAGTTGCATTGGTCTGTGTTAAATGAGTGGGAGATGTTGTCACACGGTTTGGGGAGTTTGTTGACGGTGGAGAAGAGAGCCTTTTGGTTATTGGAGCTGTTGTGGATAAGGTTGGAGTAGTAGTTAGAGCAGGCGGTGTTGAGGGCAGTTCCATACAGTTGAAGATGATCGGAGAAAGCTAGGAGATGGACTGTTAAACCGTTTTTTTTTTGTTTTGTTTTGTTTTGTTTTGTGGAGACGTTCGAGTTGACGTTTGTGGGTTTTTAGTTTTCTGAGGTCAGGGGTCTACCAGAGGGCGATGTGTGTAAATGAGACTGATTTGGTTTTGGAGGGGGCAAGTTGGTCGAGACAGGAGGAGAGAAAATTGTTGTATTGATTAACAAGGTCAGTGGGGTCGTCAGAGAACAGGGGAGTGGAGGCAGACAGTAAATTAAAAAGAGAAGTGGAAATATCATGAGGAGAGATGATTTCAGATTTCTAAAACAAATGGTTTGCTTGTTCTTGGGGTGGAGGGTGGGGAGGTGGAGGTCAATGGTGATAGCCAAATGATAGGAGGAGACTCAGAGATCAATACTGGAAAGTTCCTGGATGGTTACATCAACAGCAGAGATATCTACACCTTAAAAGATAATCAGATCCAAAGTGTGACCTTGAGCATGTGTCGGACCAGTCACATGTTGTTTAAGACCAAAAGTGTCCATTAAAGCATATAGTTCTTTGGCAGTATTGTCCATGTTATTGTCTACATCTATACTATGATTCAAGGATGGTCTCTGTGTGTGTGTGTGTGTGTGTGTGTGTGTGTGTGTGTGTGTGTGTGTGTGTGTGTGTGTGTGTGTGTGTGTAGGTGTGTGTAGGTGTGTGTGCGTGTGATTGTGTGGAGCAAATATCTCCCTGACGCAGTGCCTGTTCAACCTGAAACTTTGTCAACGGCTTACAAATACCTCAAATTTGTGCACCTGTTATTTTGGAATAATTTGGTGGAGCAAAACTTTCAAAACGTTCATTTTAATATTACGGCCCTCTCACTAATGAGCGCGGTATTGAGCGTGCTACTTCCGGTTCCGGGTTCATGACGTCACTGTGTCACAGTTTGTTTGGCGTAAAAAAAAAAAAAAAGTCAATATTAAAAACGTTTTTGTACTGCTAAAAGTCATTTAGGTTAATATCTCATGATTATTTAAAATTATCCCCGTGATCCCAAATTTGCAAGCTCTGACACTAGCTATTGGAACCGCAGCACACCTATCCTAACTAACCCACGTTTTCCAAATAAAAGGATCCAACTTCTCCTAAATAAGGACCCTGCATAATGAAATTAATAATCAAAATTGACCCCCTCAAGTAGTCAGGTAAAAAAAATAACAATATCAAACAGTAATACCACAACAGTCTCTGTAAACAACGTATTTTTCCACCTCCCCTATCAATCCAAACCATATACATTTGCCATCAGCATGTGTGATGCAAAGCCTCGCAGGATACAACAAGGCAGGTTTCAGTCCCAGTCTGTACAGAGATGACATGACTGTACTCCCTGTACTCTCTCCGCTGATTGACAATCTCTGGTGAATAGTCCTCATATGCCCTGAAAACATGTCCCCCATAAACGAGCGAATCCTTATTTCGAGCCTCACGAACAATTTGCTCCTTATTCTGAAAGCGATGAAAACACAGCAGCACAGGCCTCGGCCTAGCACCAGGTGCAGGCCTCGCAGCCAGGTTGCGATGTGCACAATTCAGCTCCGGTGGAGAGGGGAACATGTTACGGCCAAAAACCTCCTGCAGCAGTTGAGCAAAAAATTTACTCGGCTGGCGCCCTTCAATGCCCTCCGGCAGTCCCACCAGTCTCACGTTGTTGCTCCAGTTTCGCCCCTCCAAGTCTGTTACTTCAGCACGTAGCTTAGCATTCTCTGCACCTAGCTTCACACACAAGCCTTCCAAACTTTCCAAGCGCTGATTCACGGAGACCGCATTCTCCTCCAGGGACTGTAATCGGGCATCGTGGGTGTCCAAAGATAATTGGAGTGTGTCAAGCTTTCCGTTAAGTTTGTCAATAGAAGGATTTAGCTCATCTAAAAGCGTGGTCCTGTTTTCAGCTAATGCGGCTAAGAGGTCTGCTTTCCCAAAGGAACACGTAGCACCATCACCAGTCATCTTTTCAGTAACTTTCGGATTCTTTGGAGGAGCCATTCCGTGGCACAGTAGGCAAAAATTGAAAAAAGAATGGAAAAAGACAGGAATAGGGGTCAAAAACAGCTTTAAAGCGGCTGCCACCTACATCACGTCCTACTCCATGCGCAGCTCAACCGGAACCCCAAAAAGAGCTATTTTTAAAGACTTTATTGGAGACACTGGTGGACTCTTTGGATGACATGTTATAGTAGTATTTTTTTTTTTTTTTATATCTCTATTAAGGTTTTTGTTTTCTTTAATTTAACAATTTTACCTGTGTTACCAGCAGGGTATCAAAGCACTGATATTATTAGCATACTAAACTTGGCAGTATTATTAATAACTAGCAAGTCTAGTTTTAATGAAAATAAAAATAAATGTTTTATTCCCGCCCCCCAAATCGATTGACAGTTCAATTCTGAAGCGTGACCCAATGCAGGCAGCTCAGACCAGTTGTTTACTGTTTACTGATGCTGCAAGTGGCATCATGTCTAAACAACCAAACTAATGATCTGGTGCCCAGGGAAGAAAAAAATGGAAAGAAGAGGAGGAAACCATGGAAAAGCCAATTTTGTTCCCTGTTTATATTGCTCTGTGTGTATGTGTGTGTGTGTGTGTGTGTGTGTGTGTGTGTGTGCGTGCGTGCCAGTTAGTTTACTCGTCTAAAAAACTAACATTCTCTCTCACTCACATGTGTATAAGAGCGTGCGATCTGACGATATTAGATTGTTAAGGATTAAAACATGAGATTGTAGAACCATCTGTAGTTCACATTTTAACCCTCGCGGTGCCGTGTCTGTGTCTTATGTCTGTGGTCCATACACAGCAAATCCAAAGGTTTTTTTTCTCTGCCAAATCACATCATTTGTTAGTCAGCATGTCAGAATTATTAAGCGCTTAAACAGGGCAGAGGTACGCTCCCCCTCCCCCTCCCCCTCCCGGACATACACAGTCAGATGTGTTAGTGACTGTCTGTCAGAGGCTCAGTGCAGATGTCTGTCTGTCCTGTAAAACTCTATCAGTTCTGAGTGTTGAAGCACTGAGAGATGTTTGAGAAAACACTGCATGTGTTTCTCTTTAACTAACTCTCTGTCGTTCCTATGCAGAGATCTGCTTCTGAAGCTAACGTGGCTGTTTCCACACTCTTAAAGAGACAGTGTCCTGAATGTGATTTACTTTAAAAACGACTTTCAGCAACTCAGAGCTGCCCTGAAAAAAGCAACACTACATAATTTAATCACATTTCAGCATTAATGAAGGAAAGAGTCAAAAGTGACACAAAATGTTGTTATTGTGCTGCTAGTGATTAATAAAAGGATCTTTGTGGCTCCACTGACTTTGACCCATTATTGTTTTTCTTGTAAAACTATTGATAAAAAAATAAATGGTTTATCTCGCCTATTGCCATTTTGAGGAAAAATATAGAGATATGAATATTGATCCATTTCACCTTGGCCTAATGTAACCAAAGCAGTAACATTTTATCTTGTAAAGGATATGATTGTCTAAACTGTGTGAAATTGTCACACCCTTGTTTTTCTTTTCTTTTTTCCAGTGGTGCTGTGAGTGAGTGGCCTGATTGCTGACGAGTTCACCTGCAGGATGCAATCAGGAGCCCCATAAAGGCAGCACCCTGGACTTCAGTCAGTGCCAGATCGTTGAATCACTCAAAGCTCTACTAAGAGAAATCTTCGTTCATTCGGCTCCTGCTTCTGCCTGTTCCTGCTCGTCTGTCTGCCTGCCTCCGTCTGTTTTGGGTCATGGAGACTCTCCCCGGATTCCTGCCTGGATCTTCTGCCTCTCGGAATCCCCAGCCATCTTGTCCCTGTCAGCATCAGACTCTGCCTTCACTCCGTTGCCTGCCATCCTCACGCTTGGCCCCGCCTCCCTGGACACTCAGTTCAGCCTCGCTTTTTCTAGCGGACCCCAGGTTAGTTTCAGTCCTTTGCTTAGTCCATCGCTACAGATTCATATTTGCTAAACCCTCACAGTTAATCCCTCTCCCCTCTCTTCCACCAGGTCTTGCCAACTTCCTAAGTTATTTAAATTAACAGTTAAATTCAGTTCCGTCACCGTGTGTTTGTCATCCGCACCTGAGCTTTTACCCGTCCCGTTACAGAAATGAGGCGTTCAAACACTGCTTAAAGTAGGATTTTATTAATATGTGTGTGTTACCTCAATAACAAATGGAAATCACTAGACTGATAAGCTGCCTTGTTATGTAGTGTTGCTAATGTTACACCACTTTAGTTAAACAATGTAAAAAGACTAACTATAAGAACTTGTCAGCCCTTTTGTTTGATGTTCATTGTACTTGGAATCAGTTTGATAAATTGCTTACATACAACTTAAAAAATATTTGAAAATTACCTTGTCTTAAATTATCTTTTATTCCTTTTTTCCATTTAGGGCGCTGATTTTAAGTAAGTGAATTGGTTTGTTTTATTGGTAAATAACTTTAAAATAGTCTCAATGATTTGAATGAAAAAAAAAATTGTGATTTTACAAAGAAAGAATTGTGATGTGATCTTTTTTTTTTTTTTCTCCCCATATCACCCACTCCTACCTGTGTGTCTGTGCTAGACATTAACTTTAATTAAAACTCTTATTCATCTACTAGCTGAATTGCACTTGTAGGTTATATCTGCGTAATAAACAAATGCCTTGTCTAATCTAATGTTCATTTAAACTGTTCTTATTTGATTATTTTTGTATGTAATAGTGTATTTCTATGGACGTTGAGTCTGCTGCTAAGACATTCATTCAATCAAATCACTTGATGTTTTAATGTTTTTTACATTATTTGCTTTTTTAATTTCCTCCTTTCTGTTGCAGACAAGGAGAGCTGAGGTAAAGGCCACAGGGTTTTAAGTGGGAGTCCCTTGTCTCTGTAATTACAATCTGAGACAAACACCTACAATGTGAGACATGTCCCCAGCTAAATGGAGAGTTGGTTGAAATGAAATTTTTACAAATGTATTTTGTCAAAATTCATATTTTCATTTCTGGTTGATTAAAACTAGCATTAGGATGCTACAGTGCAGGAACAGCCGCTGCCATGGAGGTGAGGACATCAGTCTTAAGGTAGAAATCAATGTTAAAGGACACTTTTTTTTCCGCAGGAACGCATTAGGTCACTAAAGTCTCACTCTTGTCATTTTCTGAAACTTGGCAGCCCTGCTGAGGCATGTTAGCAGCTAGTGCTAGGAGTGACGTCACAGTTTGTGTTTTATACAAAAGGCCTCATTTATTTAATTGATTTACATAAATGACCTAACATGATATATATAGAGGTAAACATATAGTTATTAGGAACGTTAATATTTCTAATTTAGCCGATACCTTTTTACTTTTAATAAGTGTATTCCATATCTAAACTTGTGTTTATTAGTATTCTGTGTCAATCTACCTCATAATTAATAAATAACTTTTATCTGCTTGGTGCTACATCTTAAATGTGTACAGCTTTTATTCTATTTATAATTATCTAAATATTTATCAATTTCTAATCACATCACGTATATCATATGACTTGGTTTGCTTGATAGACTAGTGGATTCACATTCTTTTTTTCCTTCAAATTCACTGAGGAAATGTGGTGATGTCATCGACAACTTCGCAGGCAGGAAAACCAGGAGAATAAATTTATAAGGCTGGACTAAAGGATGAATGGATGGGGCTTTTTTAGCTTATGGTTGTTTTATAAAGCACCACCAGAAAATCACACTATTTTTACGAAATAGTTTCTTTGTGCAATATCTTTGCAACTGCAATTGTTTAAATTGATGTGTCCATTACTGCATTTCCAGTATTATGTCAAATCTGGAAGTTTTACATAATTTCACAAAATGTGAATGTCAATAGTAAAACATTTTAGTCCTGAGTATTTAGATTAAAAAGAATACTTGATGAGTCAACCGACCACTATCATTTATTTATATCTTGCTTTTGTGCAATGCCTTAGTCTAATATTGTTGAAAAAAAAATGTATTTTGAATGTGTTACTAAGATATTGGCTTTTATTTACTTGTTTGTGTTCTTTTGTGTATGTGAAACTCTTTTGTCAAAATTTAATAAAATGTCAAAAAGTACTGTTGCTCATATATTCTCATGTGAAGCATCTTTGTGGATATGGTGAAGAACGCTATGCAAGTGTTAGAAATGATTCTGATAATAATATAACAAATGTAAATATCAATTACCTGGTATAAAAAAACCCCGCTAAATAATTGTTAGTTGCAGCTCTACTTGAGGCTCCAACTAACGAGACAACAAACAGTTTTTGAGACAACTCTCCAACTGCTTTCCAAGGAAGGATGTCTGTGTAACATGACAAAAGGACCTATTAGGGCATTATGCATAGTCCTCTCGAAAAGAAAAAAGTAAAAGGCTTTCCCCTGGAGCTGTCCACATTTTGCATCTCACCATTTTCAAACAGTATCGGGCAGCAAACTACCATATAAAATGTGCAACAGAGAGATTTCATGGAGAAGCACCCCAGTGAAGTCAAGGCTTATAATAAAATCTCTGCAGCTTACCCCTAATGATGGGCTGTTTTATTGTTGTTAGGAGTGTCGTCAGTCCCTTCTAAAGCGGCCGAGTTCTCCTGGTAGATTTGCCTTTTTTCCCCAAAAAAATTTACAAATTAAAAATTCAGAATTCTTGAGATACCCGGGAAGGAAGCTCAGCTCAAGACTTGGAAGCAAAATTTGTTTGCCCATTTTTAGTTTTGTCTATACCACAAACAACTGGTTGACAGGCTGGGTCACATACCAAAGCAAAGAAGTAAAAACATCTTTTTTTACATGAAGATTTTATTTATTTAACAAGAACGATTGAAGATCACATTAGACTTCATCCACTCTGTTGGCAATTCTCTTCTTAGTGCTGGGTCGTGAAGCGACCTTCTCCCTGACCACCGGCCTCGCGGAGGGGGTGGTCCCCTGCTGTTACGCTCACGCATCATTCTGCTTCCCACGATGCCTTGTGAACCTCCGGGTCCCCTATCGTTACCCGTCATTTTGCGACGTTCACGTTCACGGATTGGCCATGCCTTCTTCTCCTCCACATTCAGACGTACCTCATCTCTGAACCATATAGAGTGTAGAGAGATAATCCAAGTCAGTATATTTAAAATCAACCTTTACATACAGCCACTTAATTCAACACCCGTCCCACATTATTCACTGGTTTAAACTGGAGCTAATTTTTTCCTGTCTTGAAACGTTGCTGTGTCACTTGTCATTGGTGTGTCAAACTCAGATTTCTAGACCAAACATGATTAACTTCAGCTGCAGCAACTGTGTAAAACAGTTTTATATAGTAATGTTGATTTGTAACATGAACATTTTGTAGTGCACAACAGTTTAGAATTTTATGATACTTTACAGCTGGAAAAGGGATTTAATGACACACAAGAATGATTAACTCCTGGGTAATAAAGCAATAAGAGACAAAATCACTTTTCAAATTTCATGTTCCATTATTAATTCAATGTAAAACAGTGAATGGATTTTAACATTTGATGCACCAGGTGGGCCAATCCCAACTACACCATCCAATTAAATCAAGAACCAAACCACCACTATGTGAATGAAAGTGGGTAATGAAGTTTGATAAATGCCCCTTACCTCAGCCTGAAGGATATTTTGAACAGGATCAGAGTTGTCAAAGACCACAAATCCAAAGTTGAGCAACTTTCTACGAACACCACTGGTGTTGATGTGCAGCTATACCACATTTCCATGTGCTGCGGGAACACAGATGCAGGATAATTCAGTAACAGTTTATTTGTACCAAATTGTGGTAGCATTGAATCAAATGATTTGAAAATCATTTTACCACAAAAATTGGTTCAACTTATTCCTCTTTTTCTTAACCTTATGTAACTAGCATATTTTTATTTAGACTAGTGAAACTACTGGTGTTTTGCAAAAAACCTACTCATGAATAATTCCTTGAGTTCGTTCTCATCAGTGTCATGTGGAAGATTTCCAACAAACAGCTGGTGACTGTCAGGGTATCGAACAATACGCCTGTTGTCCTTAACCCCAGGCTCACCATCTCTGCCACCTGCCAGTCAAAGCAACAAACATAAGAGAAATTACACACCGGGTCACTTCTGTAGTGTCAAATACAGGACAAATATTCCTTAAGATAAGGAATATTTATCTTTATTAACAAAACTCAGGTGGGGTTTTCCTGTTTGTGACGGTGATCTCCTACCATCGTACTCACGCATCATTCCGCTTCCCACGATGCCATGTGAACCTCTGGGTCCCCGATTGTTGAGCCTCATTTTCCGTTCACGTTCACGGACTGCCCACGTCTTCTTCTCCGCCATATGCAGACGCATCTCACCTCGGAATAGTATGGGCTGTAGAGAGATAAAGGAGGCCTGGTGTTACCAAATTTGACATCTTATTACTGGGCAGCCCAGCTTACTGTGATTGTAACTTGGATCAGCAGAGGCAAGGAGGCAAAGTGGACTCAAATAGAACAGGGTGAGGTTAGGGATGCAGTTGTTTTTCCTGCCCTTTGTGGACTTTAATCTTGTTCATAAAATGAAGATTGGAAATGAATGGATAAAATATACTATAAAGGTTTGGGCAGAAGTTAAAAAGATGCATAAAGATAGTGGATCTATTTCTCGAACAATGCCCATAGTGGGCAAAATTGATTTTCCACCTTTGATTTCAGATCATGGTTTTAGGAGATGAGCAGCTAAAGGTCTCATTATCTTTAATTAATTATTGGAAGCAACACACTTAAAATATTTTACCAAACTGCAGGAATAATTTCACCTTTCCTCAAATTATTTTTACAGGTATTTACAAACTAGGCACTACTAGGCTTAGGCCATATCCAAATTTGGATACCATTGTGTGTGTCTGTCTGAAAATTCTAACAATTAGAAACAAAGCTAATGTCCCCCCTGCCGGAGTGCTCAATAATTTCTTAACCAAACAGCACCTGAAATATCCCCAACATGCAGCTTTTATTTACATAGTTTCACTCCAATTGGTCTATCTGAACTGACCTCAATAGTTAGTGCTTCTAAAACAACAACCTGTCTTTTAGATCCAGGGAGTTGTTTCTTCCCACTGTTGCTAAATGCTTGTTAATGTGGATCTTGTTGGATTTTTCTTTCTTATTATGAATGTTATATATTGATAAGCAGCACATTGAGATGACTTTGTTGTAAATTGCGTTAGACAAATAAAGTTGAACTGAATGTTGAATTGAATTGAATGATGTGTTACACTTATGGAAGTTATGAAGAGCTTGTAGAGCTAAGTAGATGCTAATTAATCATAGCAGTTTTCATTTGTATGCCAAAAAATGAGCTTTGGTTTAACCTAACCGTCTTTCAGTCATAGCGCCACCAATTGGTAAAAGGAAATCATAGGCATTATATTTGCACAGAACATTGCAGGAAAGTTTGTGATATAATCCTTGAAAATGGTCAGCTACGTCTCAACATTTTAACATTTCTGCCACACCCTGACATGGCACCACTTCTCGACATATCTGTGGATGCGAGGGCCCGCTCAACGCTGCTTGCAGCTTTAATTATTAGGGTCCGATGTCCCAGAATGGGACAGAGGAACCTATTGTTTTTGCTTTTATTTCCTATTATTATTATACCCCGCCTATCTTTGATCACTAATTCGACCCCCTAAAAATGCCCGAAAACTCACCGAAATTTGCACGCACCTCAGGCCTGGCGAAAAATTTGAATAATTTGGTGGCGTGAAAAAAAAACAAACAATGGAACCACACGACCGCCAGGTCTGACCGATTTGCACGAAAAAAGTTACATTGTGACCCCGCCCAAAACCAAAGAGGAAGTCAGCCATCTTGGGTCAAAGGTCAAAAATGGCGTTTCGCCCTCGAAACGCATCTGCGCGAACTAGTCTGAGGGGATTCATCTGATTCGCTTAAAACTTGTCAACACCACTTAGGACCCATTGAAGATGAAAAGTTATCGAAAGAATTTTCGTAACTGTCACGGTTTGGTCGTGGCGCCGCCACAAAAATGCAATGCTAATATTCGTTAGCGCGCAAAAAATTCCAAATCTCCATAAATCTGACACACAAACTTTGATCAGCTTCAAATTTCACACAAAGGACATGTGCCCAAGCTTGGTCATGACTGCTTTGAAACATTTCCCATCATGCCTTGTGTTTTCGACCGGTGTCATTTAAGGTCATGTACACGGTTAGCATTTACAGGACGCCGTTCTAGGAAAAAGCTTATAACTCTAGAATGCAAAGTTCAAACTGCTTCATATTTGATACACATGATCACTGTCCAGAGCTAAACAACAAACGATAACCAATTTACCCACAATGCCTTGCGTTCTCAGAGGGCGCCGCTTCTGTGGTCGTCCTACACGAGCAGCTGTAGCGGACAGACGATATGTCGTGTTGACTTCAAAACACTGTAGGATGAACCTACACAGAGGGGAGCAAATTCCTATGGAAGAAAAAAACAGACTGTGGTCAGTGGGAGGGGCCTAAAATGTCACTGGAAAATTCTTCGCCATCAGCACGCTGTAATAGGAAAATGCTTATAACGCTCCAATGCAAAGTTCAAACTGCTTCAGATTTGATACACACGATGATTGTCCATCCATAAACAACGCTTGATGACCAAATTACCCATCATGGCCAGTGGGAGGGGCCTATAATCACACAGGAAAATCCTTCGCCATAACTACGCCGTTATACGAAAACGCTTACAACTCCAGAATGCAAAGTTCAAAGTGCTTCATATTTGATACACATGATGACCGTACAGCCCCAAACAACAAACGATAACCAAAAACACCCACAATGCCTTGCGCTCTCAGAGGGCGCCGCTTCTTGGGCCGTCCTACGCCAGCAGCTCTAGCGGCAAGACGACATGTCGTGTTGACTTCAAAACACTGTAGGATGAATCTTATTAGATGGAAGCACATTGCTATGGCAAATAGAGCAGGCTGTGAAAAGTGGGAGGGGCCTATCATGACACAGGAAAATCCTTCGCCATAACTACGCCGTTATACGAAAACGCTTACAACTCCAGGCCAATTCCCAAATCCCCAACAGTGGTATACGTGACCGTGGGTTACCGCCCCCGGCCGCTTCATCGGACCCTATGACGCCGCTCGCGGCTATAATTATTATTATACTGTTTTGGTTTTTTCTTTTTTTTGTTTTGTTTTGTCAAATTTCTTGTATTGTTTCCTTTTTTTTAGCTCTACATAATAAATAAAACTATTCCGATTCTGAAAATTAGAACTCAAATACATGTCACGGTGATACTTGGACACGTCATCAATGATGAACCCGGGGTCATAGGGTGTTTCGGGTCTTTAATCATCAGACACCGTAGCCTACTTTTTTTAAAACTCCTCCTAGTGTTTAAACTCTATCTGCACAAAACTTTGCACATACAATCTCAAGACTAGCATAATCGCCCCAAGCCCATCATCCTTCGTGACGTACATCCATGAGCTCCACAAAACCTGGGGACCGGGTCGCGCTGGAAGGTTTGGCCCCCTTTCATAACTGCTTGCAGTTCTAGTTGTTATTGTCATTATTATTGTATAATAATATTGCACATCATTGTTGTTCTGTTGAAGTCTTTTTATACCAAGACTTAAAAACAATCTCAAATGAGTGATGACTCAAATCAATCACCTTTATTATGCATTATAACAATCTGTGCTTGAAACATATCATATGAAAATTGAGACAATGTGAAACGTCTCCTCCTAGAAATTAAAAATATGGAGAAAAAATCTCAAGGCTTACTGAACATTAAATGATCATTTAATATACACTTCAATAAATAAGTGCATCCCATGGTCCCATGTTGACTCTGGGCTTTATTCTGTCTGTTGTCTGTGGATCTGATGGGTCTAGACAAGATGGTAAATGGTAAATGGACTAGATTTATGTAGCGCTTTATAACCACACTGAAGCAGTCCCAAAGCACTTTACATATCAGCTCATTCACCCAATCACTCTCACATTCATACACCAGTGGGACAGAACTGCCATGCAAGGCGCTAGTCGACCACTGGGAGCAACTTAGGGTTCAGTATTTTGCCCAAGGACACTTCGACACATAGTCAGGTACTGGGATCGAACCCTCAACCTCTCGATCAGAAGACGACCCTCTACCACCTGAGCACCATGGTCGCCCTCGATGGAAAGATGATGGAAACTGGAGGGTCGGCTCATAGTTTTAATGTCCAGGGAGTAGCGTACGTGTCCACTCTGCATGGACTCAAAAAAGAAAGAAGAAATTATTACATTAGATGTTCATCAAAAGGAAAACTGAAAGTGATGGAGGTAAATATACTCAGATGGACTCTCTCTCTCTCTCTCTCACACACACACACTTTAAATTAACAGACTATGTACTGTTCTAAAAAATCTCACATTAAAAGCATCTATTTACTCTTACATTGATGTACACAAAGACTAGCTACACAAAAGCAGAACGATATTTATTGATCCAGAAATTGAACGGATCTAACCTTAACTTATGAACTATTAACTCCTTTGTTTTCAAGTCCCTTTGAACCGCCATTCATGGTGGTTTTATCATCCAAGAGTAGGGTTGGGAACCGAGAACCGGTTCCAAATAGGAACCGGTTCCGTACGTCCGGTTCCAGAACCATTACGAAGATGTTTGCATTTCGATTCTTTTTTTCGATTCCTAAATGCTAGTTTGTTTCCGCGGCTTGCTCTGTTTGTTTCCGCAGGGTTTGTATAAGATGCGTTCAGAACACGACTGCAGTGTGTGTGTGTGTGTGTGTGTGTGTGTCTACGGTTTCAGTTTGGACCGCGGCGCGGAAGGAAGATAGAAACTAATCACTGGTAAAAAATCGCAGTAAAACAATCACCATGAATAAATATTTGCTCCCTGGTAAAGACAGTAGCTCTAACAACAGGTAAAATGATAAACTGGTGATATTACAGCCTGTACATGCAGTACGGGGATGCATTTACTCCGCCTTTGGGTCCTAGTGCCTGCCTTCTGGTGACGCCTGTTCCGTTTACCGAGGTCTGTGTGTGTTTAATAAGTGTGTGTGTGCTTGTGTGAAAGTCCGCATGTTTATGCCTCTGTCCATCCACTCTTTTCATTGTATCCATGTCTTTTAAGGCTTTTATTAAATAGTGTCGGCTGTAGTCTGGGCCGCCATCTTGGATTATGTTGTCACCAGCGCGTCAGTTGTGCAAGTGCAGAATAACCCAAATAACTGTAAAGAGGTCTTATATTAGTCTATTTTCTTTTAAAATGGTGTTTTTTTATGGCTTTAGACTCCAATTACATATTTGTATATAATATGTTCACCACAATATAAATAGGTTCACAATATAACTATTTTTTATAGTTTCTGTTTCCACTGTATCCAGAATAATAAGCTTTCTCAACAAGAACTATTGATTGATTTGTCACATGACTGTTCCAGGGTTTGTGTTTGTTTTATTTAGTTTCACATCTACCTGTAGCTCTTTGTTTTTTAGACTGATGAAAACTTGTTTGTAGTTTTATTTCAGCAAGTTTCACTTTTACAGTTACAGTTGGAGACCTTTGTGATTGAATACCCTAGTTACATTACAGCAATCAAATCAACTAAGTGAATTAATAAAAAATGGCCTGTGTAAAGGCTTTTTCCAAATTAAAAAATTATCTTGTGAAATCTGTGACCTGTTGACCTGCACAACTCAAAGAATCGGAATCGAGAATTGTTTAGAACAGGAAGCAAAATTTATAATCGAAATTGTTAAAATCCAAACGATGCCTAACCCTATCCAAGTCTTCATTTTTAATTAAATCCTTTTTTAATCTCTCACTCTCTTTTCTCTTTTCCTTATGTTGATTTCATCAAAAAAAAGTGGCATCTTTAATGTTTCTGTCACGTGTGACTAAGTAAAATTACCGCAATTTGGTGACTTAAATAAAATCTGTGAATCAGTACTTTAGCATGCTTGTGTTACTCCACCTGCCACCCCAGTGACAGCGTGACAGTGTCAGTTTGAATAGATTCTTTCTAAGTCTCTATTGCAATATTGTGACTCTGTGTGGCTTAAAATGTAGCTACGTCTGTATTTCTTGTTCAATATAATGTTCCACCTTCCCGGGGTGCTGCACTTATTCCAGGTTCAAAAGAACGTAAGAGGAAAACAACTTAAGCAGACGGGAGAATGCGCATAAGGCCAGATTTGAATGGGAGGGTCGCTCCACCCAGAGTGCGTAACTGGGATCAAGGTACAACTTTTCTTACTTACCCTGGAACGCACCACCGCATAGTAGTTTCCCACAATCCTTAGCACTTCTCTGTAGTCCTTGAACTTTTTCTGGGACGTGTTTTAAAGGTGTATGGTACTTTCTCTGATGACTGAGCTTCTCACCCTATCTCTAAGGGAGAGCCTAGCCACCCTATGAAAGAAACTCATTTCAGCTGCTTGTATCCGCAATCTTGTTCTCATGAGCATAGGTGACTCCTCCACTTCGAGCAAGATCTCATCCCCAACCGGAGATGGCACGCCAAAAAAGAAATCAATAATAAATCAGGTTTTGTGAGCGTGTTTGTTGTTTTGAATAAATCCTCACATTGAGGAGGCAAGCTGTACAGTTTGAGAGAGTGTTAAACTTAAAATCACCTGATGGTCTGTTCCATGGGCGTAAACACATAGTCATACTGGGAAGGTTTTTTCAAAAGACCATCTGCCACAGAGAAGGAGGAAAAACTTGTAAAAGTTAAAGCGTTTTTAAATTTACATTTATTTTATGGATTTAAGTTTATTTACAATAATGAATAAAAGTTTAGATTTGTGCGCACCACTTTCCTTCTACCATAATATTTTGCAGTTTAGACAACTTCTACCAATCAATTGTGTTTCCCTCAGATCATTCACTGTTTAATTGAACAGAAATGAACGACTGACTTAGAGAGACAAAACGATGTATGGTTTGTCTGAAGCCCTGTGGCTTGAGAAAGACGAATGAGTTGTGTCATCTTGTTGCCTGAGGAGATCACACAGATCTCAGCAGTCATAGATGTCACAGACAGCCAAACTGGTGCTCAGCCATTGTTCTTTGTGTGCATTTCTTTCTGTTCATTTTGCAGTTGTCTGTAGTATAGTCAAATGGCTCATTAGATGAGTGCAGGTGCATGTACACGCACAAAATAGACAATATAAACCTGATGAAATGTTGAAACGTACATTTGCAATTTTAGGATTTGGGAATAGAATTGAAGAATGGGAGAGTCGTATTGAGACCAGAGTTAGTGTTTATCATGTATCCTTGATATCACATGTCAAAAACACTAACTAGTTCACTAGTGAGGTGCAAAAACTCTGACATGTTCACTAGTCAATCAGCAATTAAAGGCTCTAGTTAAAGCTGCAGTTTGTAGAATCCTCTCTCCGCTCCATTTTGAAGCCGGGATTTTTTGTGAACACTCTTAGTGACTTTTTTCTCAATAGAGACTAGTGACAAATGTGGGGACGTTATCTTGTGTTATTGGAGATTTTTCTGGTGAGCTCGTCCCCACCAGAGAGCATACAGAGTCGGCTGCACTGATCCCAGCTGCCTGTCGCTCTGAGCTGACTGACAACCATCATTTTGCATCCAGACTGTAAAATTAACTCACCTTGAATAAGCTTCTCTTAGGTTTACACGCGATTTATCCCATCTGTTATCACTCCCCCTCTGACACCTGTGTGTGTGTGTGTGTGTGTGTGTGTGTGTGTGTGTGTCAGACCCTCCACAATCAGGGGGATCCATGAGGACGCAAATTGGTCCGTTCCTGCTCAGTATGTTTGTGGCTTTAAACTGTTGCTTCTACACCTTGGTCTGCCTTTTTCCGCTTGATTTGCTGTGTAACTGTTGTGTCTAACGCCGCAATGGAAACTTCTGCTTAGACATCCCTTATTACACTTACTACCGATGGTTACGTGAACACACCTGACTTCAGTCGAGCAGCCAACGGTAATGCCCAAAAGCAGCTCATGGAGCACACGTGTTTATAGAAAGATCTCTGATGAGCTGAAGTCCAGTGTTATACTCCTGGATTTAAAAACTGTATTTTTTAGAAGCTTAGTCTTTATCACAGGTATACAGAAGAACTCAAATGCAACGCAGGAAGGAGTAGGAAGAAACTGAAATATCTACAGATTGAATAAACGGGCCCCAAACAAAACAAGGAGGATAAATGAAATATTCCCCAATCGGATTTGTTTATTAAAGGAACACAGATTCCACACTTTGCAATCAGAATCAGGAACTCCCAATAATTTCAATAAGCTTGAAAGTCTCTCTTCACAGGTTGACAATCTAGCAAGAGACTGACTGAACTGAGGGAGTATATATAACCTCCTCCCACTTGAAGAGGGAATGAGGAGCAGCTGTGGAGAGCAGGAAAACTGGGCAGGCAGGAAAACATGGACAGGAACAGGCAAAATCAAGGAACAGGGAGTGAATAAGGAGGTAAACCATAACTAACTAAGCAGACTCATGACAGTCTTGCAGTTTTAGGTGCTTTCACAGATTTTTATTGAACATTTTTCATAAACAAACAACCAACTAAAACAGTCAGCATGAAGAAGTTTTAATGTGTTTTTACAAACTGATATAAAAATTGCTGGGATCAAAAAATATGTATGTAAACATAAGTCACACAACCAGGGCCGGAGTGGAACTCTACGGTGGCTGGGAAGTGTCAGGTGAATGCATTTACAGAAACGCACACAAATGCAAACCGGTCACAACGGAAGTGTTTCCGACGGACCGGTATTACAGTCGGACGGGTATTATGATATGATAGCCTGATATGAAAAATATAAGAGTATCCTAATCAACTTTCACTTACTTTCATACGCGTTTCGATGTCTTCTTCTTGTTCTTAACTGTTCTGGTGGGTTAAAAACATCTGCCAGAAACGTGTCCGTCTGTAATACCGGTCCGTCGGAAACACTTCCGTTGCGGAAACCCGGTGGCCGGGAAGTGTCAGGTGAATGCGTTTAAAGAAATGAACACAAATGCAAAAAGGTCACAACACGAATGCAAAATGGCTACAAGGGTTTTAATTCAGATTCTTGTATTTTTTTTAAAAGCATAATTAAGTAGGGGTTCAAGGCTGATGGGCTGTGGGGGTGCAAATGGGAGGGGTTGTGGCCACACCTCATGCATCTGTAGTTCCTATGTCTATATCAGGGGTGTCCAATCGTGGTCCACCAGGATTTCAATGTGTCCCTGCTCCAACACTTCTGATATCCTGATGCAGTTTTGCTAACGAGTCTCCCAGCTGTGTTGGAGCAGGGACACATTAAAAACCTGTTGGACCACCGGCCCCCCAGGACAGCGTTTGGACACCCCTGAAACTGACAGAGTGCATGGATGTAATGAGTCAGCAAAAAAAGGAGCAGTGACTTTGGTAGCGTGATCTACAGAGTGTTATGATTGCGTGTAAACACCAGTGTCACGGACTAAGTTTACCTCGTACTGAGATTGATTTTGAGCATATATGCGCATGCGCACTACCAGAAAATTATTTTTTGCTAAAATAAAATAATAATTCAGTTTTGTTTATTTTTGTTTCCAAAGTGAAAGAACACGTTTTATACATTTATTGGATTAGGTTTGGGTTAGAGTTAGGGTTGCAAGCACATATGCTCATGAGGTAAACTCAGTCATGACACCGGCATCATCAGACTGGCCCACTGGGAATTGTCCCGGTCCTCCCGATTAGCCACTCCAGGCCTGCACACAACCATCAAACCAAGTCAGAATATTTCATCCATTTTTCCCATCTTGTGTAATAGAGGTTAGCCTGAAACCTTAGCATAAAAGTCAGACGCTCCATTTTATGAGTCTCTTCAACTAAATTTATCCAGTCTTCTAAAAAAGGAGGATCTGTTTGGAGCCATTTCTGCGTAATTGCTTTATTTGCACAGGCAGTGATAACTTTGACTAGGTATTTGATGTTATTTGGTCTGTGGGTATATCTTCCATGTAGTGTCATCATGTTTTGTGTTATTTTGATACCAATTATTTGCTCTGTTGTTGATCCAATATCAGTCCAAAACTTTACACAGGACCAAAATATATACAGTAAGTGTGAGGGGCCTCTCAAACATAGAGGTTGTGGTCTCATTTGTTGCTTGGGGGTTATGAAGAACCGTATTTGATTTTTCCAGCTGAATTCTTGCCAGTCAGTCTGTTTTTGCCCACTCTAATTTGCAACTTTTAACCAATTTCTGTGGTTTTTAAAATCACCTTTTCCATCATTTTTGGTCAATTTTATCCTGTTTTCATTCTGATTAAAACAAGGATTTACATCTTTAAGATGACTATATATTATGGCTCAAATAATACTAGACTTCCTGGATAACAGTTCATATTATTCAGATCAATAAATAAATGTGGTTATCACAGATCCATAGGACAATGGACCATCATTTTGCAGCGACTATTAAACAAAGTTCTCTGGCACCTTTGTTTTGGGGGTTGTGAGCTGAAAAGATTGAGAACCACCGATTTAGGGAAAAAAGGTAGTGGTTTTGATTGAAAGCGTCTCACTTATCAAATGCTCAGTGTTCCAATGGAGAACAACAGAGTGAGTTGAATCTGGATGATATTTTGCTTGACAGGATAAATGTGCAAAGCTTAGTGAGTGTTTTTAGTTTGGTGGTGACTCAGTATTTGGCAGGTTTTTATCAGCTCTGATGTGATGGAGGGAATGTTTCCAACAAAGCCTGAAATAATGAGCTAACTTTTTTTACTCAAAGCCCGTCTGAGCTGAGGTGATGTTTGCTTTCATTGTGTGTGTGTGTGGCTTAGATATATAAAGAGGCAAACCGATATAATAATTGGCACCAAGTAGGTGCACTTACACGTTTTTTTAACAATTGGTTTAAAAAAACAAAACAAAAAAAAACATGTTATACAATGATAGATGTTGCAATTTATCCAGGATACCCCAGGAATGATGTCAGTCCATCACAGCGCCGTGCAAGCACACATACACACACTTACTTTGAGTAGAGGTGGCAGTGTCCTCTCTCCAGTTTATCCCGTGACAGTAAAGTGGGAGACGGTGTTTCTCTGTTTTTAAGTGTTGAAAACACAGGTGACTGTCTGTGCTTCTAAGGATAGAGCAAGACAGTAGGTTGTTAAAACCGCCGGCACTGCCTGAAGTGCACAGTTAAATGTGCTGAGAACGTTGGTGATTGTCCATTTATTGTTTTTGTGGGGAACTGGGGTGTCACTCACCTTCATAATCAGGAATTCATGTGCTACAGTAAATTCAGGTTCAACCGCTTCGTTTCCAGCCAATCTGACGTTAGGTATGACAAAAGCACATTAGTGTGAGCCCTCCCAGAACCCATAAGGAATGCATTGTAACAACTGAAATTAGAAAAAAACTGATTTTACATGAGAGTCTATGAGGGCAGTCTGGGCGACTTTCAATTTGACTGAGGTCGCCCAAAAGGGGCGAGACTTCATGGAACACGGCCCTGTGCTGATTGGACAATGACATAGAGAGCAGCTCAAACTGCCTAGAACTGTCACAGCCCTGTAACACTGTGGAAGAATATGATAGAAAAAAATCACTCCTTTTCCCCTTTGGTGGGTCGTCCCCCTGATTGCCCTTATGAAGACACCGCCCATGATGTTGAAAATAATAACATGATGGGAAATTATATCCAAACAAAGTCATCTCTTTGTGGTGAGACTGTGACTTGTCTTGAAAAAAATCAAAGAGGAGGAGGATAAAAAACTTTTATAAGCTAAAGCTAACACACACAAGAGTAGCATAAAATTAGCGATTGCTACTTAAACTTTGTATACATTTAACTTAATCTGAGAGACATTTTGTGAGATAAATGACAAACTTCCCCCTTATTACTGGGGCACAATGGATGTATTCATGCAGGAAGTTTTTTTTTTTTTTTAAATCTAGAAAGGCTTTTCCAGAAGAAAAACTTGTGAATAAAACCAGCTGCTGCTGCATGTTTCTCCAACAAGTTTTATTATCCGCTAAACCAGTTTAGTTCACTAAAACTAGATGAAAAACTTTTAGCATAAATAAGCTAAAGCTAAAACACACAACAAATGATCTAAATGCTAAACTAATCAGCTAGCTAGCGGTAGCATAAAGTGCAGGTATGAACTGTCATAAAATTAGCGACTGCTACTTTTGTATATATTTAACTAAAGCTTTTGGTAGTTTTTGTGAAATAAATGACAAACTTCCCCTTATTACTGAAGCACGATGGACATTTAAGCAGAAAGTTTGTTTTTGTTTCATTTTGAAAATCTATAAAGGCTTTTCCAGAAAAAGAAATTATGAGTAAAAACAGAATAAAGCACTGCTGATGCTGCTTGTTTCTCCAACAATGTTTATTAAACTAGTTTAGTTAGTTAAAAATAGGCAAACAGTGAAATATAAATGTGCTTACTCAACAGACTAAAGCTTAACTAGAAAATAAAAACTGAGAATTCAATCAGTTAGAACCTGTTCTCCTAATATTAGCCACCAGAGGGAGCCAGTACAAACTCTTCACATTTGATTCAGTTTAAACTTCAAAGATGTTTCATATTTGTTCATGATTTTTCCTGCTAAAAAAAAAGATGTTAGCTAAAATCTGGGGAAGAACACTTTCTGTGACTCACTGTGTGACTCACTGGGCTGAACGTTGTGCTGGTTTCTGTGATGCTAACTGCTTTAACCTGAACTAAGTGCTAACATAGCCTACTTTGGCTTGTTTTCACTATTTATGTGACTCTAAGAAACACTTAGATCAGCCATGCATGGGCAACTGACGGCCTGGGACCCACATGAGGCTTTTGGACTAATGTTGTGTGGCCCCCAAAGTAAACACACAAACTGACTCCCAGAAATACACAAAATTACTATGAAAACTTTATAATGTAAAAATTATATAAAATGAGAGCAGTCATTTCATGTCATTTCATCAAATTTTCAGGACATCCCGCGCACTTCAGTCTTAAAGAATTCTGAAATTTTCACAGATTTTTCCATGATTATTCAATAGACAAACTGTACATTTTTAGTTTGATTAGATAAACACTTTTTGAGATATGTACAATTTAGTGAGTGGGAAATGTGTTGAATTTTGCTCGTACTAACATTTCTTTAATTTTTCAGCTTCCAATATCTCGGTAACTACACCACATAGTAAACTGACGTCTTGTATAGTAATACATCTCTACCTACTCTCTCATAGTATACAACAAGATCTGCTATACATCCTCTCTGGTGGACATGCTAGTCCATTAAATTTGTAAAAAAAAAAAAGTGTGGGTTTGGGCCTTCAGTAAATAACTTTGCATATCTGTCAGCTTAGTGGTGGCTGGCCAATCGATGGGTTTCCATTTCTCGAATTACCCATGATCCCCTGCACGCGTCACCATCTTGTGTGTCACTGTAACCTTTACTGGTAACCCAAGTCACAGATTTTACCTGATTTTAGCCATGTGTTATGCCGCATACATGCATTGTGTGGGGTTGCTTTCCCATTATGCTGTCGAACTTGAATTAAACAATAAATCACATGATTTTGATTTTTAAGTTAGTATAAAGCCTCCATTATTATAATCTTACATAGGAAAACATCTGTAAACATTTCTGAAGAGTAGAAATGGTTTAATTTCATCAGTATTTTTCTCTGGATGAGTCCAGCCTCTCTAAGCTTGAGCTTAATTAGATTAAGGTTCCATTTGAGGGTTTAAAGCTGTTAGCGCAGCAGTTCTCTGGTTCATTTTTACCTTGTAGAAGCCAAAGTAATAATAATAAACATCTATCCTGAGTTAGTCTTTGTTACCTCAGTGGTGATCGCCTGTAGTCTCCAAACATCAACTCCATCCATTATGTCTTATTTTTCTGTAATTATGTTGCTTTCCTTCATGATGATGATGTAACTGAATGGGAGTTTCTGGTTACGTTTAAAAACATCAATCTGTTCAAACCCGCAGCTAAAATTCTGTGACATAATGAGAGATTTGACTGTTGAGATAAATAAATAAATCCAGTTGATGCAGACCAAACCTTTGCTCAGATGTTAAAGGGATTGTCTTTCCTCTGAGTTTGTTTTGCCATAAGCAACAGTTTTTAATGTGTGAGGGTGTTTCTTAGTCTCTGCAGCTTCCCCTGAGTATGTTTACACCTCCTCAGTCATTGGACTGGAGACAGTGACAAGACAAGAAGGAATTATTCAAGTATGAAGGGTTGGTCAGAACATTCATATCAGCTTTTATTTTGTAGGTATTTTCCTGCTTAGAAAATATATGTGGCGTATGTTAAAGACTGGAATACATCAATGTTGTGAAATAGTGAAGACATCACCCTCAGATTTGTCACAATGTGGGTTCATAACAGCAAAATATTTGATCTAAAATACTGAGACTGCTATTAAACTTTATAGACATCTAAGAGACATTTTGTGAGATCAATGACAAACTTTCACCTTATTACTTAAGCATGATGGACACTTTTACACAGGAAGTTTGTTTTGTTTTATTTTGAAAATCTAGAAAGGCAAATACCGGTCTAGTTTATTTAATTTGTAATTAAATGTTTTAAGGTGTTGTTATTTATTAACATTATTGTAGATCTTGTTTCATTTATTTATTTTTTAAAATACTTTTTTATTTATTCTCCTCCCCTTTTTTTTTTTTTTTTCTGGAGCAAAAAAAAGCCTAATGTTGAGTTATATTATGAATGAGTGAGTGAGTATTCTGTTCCAGTAATACTGCCGCTTACTGAATGACATGCTGCAGGTTTCGCTAACAGACTTATTTAAAGACTAAAACGACACAATATTCATCTTTTAATGCTTTTGGTGAAAAACAAAAATCTCTCCATCAGAAGATTCTGTGAAGTCAAAAGGAGGAGAAATTTCTGCAACTAAACTGTAACGTGCACAATAGAGAAGATATAAAGTGCCAGTAAAGACATGCACACATCTCCAGGAAAATAGATCAGGTTATATTTCAACACATCAGTTTCATGAATGTGATCTGTCAGTGTGTGTGTGTGTGTGTGTGTGTGTGTGTGTGTGTGTGTGTGTGTGTGTGTGTGTGTGTGTGTGTGTGTGCGCGCGTTGGGCTCATTCCACAGCCATGAGTCACAAAGGAAGGAGAGGCTGCCCATACACAGTATGTACAGTAGAAGGTCTATACACAGCAGCACTGAACACACAAAGGGTTAATTCTGGTTTAACTCTCACATAATTTAATTTGGTGTCATGGAAACCATGTCAGAAATCCTACAGCAGAAGTGTGTGTGTGCGTGAAGAATGTTAGAGACTGACAAATTGAAGGCTTAGAAGACATGTATATCCCCATCAATAAACAGATAGTCAGCCATAATATGTACACACACGTTTGAAAAATCTTGATGAAAAGCATCCGATCCAAATGAAACTCAGTGGGATTATTAAGGGACCAAACCGACATAAGTGAGTCAAACTTAATAAATATCAGCCGCTTACAAACCAAGATATTATTTTCACCAAAAATGAGAGGGATTTTTCCATTTTTCAAACTGATCCAGAATCAGTAAATGTATCCAGATTCCCTCTAAAATGTAAAGGACTTTTTCATGACCTTACATGGACCATGTGACAGGCCTTCAAGAGCTCTAGTCACAATGAGCTCCTCTAAAACTTGATTTAATTGCCAGGCTTTAAATTTACAAAAATCAAGCTGACAGATGTATATTCTTAGAGTCAGAAATACAGCTACACTTGATACGTTTCTCTATTAAATTAACCAAATTTAAATGTTTGTTTTAACTGAAACATTGTGACAAATTTGTTGCAGATTGACTTGACTTTTGTTGTAAAAAAAAAAACAAAAAGAAAAAAATTGGGCGTTTAGATTGTTAGATATTATGTTTTTTTTTTCAAAAATTGCCAAGTGGATTTTTGAAATATTATTAATGACTGTTAAATTGTAAAAACATGTTTATGATAAAGTTGTTAGTAGATAGTAAAGGAAAAACATGATGATTTCCAAATAAATGTAATAAAAAAATGAAACAATTACATAAATTAAGGAAAATAAAGTGTTGCATATTAAGATCAAGTATTTTTTTTTTAAACCTTTTAAAAATTCATTGTTCTACCCTTTAATTAAAGTGAAACCATAACAGTCTGTATTTAAATTCTCAAAATATGTTATATACTTTTGATGTAATCCTGCTCACAGTAAATAAACAAATAAATATATAATATAAACACACACACACACTAGTGAGTCATTGACAGCACGTCCAACACGTCGCTGTCATCTGATAATTCAAAGGCCAGGAGTCACAGCTAAATTCACCTTCTCTCTGGAGCCGTGTGTTATCAGAGGAGCTGATGCTAATCTTAGAAGGATGTGTAAACTATCACACACACAGTGACTGAGCATTTAGTTTCTGCTTTGGATGGAACCCAACACATGGACAACATGACACTGGGAACAGACGAGCACAACGCTGTCATACTGGGCTTATGTTAACGATACAGGACGATATGTTTAGAAAAGCAGAAAAGACCCATTTATAATATTAGTTTAACTCAAGTGAATATAAAATGTGAAATAAACAATAGCATAATTAAGACCAGTGTTTCCCTTTTAAGTACAAAAAGAACACAAAAACAGAGATTGATGTCAGTCTAAAATGAAAACCAAATGATGTCATCATGACATTCAACAAATATTCCTCTCTGTGCGTCAACTTTACTTTATATCACAAGGTTTTTAAAACATTAACCTAGAACAGTCAAAACAGGCCAGACATTGACATGTTCTATTTCAACAAGACCTTAGGACATTGACTCCTGCAGGTGAAAAGACTCGCTCGATTCGGATGAATGTAGCAGAGGTGGATAGATAGGCTCCACCCCCACCCAATATCTATTCAACCATGATTTTAATAATGATTCGATTCTATTCACGATTCATTGTTGCTGATTCAATTCATGGATGATATTGGTTCATTTAGAACGATTCAGTGACTTGAAATGGATTTAGTACATTTTTAATCCAAAATAACTCTGAATACTGGACAGTACAGGTGAGCTTTCATAGATTCCTGTTTTTCTTGTAAAGGAATCATCTATAAATTAATGATGGACATAAACAAACAAATAAACAACATTTAATGTCAAACGTATTTACATTTAATTTCAATAAAGTCCAACCAACACTTCAGTTTAATGGATGTTATCTTTTCTGCTCTCATTTTCAAATGGTAAATAAACTCGATTTATATGGTGCTTTTATCCCTACACTGAAGTAGTCTCAAAGTGCTTTACAATATCAGCTCATTCACCCATTCACACATATGAGCTGCCATGCAGGACACAAGTAATCATGAAATATTATGAAAAGTGGTTAAAAGTGACAATAATGGGTCAACATATGTAACATTAGGTGGAAAAGTGGTAGAAAAAGTTTGAGCTGAAAATGATTTTGAAAGTGGCAGAAATTGGAGTAATGTAGCAATCCATTACAAGAAGCAAAAATATGGCAAGAAAAAGTGATGAAAATAGGTTAAAATATGGCAAGTTTGGTGTAGTTCCAGAAAAAGGGTAAAAAATAAGCAAAAACGGGCTCAAATTGTTCAGAAAATATTCTTAGTTTTTTTAAAGCATCTGGCGACCCCCTCCCAGTGTCTTGCGACCCCAAATGGGGCTCGGACCTCAAGTTTGAGAACCCCTAATCTAATGGATGAATCATTACACCCCAAATCAATGATGTGTCTTGTGACATTCTAATATTACAATATATTGTCACATTACTAAATAGTGTCAGTTACATCAATACTGACCCAAAGTTCTCTCACACATTCATTTATTATCTATATTTCCATATATTAAACTTACAAACTTTCAGTTGATTCCACGTCTCTAAAGCTTTATACAGCAGCACATTGTTCCTTATGTAAGTTGTTTTGGTTTTTTCTTTTACTTCATATTTGCCATATGAGCTCATCTCTTTCATCGAACATCATCCAAAGTAACTCAGGAAAGAGGCTGTACAAGTGAGGGTGTGTGTGTGTGTGTGTGTGTGTGTGTGACACTGAGCAGATCCTTCCGGACGTTGGAGGCTTTACTGCTGTCATCATGACGGTGAGATTATTCTCTGAAGTTTGTTTTTCCAAAGGAAAACGACTCATACGACACACACACAGCGCTCAGAGCTTCTAAAAACAAGAAGAACAATGGTGCACACATTGGACCATCAAGTACAGGGGTGAAAAACACGGGCCTCCATAACATTGTTACATCAACCTTAGCAACGGTGAAAAACATCCAAGAGGCCAAACTTCTGCTCTCATTTATAATGACTACACTTCAGTCGACTCTACTCACACATGTTTGATGTTAAGCTTTTCTTTCCCTACTAACACAGTATGTAATAGTTTTTCATAGTCAACAAAGCAAAGGTTTTTATCTTATTTTCTTATTTAATCATGTCAAACTAAAGAATAAAAGAATAAAAATGATGAGTCACAGTCAAAGATCCGTGACATTTACAGAAATTCTACACGTTCTCCTTTCTGGAACACATTATCTAGCACTTGGACAACCACTGGGGTTATTTTGGTATGTTTGCTGCTTTCACACGTTGCTAGGAAGTCTCCCTTTGCTCCTGAGCAAGAGTTGGACGCTTGACTTCCACTCACCACATGGCTGGAGTTTCTTTAGAGATTCAGAGTTTGTTGTTGGACAAAACTATAGATGTGTTTGCATTTGTTTAACACGAGTGGAAAATGTCATATATTGCTTTTATTGGTATTATTTATTGCTGTAAGAATAACACAATTCGCTCACTGTGGGAATAATAAAGTCCTGCTTGTTAGGAAGCCAAAAGAATAAAGGAACTCTGATGAAAACACTGACTTGGACTGTCAGACCAGAACGATAATGGATATAGTTTTTGATAGAACTCCACTGTTATTTATATAAATCGCCAATAAGTATTCTAATGATGCTAATTGTTTTGATCTGCTATTTATCATCAACATTGCAGCATTTGTACATACAGCAACTTTGTTAAAAGCAGATGAACTGTGAAGAAAGACAAAAAAAAAAAATCATGTTTAATGTTTTATTGAAACAGCTTAACAACAGTTAAAGCCAAAATCAACCAAATCCACTTGAATATTGACAGATTTTATTTGTAAAGCATCGACTCAAACATTCATACATTGAGTTTTTTTGCAAACTGAACAATAAATTGTTATTGCAGTCAAATGGCACTTGGTTTCCAGATATGTTTACGTTGCTATAGATTATTTTTTTATTTTTGCAAATAAAAAGTGCACTGATGCTGATGATGTTTGCATATAACATGAGTGATAGTAGGAAAACCTGATTTTCTTGGGATGTATGATGTTTCTTTTTTGTTGTTGTTCATTCTGAAACTGTAAACTGTTGCAAACACACTCTGAAATCATAGACCGATACACGTTTAGTACACAACACACCAAACCCTGTGAGCACTTAATGCTACTAAGCTCATCATCCCAAAATAGACGACTTATAAACAAACTGAAGTCAGGAGTGAAGTTGAATCCTTTAACACTGAGTAACTTCCTTTACATGGAAGCTCAATCACAATGTGTTATCACTACTGCTTCATTAGGATTTCTTCATATATATTCAATTATTAATAGTTTGTTAAGGATAGTTTTAGTAAATCTCATTTTTGTTCACATTTTGTAAATGGGTCAAAGACATGACTCCTAAATACAACATTTTTTTTAGTAATTTTATCTGTAATTTCCGGATATTTCGCAAACACATTTAAAATTACTACTATATCTGTTAAAAATATTTTTTCTGCCCTATTTGGCATAAAGTCTAAATTTTTAAGTCATCCTGTAAAATATTTTTATGAATTTCTTTTCTAGACTTCATGTATAATTAAATTAAAATTATTAATTTGTCTGACCCATTTTTTTATATTTCATGTTATGAAATTCCTTAAACATCATTGACCCAAATGCAATTACATAATAACTGAATTTTACAACATATCTTACACTTTTTATGAGCTTAATTGATTAAAATAGCTTTTAACTTTTGCTTACAGAGATATGAGTCATTAGTTTTAAGTAAAGTTATACACTGTATCGGCAAAATTTTCATTACGGACAACAAATGCGAAAAAAATATGTCGGGACCCGATAGGTTTTAACAAATTGTTTTCACGTAAAATGTTACCCACTGCACTAGTGTGTATTTTTCCCCAACTTTCATTCTGGAGTTTGATCGATTTCTTTTCCACTTAGAAATACGTGAGCGACTACTGAACTTTACCAAAGTGCGTGTAGTTAGTTTTCTGATTAAAGGTGTGCATGACAGGTCAAAAGGCCTCCCTCTGCAAGCTAACTGTGCTAACAAGCTTAGCAATAAGTATTGTTGCAAATTGACACGATTGTGTTGTTTACATTGAGGAGCAAGTTAGTAGAAAAATAGAGAAATTGAAGGAACAACTAAGAAAAAGGCTTGGATAGCAGTGCAACATGCATTGGTGTGATCTAATCAATGACACATTTTTGGTTAAAATCTGGTGTTATTAACAATATATTTAGGAGTGTTTATCTTTACTTTGACTGTGTTAGTCCAATAACTGTCATCGGTGCATTAGGATAAAATGTTGCTGCTTCAAACATCTGAAGGGCTTTCGAGGAGAATGGTGGCAATCTTTTTCTCCTGATGAACCTTCAGTTTCGTCTCCAGCTCCTCCTCTGGTTTCTCTGCACTGGAACCACTCTGTAACTGGGACTTTAAGGATTTCTCTGTGATTTCATACACAGATTCTCCTTTATCCCCAAAGCCATGGCCTTCTGTAGAAACTCTGATGCTGTAACCTGCTCCCGCGCCCCCCTGGAAGGCTTCGTCAAAGCCGAGGTTTGAAGATCTGAGAGCTGCTAGTAGCTGTTCATCGGAGAGATCGTCACCTGTATCCAGCAGCCCCGAGTCCTCCAGGGTTTGGGAGACGTTCAGCTCTGCAACAATGGTAGTCGTTCCATTGTCACTTGATTGTTGCACCTTCTTGATATCCACGGCCACATTTTCTGGACTTTCGTTTGTCATTTTTGTGAAGAAAGCCAGCTCTTCCTTCAGAGGGCCGGACACAGAGCTCTGAAGCTTCTCCAGGGCTCCCTTCAGCTGCTCTTTGGGCTCTAACGAGTCCTCTCTCAGGTACTCCAGGACGGACTCCTGCACTATTGGAGAGACACGGACCTCCTCCTCGATAATGCATTCTGGAAAGCTTTCCTTTCCAAGCAAATCTCCAGACAAGAACTTGTGTTCACTTTCCTGGACGGTGACTCTTCTCTGGGGCAGCGCTTCGTCCTGATAATACTTTTCGTCTGACAGGTCGTCAACAATGCCATAACGGCCGTACGACGTGATCCTACTGGCCTCTTCGGCGTCAGAGAAATTTTCATCTGGTGTTGAGACAAAGTACTCGTGCAGGTCTTGGGAGAGTTGAGACGATTCACTTTCTCTGGAGACTTCTTGAATTTCTTCAAAGCCACTGTGGGACGGGTCCGTGTCAGGCGTGTAGGACCTCAGAGCATCTTCGTCTCTTGTACATATGACGTTCTCCAGCTCCTCGATTTGAAAATACGTCGGGGGTTCGTTAAAAGCAGAAGCGACCATTTGTTCCGTCTCCAGCCGGTTGTCGCTCTGAGGCTGAGCTGGATCTTCAATGATCTCAACACTGAATGACTTGCTCTGCAGGTCGTCTCCCCCCTGTAGGCCCTTCAGAAGATTCCTGATCATGCTTCCAGTTTCTGTGTCCTTGATGTCCTCCAGCGACACCTTCTTTGTACCTTGTTTCAGAAGCTCATCCAGGGAAGACTCCTTGGTAACATCGAGCTCCTCCTCTACTTTGGACTCCAGGACGATCTGAGTCTTAGCCGTTCCGTCCTCCTGCTCGATCGTCTCCACATGATACCGGACTTGGGATTCACCCGACGAGCAAACCTTTGCTTCCAGACCAGCTGGTTTGATCACCTTCTCAATGATCTCCTCCAGAGACACACTGTCGAGGAGCTTTGTTTCACTTGGGCCTGTTGCAGATGTGTCTTTTAACTCATCATGAACAGTGTTTTCCTGCTCTTCTGACGAGTAATTTTGGCTTCCTGTCTTTGCGCTGAAGCCTGTTGATGGCGGTGAAGCCACTTTGACTGAATCTGTTTCTGTAGTCGGAGACTGACTGGAGCTAACGTGGCTTCTTTCATGAGAGACAAGTTTGCTCTTAACAGACGTCTGCACACTTGGACTTGTTTGGTTTTCCCTCCAACCTGTTTGCGTATCTTTGATGGTTGTGGTAGAGTCAGCCGTAATAGAGTTAGCGGCTCGTGCTTTGGTAAAGGAGACCATATCCCGCCTGGACGCAGGACTTTGATGGCGAGTTCTCTCCGTAACAGAAATAGGAACGACTCTGGAGGGACTTTTGGAGGCAGATGGAAGCGCGGGGGATTTTCTGAAGTCGAAAGCTGGTGGCGTATACCTGATATTTGTATGTTGTCTGGGTGTGAGGATGGAAGTTCTCGGGGTATAAGGTTGGTCCGGCATCTTGATTTCTAGAGAAGAGAGTAAAATAAATGTTTATCATTGATGTGTCAAACTCATTTTAGTTCAGGGGCCAAATACGGATAACTTTGATTTGAACTGGGCCGTAGACGTGGAGAATCAAACAATTATAACATTAGTGCTACTTTGTATTACCATGTACAGTATGTAGTATCTAGTATATAAGGCAGCAACAATATCCAAGCAATAGGTCAAAGGCAGTGACTATATTTGTTTAATTTGGGGAAGTTTTAACAAGTAATTTGAGGATTTAGCAGGATTTTAGAAAAAGTAGGTTGCTATTAATTTGCATGAATGCCAATATTTGTTTGGATATGATCTAATTTCTGCTAAATTTTAATAAATAACTCATGAAATGTTCGTACTTTTTGAATATTGCCAAAAATCCAGACCTTAAGTTCCCGTTGGAATCTGCCATATATTTTACACGCCTTTGCAACGTTACTGATATATCTACAACTACATTATTTGGTTATTTACACCAGTGGGTCTCAATCTTTACAACCCGAGACTCCCAAAGTAATTGTTCCAGAGACTGGGAACCCCCACTGTACCTGATGGTGGTTGAACACAGGCATGAACAATGAAGAACAGTCATGTGAAGACAGGGTCATCTACAGTATAAGGAGGGAAAGGGGATAGATTTTTGGGGTCCATCCATAAAGTCAGCAAAATGATGGTCCAATGTTCTATGAATCCGTGATAACCACATTTATTTATATGAAGAATATCCACTGTTATCCAGGAAGTTTGGCATTATTTGGGCTAGTATATAGTCATCTTATATATGTAAATCCTTGATTAAAAAAAATTTTTAAAAAAAGGTTCAAAGGGACCAAAAATGGTAGAAAAGGTAGTGAAATGGGGATTTTAAAAACCAGAGAAATTGATTAAAAGATTCAAACTAGAGTGGCCAAAACGGACAGGAAAAAGTGGTTAAAAAGGTTAAAAGTGTCAATATTGGCATAAAAGTGGCAGAAATGGGGGAGGGGGGCTGGGGTAATGTATTTTAAAAGTACGAACAATTTGTTTAAACTGGCATCACAAATCGTGAATGTAGTTAAATAGACAAATTAAATTTGGTGAAAATGGTTCAAAGTGACAATAATGAGTCAACATGTGTGACATTAGGTGGGAAAAGTGGCAGCAAGGGTTTATACGTGCCGAAAATGTCTTGAAAGTGGAAAAAAAGTACAAAAAAGCCATCGAAATTTGATGGAGAATTGGTAGAAATGGGAGTAATGTAGCAAAAATGCATTAAAAGAAAAAATATTGACAGAAAAAGTGATGAAAATATGGCAATTTTGGTGTAGTTGCAGAAAAAGTGTAAAAATAAGCAAAAATGGGCTCAAATTGTACAAAAACTGACGACCCCTTTACTGCGTTTCATTTCCAGAAATGGAGTCCTCAACCCAAGGTTGAAATGATTAACGTTTTTTCAGTCATTTTTACTTTCCCTTGCAGGCGATTTGTATGTGTTAAAGGATTGGATTTGGCCCCTGGGCCTTTAGTTTGACACTTGAGCATCAGCATTTTGATTGAAGTGTTTACAGTGTCTGAACTTCTGTTTTTTTTTTACCTATAACTCGTTCTCTTTGAGACTGTTTTCCTCTCCTCTGAACATCTTGCAGTCCAATTCGTTCACCTTCAAGAAGAGCCCTAAAAAAACACAGAATAAATTACAATGAATCGGCTTTCCCTTTTTTACAAATCTGTGTGTAAGAGCAATAAACAGGAATACCTCACCAGTTGATGAACACCATTCAGGTCTGCCATTTTACACTAAACTCTACAGTCTTACAGAAACAGCCTGTATCCAAGACCTGACCATATAGGGCAGTAAGTAACCATAAACATCACAATAACTAGCCAACTAATTTTTTAAAATGAACTTTGTTACAAACCAAGTTTAACTACTCACCTCTCTTTGGTCATAGTTTAAAAGAGTCAAAACAACAAAGCAAAGTGCTTGAAATGTGAACAACCTCTCCGCAGAGTGTCTGCCCCAACACTGAGCTAAAAATAGCCTCCACAATGCATGTGTGCACACTTCCCAATGCATCCCTCACTGTGACACGTGCATAAAAAGACATTCCCCATTTGCAAACAAGGATTTTATTAAAGCTGCAGTAAGTAGAATCGTGAGACTGAAATGAAATCAATCGTCCTAGGATCTGTTTGCTCTGATAGTCCTCCTTGTTTGGTTGGTGTGAACATGTAAACAAAGTTGAGCGGAAGACCTCGGAGCATTTCCAATCAAAGTCTAGAGTGATTAGGAGTGCTGTGAACACAACCGCTCTCAGGGGCAGATTCACTGAAATAAAGGGTGGTAAACCAGTAGCTTCCCTAAATCCTTTGGTGACGTAGTGACTGCGAGGAATTTACTAAGATTGCAGCAATGATTAGTGCAGAAGTGGTGGAGACCACCCTATTCAACTGAGCATTTTGTATGTGTTATGTTGAACATGGAGTGTGAAAGAGAGCTGAAAATACCATCCCTCGGTCGTCTTTCCTCTCCCCTGCCCTGTCTCCTCACAAATATCACTGCTGCCATCACTGCGCAAAAAGCTTTCAAAATTACCACCTGGTTGTGGGCCGTGCTAAATTTATACGGAAAAACAGAGGCAGCAATGAAGTCCAGCTTTGATGAATTGCATTGCTTCCCCGCAATAATTTATTTGCATTTCCCCCTCCCATTTTTTTGCTCCCCTTGTGAGCTCCGCCTACTATACATATTCATTAGAGGGAAACTCACTGGATTGAGGACGCATTGCAACATGCAGCAGCTGCGCACCCGATTCCCTGGGGTTTGTACTCCTGGCGGGGGGCCTTGTGGTTTGGGGTTAGGTCGGTGGCGGGGTGCGCTGGGTCCTCGGCTCCTTGGGGCTTTCTCAGGTGTGTATGTGGGGGGCGGTGGCTGCCTCTCGACTTGGGATCTTGGGGGCGTCCGGGGGGCTGCTCGGTCGTGGGGGGGTGGCCTGGTGCTCCTTGGCCCCCACTTTTTCTGATGGCCTAGCTGCATCTCACCCCCGGGGCAGCGCTTGGGTTTACAGTAGCGGTTCTTGCACAAACATTGGTCATGGATGCACTGGCATGTCTTGAGCTGTGGGATAAACTCGTACTGGGATTAATCTTTGACACGTTGATCCTAAATACCTGTTTTAGGTATAACCACTCACTCCTTCCCTCTGTTCACGGCCACCACCATTATACTTAAGCTCCACACTTGCCACCAGACTGGCTGAACTGATTACACAACACAATATGCACAATTATAACATCACATCGCACTATAAAGCAGTTAACTCTTCCCCACCTTTTCCATTTCCTACCCCGTCTCCCTCTTCCCTGTTCCCTTCCCGTAATCCATTTAGCGGTGAATATGTAAAGTAGGCGGATTACATAAGGGGAGCAAAAAAATTGAAGGGGGAAATGCAAATAAAGTAATGTAGTGGGCCCAATGTGATTCATCAAACCAGAAACTGTTTGCTTAGATTGTTTTATGCATCGAAAATAGTCCGACCCACAGGCAGGTGCAAACTCACACACAGAGATCATGGCTGCACTGAATGTCGACACAAAACACAGCGGAGATGAAAAAAACGTTCCAGTTGACCATTCTAGTATAAGAAAATAATTTAAATAAAACAATAGTCAATATTAACAGCCAATGAATAAGAAAATGCAGAGTAAAGTGAGGTGAGTGGGAAGTCTGGTGTGGCTGCGGTGCAGAGAGGATGCTGTGCACGGAGCTCCATGGATGTCGCTCCAGACGCAGCGCTCCAGAAAGCTCCTGTGTCTTTCTCTCCATGTTTTGACCATAAAACTCTTTTTGTCGCATTGACGGCAGAAACATCAGACCACAATCAGGGGATCAGCTCCGCAATTTACGCAGTGATGGCACAAATGACATGTTCACAAATGACAAATGACAGTGTGCGTGACAAGCGCTGCTCTGGAGCGCAGACCTGCTGGATGAGGCTCAGTAGATCATCTTCAAATGGTGCCGACTAATCGACAGACTCTGTTTCTGCATTAACTCAGATCAATGGCATCAACAGATCAATAGGACAATTTCTGTCCAAATCTGCATGTTTTCCATAGTCTGATAAGAGCAAAGTTACAGGACCTGGCAGAGCAGCCACATTAAATTAGGGGGAAAAATGTCATTAGGATTTGAAGTTGTTGCTTTTTTTTCTTCTTTTTTTTTAAAAAAAAAAAAAAACCTTTTTATTTGTTTATTTTGCTTTCTACATTACTAAATGAAGAAAGAAGTCCACCAGCCTCCAAATAAACTTCTTAAAATGTCATTTTGTGCTTCTGTGCACTCACGTCTCCACGTTAAACGAGCAAAATGTTGATATATACAGTATATAGGGCGGTCTCAACCACGTCTATTAGCGCACCTTTAAGTGCCGCATTGTTAGTGAATTCCCAACAGCAGGTGAGAAAACAGCAACACAAAGGATTTCGGGACGCACCTGGTTTACTACCCTTTATTTCAGATCTTAGTGAATCTGCCCCTGAGTATGTACGGAACTCCACGGAGTCTGTTCCGTCCGTGTTTTTGCACGCTTCATCGACCCCAGTGACATGACGACTGGAGAAGTGGCGTAGGGAGAAACTCATTGCCAACTGGATGTCGCTTGAAGAGTTCATAGGACGTGAATGTGTATTGAGTAGCCAATAGTGATGGCCCAAAATAGCTCATGGAGCACTCTGTTTGTAAAAGGATCTTCGCTTGGCTGAAAATTAGCGTCACACTCCTTGTTTTCTGAAGCTTGAATACAGAGAAGAGAGGAGCAGAGGTCCAGAGTCCTCTCAGAATACTTTGAATTACAATATGATCAAAGGTTAGGATGGATTTATGACCAAATGAAGCAAAATAAAACTTACTTACTGCAGCTTTAATCCAGCCAAGAAAAAAATCATTGTAGTAATGAATTTCAATAAGAGCTGAGGATTTCACAGTTCCATCTGCACAGATAAAAACCTTCGACAATGGTGACTTTAAAAATAACAAAGGCTACAGATAAAAATAGTCAATGATATGTGAAGGATCTGATGTGACATTTAGTGTTATTACAGGATCAAAAGTGTCAAGTTTAATTATCAGAGTTCATGGAAACAAACCATATAAATAAGTAAATAATCAGAATAGTCAAGAAGTCAGAATAACACAAAAAAAAACATTTACATTTTAGAGCTGAGAGTGAATAAAGCCATTATTTTATTGTATTTTAGTATTTTTAAAACTCTACCTGTGTGTAGTCCAAAAGTTGCTCTCATAAATCCTTCTATTAAAACTTTATTTAACCATCATTGAGATTAGGAATCAACTGAAAGGGATTAACCCACAAACCAATGTCTCTGCCATAGAAGAACAAAGAGATGACATCAAAGTGGGAAAGTGTCTTTAAAAAAGTGTTTTTACTTCATTCCTAATACGATTCATTTTGTTTCTCTGTCAGATGAGGAGGACAGTAATTCACTTGGAGTCATTTTTGTTCTGCTTTTGTTTGTTTGTTTTTCTTTTACTGGTAATATAACATCACTCACATTTCAATCGGAGAAGCCACAGTATCAACACACACAGATGTTTTGGAACAATCCGTGGAAACAGCAGAAATGTGACTTTGTCACAAATTTGTGGGCTCACACTGGCATCAGTGGTGATGAGAACAACTTACGGATTAGTTATGTGGCTTGAATTTTAAGTGTTTTTGGCCACTATCATCTCCATTCTCCAACCTTCTCCCATCCCTCAGCCCAACAGTTTAACTACATTCAAAGCTTTTATGGTAGAAAGTCTGATACTACTAATTAATAAGAAAAGATACATATTAGAATGTCTGTGGTTTTTTTAAATGTGATCCCTTTGTTGTATTGGGTAAATAAATGTAATATTAAATCCAGTCACCTGTAGGCAGCCACCTCCATGCCCAGATCCATCTTCACCTGAAGCAGAGCTTGATGCTCTCTCATCTTCTCCGTCATATCGTCCACCATCACATTCCTCTCGTGCTCCAGGTGTTTGATGATCATCTGGTAGAAAAAGAGAACATTAGATTGTACACAGCTGTCATGGAAATGCATTGCTGCCTAGGAAGGTGGAGAAAAGGTTCTAAAGCTTTTTAAACCTAAACTTGTGAATGAGAACCAATCAATGAATATTTACTGTATTTATATTCTCTGTCATTCACGTGTAAACACATAAAACATGTTTGGTTTGTTTTAATCCCATTTGATTCTCCTCATGTTGGTTGTACTGTGAGTGCTCACACAGCTTTAGCCACGCCCACTCAGTCAAAGTGGTGATGGTGACCTCTTTGGGAGGCTAATCAGGATTAGTCAGTCTGACAGCTAACTGGTTTTAGTGGTTGGAGTAATCTGGTTGCTACAAACTGATGCAGTGCAAAGTCATCCATCGATTAAATCCTTTGACACAACGGCCACTGCACGCAAGACTGACAATGTTATTAGCATCTTAGCAATGCTAACATCAGCCAGGCCTCCTAAAAGAATAAAAGCAAAATGCCCCACAGCTTTGGTTATCAGCCGATGTGAACTGAAGATCAGCACCAGCTGACCCTGAGTGTAGGGATAAGTGATTACATGAATAAACTATGTTCTAAAAATCATAAACAACTAGTTTTTGACTCGTGTAGCTGTGTGTGTTGCAGCATTAAACCACAACGCAGCGTCTCTAGCATCACATGAAGCTGCTTGTCATGTTTACAGTTTAATGCGGAATGAGTGATTAATGAATAAAGTTGAATTATTAAAGAAACTCACCTACATCTGCGCGCTTCGCATTCAGTTCACACTCTAAACTGACAGAAGTCACATTTAATGTGTAATATGAACAAGCACACACACACAAAATTTAATTTATGCAAAACAAACTGAAATGTGCGTTAAGACCTGCCGTCTGAACAAAAGCTATCGTCTCTCGTGTCCTGGGTCTTCCTCGGGGTGTGCCTGAACACATCACCATAGAGGAATCCTAATCAAGAACCCAAGCCACTTCAACATCCTACAGTAGCTCTCAGGAGAGCCCAGCCCATATGGTGAGTAGGGTTGGGTACCGAAACGCGGTGCCAATATGGCTCCGGGTCTGACGTAAATGGTAGTAACCAAACCAAATAAGAAAGAACATTTTGGTGCCTCATTTCATGATAACAATATTCATCTCCATTCTCTAGTATTATATAGTTTAATAAGATATTTTTTTATTTAAATGTTTTTGTTTATTTATTATTTCCATAATGTACTTGTACTAGTACAGTGCCCGTCGGAAGTATGCATTCATGTGGGAGCATAAGGGGTATAATTGCGTATTTTTTGTATCTTTCTGTTGTGTTTTTGTGCATTTTTTGTATAATAATAGTTTTTTGTTGCCATTGCAGTGTGATTCTGGAATCTTTTTGTGTATGTTTGTATCTTTTTTAGTGTAGTTTTGTGCATTTCTGTTGTTATTTTGTGTATTTTTGTATAAACATTTAGTTTTGTGTATTTTGAGTCATAAGCATGTATGTCTATGCTGTACAACCCCTCGACTAACAGAGAAAGTTTGTCGAACCAGTGCCACCACTGGATAAGTTTGTGTAGAGCCCTGATAATAATAAATATGTTGATAGGGATATAATATTAATAGTGAAAGTAGTAATAGTAATAAAAGTAATGTTGTAATGATATTAATGGTAATAATTGCAATAACAAAATAATAATTTACTAAAAACAATATTAATAATAAACAATCCATCCATCCATCCATTTTCATACCCGCTTATTCCCGTTTAACAGGGTCGCGGGGGTCTGCCGGTGCCAATCTCCGGCTCTCATAGGGCGCTGGGCAGGGGTACACCCTGGACAGGGCGCCAGTCCATCACAGGGCAACACAGACACAGACAACCATTCACTCTCTCATTCACTCCTATGGGCAATGTAGAGACTCCAATCAACCTTACGGTCATGTTTTTGGATTGTGGGAGGAAGCCGGAGTACCCGGAGGAAACCCACGCAGCACGGGGAGAACATGCAAACTCCACACAGAAAGGACCCCAGTCCACCCCAGGGCTTGAACCCAGGACCTTCTTGCTGTGAGGCGGACATGCTAACCACTAAGCCACCGTGCGCCCCTTAATAAACAATATTAAATAATTATAAGGTAATATAATGATAATATAGCAATTCCAATAATACAATGAGAACACCAGTAACTATAATAAAAAATATATATTAATAATGAAAAAGAATATGATGGTAATTATAAGAATAGCAATAACTTCAATACAACAGTAAAATTATACAATAATTTTGTGTGTGTGTGTGTGTGTGTAAAAAAGAGAGACCCGAAAGTACCACAAAAATAAACGGTTTCCAACACCAAAGTCGCAAATCTCTCTCAACGGCTCTGTGTGAGTTCACCATGTACATCCCGATGTAGTGCACGCACGCACGCGCATCAGCCGTGTGTGTGTGTTTGTTTACATTGCAGCTGCTAGCATCTTTCTTAGCACATAGTAGAATATGAGAAGAAACACTCACCGTTGCACAGAACAAACAATAATCATAGTGGACCCATCCGCTCAAAAAAACGTTACATTTCTCTGTCTGAAGAAGCAGAATGTTTGCGATAAGGTCATGACCATCAGCACAGGCACCGCCCACACTCATGGAGATGAAGGAGGAAGTGAAGTCTGTGACCCAAGATTTAAAGTAAGTTTAATAATATTAAATAATAATGAAATATTAACTTAAATGACTTTTAGCGGTACAAAAACCTTTTTAATATCGACTTTTTTTTTTTTTTTTAACTCAAACAACTGCGACACGGTGACGTCATGAACACGGAACCGGAAGTGGCACGCGCTTACCGAGGGAGCCGTAATTATAAAATTAATGTTTTGACCGTTTTGCGTCACCAAATTACTCCAAAATAACAGATGCACACACTTGGGGTATTTGGAACGTGGATGAATAGCAGTTGATTCACAGTTCATCTGTTTCGCCTTCAAAATGGATGCTGGAAGTCGTCTCTCAACACATGGTGCGCTAGCGCCCCCTCACACCCTGAGGTCAAAAGCTGAATAGGTTTCATTTTGGGGCCGTCCAGAAGTGAAATAAAATGAAAATAAACATTTGAAATGACCAAATTACTCCAAAATAACAGATACACACACTCGGGGTATTTGGAACCCGTCGACCGAGTTTCAGGTCAAACTGGCACCGCGTCGGGGAGATATTTGCTCCACACACACACACACACACACACACACACACACACACACACACACACACACACACACACACACACACACACACACACACACACACACACACCTCCCTTGAATTATAGTATAGATATATAATATTGTGTTCAATTTGGCCCTGAAAATAAAAGGGTATTGTTTCATTGTTTTTTTTTTTTTAAGTACCGGTTTAAGCACCTTTTAAGATCCGGAACCGTTTAAAAAAAATATCGAGTAGGCACTGGTATCGAATAAACCCAACCGATACCCAACCCTAATGGTGAGGGTTGGAATCAAGATCCAAGATAAATGGATGAATTTACAGTCAAACATTTTAAATGTTTTAATGTGATATAGGACAGCATGGTCATCTTTAAAAACTTCCTTCTCACTTTAGATATTTCACAGATCCCTGTTGTGGTGATAACGAAGGGGTTTTTTCAAATGGTCCAGAATTATATCCAGTCATCTTTTTATGGTCATTCAGAAATGTAAACCATTCACATACATCCTGAACGTCACTCTTTATGTTTCACCTCTGCTGCAAAAATGAGAAAATGTATTTTTTGTCCAGATCAGATTCAAAATAATTGGACGATAAATGTTATTATTCACCTAAATAAATATCCTTTAGTTCATTTATTAATTTTGGTTGTAAATCGAGCTTTAAAACCGTGGGGAAATGAAAAGCCAAACAACCTCCACCTCTCCTGTAAATGTCAATCTGAAGGAGCCACACAGTGACGTCATGCAGGTGGGTGTGGCAGGGAGCAACTGCTCATGCTGTTATTTTCCTGCTTATTCTAAAACTAGCAGCTCTGATAAATTAAACATTAGCTCGTTGTTAAATAATAAAACATAAATGTTGTGATGAACTCTCTGTGAGTCTTTTCTTCTCACCTGGTATTCACTGAACTCTGAATGAAACCTCTCCTTCATCTTTATCACTTCTTCCTCCAGGCGCGTGCGGACGCGTGCTTGTCTTTCCGCCTCTTTGCGCATGCTCTCCACCTCTGTGACGTAGTGCACCTTCTCCCTCTGCAGCTCCTCCAGCAGGGCCTTGTCCTCGTGCAGGGCCTGCTCCATCTCACACACCCTCTGCTGGTACCGGTCCATGGTGTGGACCCAGCCCTCCGACAGGCTGCGCGCGCACTGCTGCACCTCGTGCACATCCACGGACACCGCGTGGGGGGTGATGACGGGGACGAGCCGCGAGTGCACCTGCTGCTGGAGGTGGACCTTCTGGTGCGCGTGCGCGTCCTCTAGTCGCTGGTGCTCGTGTTCCAGCTGTGAGAGCCGCAGCTGGAGCTGGTTGTTGATGTGGTGCGCGCGCTGTAGCTCTAGGTCGCGCGCCTTCAGGTCTCCGTGCGCGTCCCTGTGCGCTTCGCTCTGCTCGCTGCACAGACTGTGGAGAACCTGCAACTCCCTCCACAGCTGCTCCCTCTCCAGCTCCACCTGGGACTTCTCCGAGGACACCTGGTCCAAGCTCCTCCTCAGAGCCTGCAGCTCGGCCTTGTACTGGGACTCTGCAGGCCCCGCTCCGCCCGCACGCCTCAGCTTGGTGATCTCAGCCTGAAGATGTAGGTTCTCCTCCTCCAGCAGCTTGGTTCTGGACAGGTACTGACCCAGTCTACTGTTGAGCTGCTGCAGCTGCTGCTTCTCGCTGTCAAAGGTTCTCTTGAAGGGAATCATGATGAGACCAAAGTGATGTCCAGCCCGTCTGTGCCGCTGTGTGTGGACCAGAGGCTGTTATACAGTGTTCAGAGCTCTGCCCTATGACAAGGAGGGGGCGGGGCCTGCATCACTGTCCCGTCCGCTCGCTACGTTCAGGAAGTCAGTGGAAACAGACCGGAACCAGCAGGAAAACCAAGCAAAATAAAAGGTATTGCATGAAAACGTTAGGGAAAGATTTGAAAACATTTTTGATGCACAAAAGTCAGATAAATACATCCAGGATAAAAGAGAACGCGTGGTTTAACTAAGTCTTTTACCGTCATTTTCCATCGCCTACTTATTCAAACTAGGTATATGCTTTTTATTTTATTGGAATGTGTTGTGTTTAAGAAATTGATATTGCTCTGTAAAGTTAGATAACCAACTAAATCAATAAAACTAAAGATTAAAAAAAAAATAGCTTTTTAACTGTTTATCTGAACTTCCCAGTCCAAGAAATTCATGTCAAGGTAAATCTTGGACCTATTAGCATTTCCTGAGTCATCTGACCGAGATAAATCGGATTAAAACAAATAAATGAAATAATTAATGACCTCTTGGCAAATAACAATCTTTGTGATGTTTGGAAGGAATTGTACCCCGAGTTTACCTCCGAGTTTACGTACTGAGATGTGATGATTTACTACTGCTGCTTAGAATTAGAATAGACTTTATTGTCATATATGTACAGCTACATGCACAAAATGTGTTCTCTGCACTTAATCCATCCCTGAGGAGCAGTGGGCAGCCACAATGTAGCACCCGGGGAGCAGATAAGGGACTTGCTCAACATCCCACAGTGATGGCCTAGGTGAGATTTGAACCAGCGACCCTGAAGACCGCTTCCTTAACCACTTGGCCACCACTTTTTTTTGTTGGTGCTGTGATAAACACACACGCTGAAACAAATGGCTAAAACTCCAGAAAACAGGTGAGTTTGGGAAAATAAACCTCAAATACTATGTTGATGGGGTTCTTAGAACAATTTGAAATGGGTGAAAAACTGCATATTTTAAAGGCTTTTAAGGCTCTCCCCCTCTTTCACTTAAAAATGTGATTAAACAAGATATAAACATTCCAAAGTTATCCCTAAAGTAAGACAACTTTATGTTAAAGAAATGGAATTTTGTAACCTTAAATGTTACAACAAATGTATGAGAAATACATTTTTGAGTTGTCTGTTTTGTGAAGTTGGGACTGAAAATCTGTTTGATTGTTGGTACATTATTTCTGCCTCATGATTCTTTTTTGTTTTGTCTTTTGTTTAGTTTTTTTTTTAACTTTGTCTATAATAGCTATTGTGAAAATGTGCCTTTTTGTATCTGTACATGTTCAATATCAAAATATTAAACTTAATTAAAAATTAACTTCATTAACTTTTTTTATATAAATAAATAAATAAACGTATTAACAAAAAATAATCAGTTGGTAAAAAAATTTTAAATAATAAATTGTTAAATCATAAATTTATTGTTAAATATTTAACAGTTTTTTTTAATTGTAAGCATATTTGGTACGATTTCAGGAAGTTTAATAGCCTGTAATGAGTCTGATTAGGGAAAGACGAAGAAGCAGAAATGTGTAAACTGAAATTGTGAAAATTTAAAATCAGAGGCTTAAGGTAAAATATTTGCTAATTTTGCTCCAGATTGTCATTGTGTTGATGGTTTGTAGATTAATCTACAATCATTATGTTAAGGTTTTTTTTTTTTTCACAGTGAGTCTGCAGTGAGTTGTGATGAACAGCAGGTGGTGCTGTGGCCAAGTTTTATTGTGAAGTCCTCTGATAATTTTGTTTTTTTTTATTTGTCATTCTGCAAATTATTGTTTGATGATGAGGGTGTTTGATTATGTTATTGAGATGTTCTCTAAACACTTTAAATGTTCAGTGGATCTGAATCAAAGAATTAGAAAAGCATAATTTGACTGTCAGTGTTCATGTGTTTTTCTCACAGAAAAAAAGTCTCTTTGGTTTTTACATCTGTTTTTATTTGAAGTCACAGGCAGTAGGATGACGTAGAGCAGGGGAATGTGACCCTAAAGTCTGTATAAACTTCACTATGACTTTTGTCTAGATCAAAATAAACATAACAAACTTTTTTTTAGAAATAAAAAAAAAATTATAATATCAACAAGTGCTTTGCTTTTTCACTGTTTATTCTAAAGTTTGACCTTTAATTAAATTACAGTTGTTTCTTTCCTTGGCAGCGCTACGTGTTAGTCATTCCTGTTCTTTTGTATTTATCTTTTTTTATATATATAACATTGCCTTATTTATTTGATAAACCATTTTTTCCCAGCTTCAAATTAAACCATCTTCATTAGTGGAGTAAAACGTTCCCACACCCAGCCCTGAGAACCACGGACTGTGTAACCTAATCTCCATCATGTTTCTTTGGGGTATTTTTTACTGAGATCTGGTAATAAATAAAGAAGAGCTGTGAAATAATCACTCTCTCTGTTTGGCTTTTGAAATGATAAATGTCATAACTTTTGATTTAATTACTGAGTTTAAAGGGAAACATTACTGTAACAGCTTCCAGTTAATTGTTAAAAAAAATCTAATGTTTATCATATATTCTGCCTTTTATAATAATTTTTTATTATTCTCACATAAATCTTAACGGTTTACTCTTATTGTGAGATAATGTTTTGTTTTATCAGATAAAGACAAAGTGTCAACCCACAGATCAATCAATCAAAGATCATTTGCTGGGGAAAATGTCAAAGGTTAAGAATTGTTGCTTCAAAGTCTGTTTTGATCTGTAAACACTGATTGACATAATGGGAAAAGTTTGGTGCATTGCATTGTGGGATGTGGAGTCTTGTAGACAGACGTATGATAGAAGTGTTTTTAATCCCAGTGGTTTACGTATGTTTGTGTGGGGATTAATAGAGTTCCTCTAATCTCAAACATATGTACACAATATTTATATATACATATACGCATGTGCGTGTATATATATATATATATATATATATATATATTGTATGACTCGGGAAGCAGGATGATTATCGTATGTGATTGTTGAATGATTAGATAAAATATGTTTTACTTCTTTCTACCCTTTTCAGAAATTTTATGCTGGATATAGGTGTGTGTGCTTGTGTGTGTGCCTAAAAGGGAAAATAAATATGACGCCAAAGAAAGTGCATACAAAAAAAATCCAACTTTATACTGAATCATTGGGCATTTATACAGTGATTTTAACCAATATCACAAAAGGAAAATTGAAAAAAATAAATAAATAACACTCCTACAGGAAGAAAAAAACAAAACTTATCAGAAAAGGAAATAATCACCAGGCAACACGAGGAGAAATCCTTCAAACACTTTCATTGTTCAGCCATTTTAAGACCTTTTTTTGTTCTTGTTTTTCTTCCCATTCATGACATTGAAATGTGTTCCTTTCCCTGGACTTTATCATTTATTTGGTTTTTTAGAAGCAAAACTATGACAACAAACAGGAAGTATTTTCTGTAAAAAGGTTGATTGGTTGTTATATAATTGGACAAAAAAAAGTTTTTTTTTTTAATTTTTTTTTTATGTTTGGCATAATGTAAGGCAATCATGACAAATCAATTAGCCCTATTGATCCGAGGCAGGAAAAACAGATCTGGTAATAATATGGGCGGGGCTTTGATATGCAGCTCAGTGAATGGCTGAAAAGCAGGAAGAGATGATGAAGAGACAGAAATGTGCTATGAGATGTGTGATGATATGATGAGAAAAGTACAGGATGAAGAGGAGGGGGAGGAGTCTGTGGATAAAGCCACGCCTTTCCTTTGACCTGAGATTGAATGGCACCCATTGGGCAGTGCTTAACACGCTCACACACGGAGCTAAGGTGTCCATTCCAAAGAAGAATAATTTGAATAATTACAATAAAAAAAAAATATACATCCACAAAACAAATACAGGAGGAAACATTCCATAAAGATAAAAGGCAATTAAAATAAAATTTGGGAGAGGAAATTAAACATTTTTCTTATTTTGTTTTCATTCTTAAACCATTAAATGATATTTTTTTTAAATGGACTTTAGTGGAAACCTTAAAATACCAAACCTGAAGGATTTTCTTATATTTATATTTATATATCTATATATATCATATCATCCAAACAAGAATAAAGAATAAAATAGCAGCTTCTTTCTGTACAGACAAAGGCAAAAAAACATCAGAACCGTAAAAAGGTTTTTAAAAAAGTGACAAAAAAAACCCAATGATGTGTATAAAAAATGATCTTGCAGTCAAAAATACAAACTGTAAGACCTTTAGATGTGTTTGAAATGTAGAGAAACAACTCAAGACTTTAATCTTTGTCTCAAGGCTACGAAAAGTCGGATCCAACAGTGTCTCCTTTCACGCTTTTTGGTGCCTTCTGATTGGCCAGAGTCGGTCCACGCTGTGAAACGCACGAGAAGTGACACGTTATGGGTTTGTGATATTTGATATTTAGCTGTTATTAACAGGCTGTGGTTCAGAGAAACACCTTTAAACAAATCGTCTGTGAGGTTCTTATCGGTTTGCAATTTGCCAAAGATTTACCAGATTATGAGAAAAATATTCATTAGGGACACAAATGCAGAAAAAAATATATACTTTTAGCAAATTGTTTACAGGAAACATTGTATGTCATATTGTTTAATATCAGGACATATTGTTTCGTGACATGCAAATTGTGAATCATATCGTATCCTCAAGATTCATGGCAATGCACACCCCTAGTGTGCATGTGCAGAGCATGTCAAGTAATTTTTTCCATTTTAACCTGGAAATAAGGAGGGTTTGCTTTTCCTTTCCACTCCGTTACCATCAACCGTATCCATAGAAATCCCAGAACAACTTTGTCCATGTTTAAAAAGCCAATGAAGGACATTAGGTATTAGAACAGGAACCATTGAGTTGTAGCTCATTGTGTGATGATGGTGACCAACTTACCACTCTGTTAACACAAAAAGGTAACGGAGTAGAAAGACCTTCATCATTCAACCCCAAGATGAACAAACATTAGGAAGAACTACATGATTACCAACATACCAAATGTGCCCCAAATGAAAAATTTGCCTTTTTACATTAAAATTATTAACCAATAGAAAACCAAAGTGTTATTTTTCCCCACTCTGCCCCAGAATGGAAAAATAAAAAGATTCTGTACTTGTTGCTAAAGATTCAAGCCGACTAAAATGGTGCTAACTTTGAACCACAGCCGTCAATCAGAAATAAGAAAGGAAACCTGTTGGAAACTGAGGGAAACGCTTGATCTGGCAACAGTTTTTAGCAGATATCAAACTCCGCCCCTCATAGAAATTAACCAAATATCTGAGTCCCAACCTAAAACCCAAGCAAATCCTTTATAAGTCTTTTTGTGGGAAAGTACTTGTGTTAAAGGAGTCATAGACCATGTTTAGAGCTAATCATATGATATAAATACACACTCAAATATCCATTACATCCTCTCTGAAATCATCAGGAAACAAAGTGCTCTTCTGTTGGTTTTGCTGGCAGATATGTGTTAAAAAACAGGTTTTTTAAAGTTCTTCCTTCTTGAAGGATTTATTTGTGAGTAACACATTGAAACGGAGCCCCCCAGTGTTGATGCAGAGCCTCCAGTTCCAGGTGCTGGCACACAGTAGAAGAAGAAGATGAAGTCCTGTTACCCTGTGTCGAAAAGAAGGGGGCGGGGCTTATATCAGCAGGCTGACGACTGGGGCAACGGCAATGCCCGCTCGTTCTTCCTGCCCCCGTTCATGTGTGCATAAGGTTGCATCTCGTCGTAGTTGGGCCTCAGAACCACCACAGGCCCGTTGGCCAGAGTGTGTCCTGAGTGCTGGTCCGACCCCTGACCCGTATGGCCCGGAGAGGCCACGCCCGATCGTGAGGGAGACCCGGCGCTCAGCAGCGGCGTGCTTGGGCTCTGTGAGGGCGATAAGTGCTGGGAGGAAGGGGGGGGCGTAGAGGAAAGGACCACCGCCATTGGCTGCCTAGTGGAGGCCGGATCCAGTGGAATGTTCTCCATGTTCTCTACCTCCATGTCCAGCTCCTCCGTGTCCGGTGGCTTGTTCTCCTCGCTGTAAAAGAAGCTCATTTCCCTGAATGGAGGGTCTAGGTCTTCCTTGATGCTGCTGATGATCTCCAGGAAGGATGGACGCATTTTAGGGTTGTACTGCCAGCACATCCTCATCAGCTCAAACCTGAGGGTCACAAATTACACCATGGTCAACAATGAATCAATAAATACAAGAAGCCAAGGAATGAAACGCTCAACGCAGAATAATACATAGTTTTGTCTGACGTGCGTTTAGGCAGGAAATAAAAAATGCCTTGATGATGGACGAGTGATGTCAAGATTACAGATTTTTTTTATTAATTGCGATATTAACTTTATGATTCTTTTTGCATTATTTAATTTCACTCACTGTCCATCCTTGGATAGATGCTCTAAGTCAAGAACAAAATAATATATCACCACAATGTAAAATAACCAAACAGTACAAGAATAATGTTCATAATTCTATTTGGAATTAAAAACAAATTATGAGAAAAAAAAGGAGGAAAAAATGGAAAAAAACAAGAAAAAATAAGGGAAAAAAAGAAAGAAAAGGGGAAAAAAAACAAAAGAAAAGAAAAAACGAATCACATCTGCTGCGTAAACAATCAATAAATGCTGCATATTAATACAGTATGTATTTCTCTCAGAAAAAAAAAATATATAAGCTAATTCTGCTACTTGGTGAAGGCGGTCGTTTTTTTGTCTGCTCCCACTCTCCTCCCTATCTGCCCTTGCTGCTTGTTTTGTCTTCTGTCTTGTGGTTCTAATAGGAGACTCTCTCTGCATTCATCCAAAAACTGAAATTATGGAATTAGTTGGCTGGTCTCTTAATGCAATCGACCAAATTTTTTCAAAGAGAAGACCAGGCCGGAGTGAGCCTGTGTGTCCGGACGGAATGTTTGCAGCTGGATCCATGATGGATTCTTGAAACAAATGGAAGGGCGTGTGTCTGTCTTTACTTTGCATGGAGGACGTGGAGGATATATACATGATTGGAATCATGGTAGCAGGGATGCTGTTGATTGGAGCTAGCAGCTTTCTGATCTATCGTAAAGTCTGTATACATTGGCAACTGCTTTGGGATGGCTGCCAGTCATCTCTGAAGGATGGGACACAGCATTGAACTCTCAGACTATAATGTTGAATAAACTCAAAAGTAAGCAGGAGGCTACTTTGGAGCGTTTGCTTGGAATTGAATCGATCTTGGAGAGGATGAATGCTCGGTCAACTGTTTGATGCCACATTATTGGATTTACTGCTGAGACCAGAGACTTCAAGGCTACTGAAAGAGTTGGCCTCCCCCCACACGCCAGCTCAAGGTTGTGTCTCAATCTCCCCCTCCTCCTCCCCCCCTCCTTTCCTCAATTACCACCGGGACATTCGTCTTCTGAACCAGGCCTACCAAGGTCGCTACATAACATCTAACTGTATCAGAGAGAGAGAGCAAAGTTTTATTTTGTCTACGCCTTCACCGGCCCTCCACCTGCCCCCCCTCCCCTCCGAGCTCAGGGAATGTGTCTGTGGAGGAGTGCCCAGAGAGGCTGCACGCCCACGTCCCCCAGCAGCTGGATATCCTATCCCAGTCTCCTCCCTGCCCCCAATACCCCTCCCCCAGAACCACCACCACCTGTCCATTTGCTATGGTTATCGTGACTGTTTACTTTGACTGTGTTTTGCTTTATATGCGTTTTATACTTTACTCTCCAATAGGGAATTCAGTTCAAAACCTGCCATTTCCCTTCACCTCTCCTTATGTTGGTTTCCCATTTCTCATCTAAATAAGGGGCGCCGCCCTTGTGGCGAACCACAGTTCTCTCGCTCCTGCGTGCCCTTGTTATAAGTGTTATGTGTGATTGTCTTTAAATGTTTTCTTAGATGAGATGAAACTGAAATTAAATGTTGTTGCTTTGTTGCTCTTTGTCATGTGCAATGACAAATAAAACTGATAGTGATTCTGATTCTATAAAATATTGGAAATATTCTAAATAAATATCATATAAAATAATTGAGGTGGTGTAGCTTTGTTTTTGTTGCCGGGGGGTTGCACTAATCTACAATATAGTTCCTGCATAAAATTTTATGTAAAATTGACGGTATTTAGGAAACATTACGATTAATTAATGTCATAATGTTTAATACCGCAATTAATCGTGAAAACGAGTAGCCTAATCGTGACATCCCTGGTTAAGACACGCCCATTCTGCACTATAAAATCTCCAAAGAAGAATCTATGCTAAGCTAACTAGCGACTCAATACTCACAATAGCTCTCCACAGATTTCAGAGTCCAAAGATGATAGTTTTTAAATAAGGGGCGGGGCTAACAGTGATATGAGAAGCCACCAAAACGTCCCAAAACAACATTCTCAGCCAATAACAAATTCAATTGTAATAGCCTGGTTTCAACCTATAGATTGCAGTCATTCAGACATTTTAAAACTAAATACGACAAATAAAACTAGTTTGACTAAAACAATAATTATATGTTAAGTTTTCATTTATTCAGACAACTTTTTTCAGGAAGTTTACTTTGATCTCCTCACGTTACCACCGTCAACTGCCAGTCTTCCTTAGAGGCGTCTGCTGATGGCTTTGATGTTTTGTCTATGACTTCCTTCTGCGTAATAATTTGCAATAATAAAAAATAAATGTAAATTAAACAACATTACTTCATACCAAATTCTTTTTTTTTTCCGCAGGGAAAAGTGTTTTTGTGCTTTAGTTGCTCTTTAAATATAAAGTCTGCTGTTGTGAGACATTTGTTATTTAGTTTTAAATTGAAATGAGGGGTATCATGTAAAAATCACTTTTTCAAGCTTTATATCATGTTAGTGTGTCATTCCCTCCTGAAAAAATATACCTCCAGTGTTGGTCAGTATGATTCACGTATTTTTGTGCAATTTTTAAATCTCCTGCTAGAAGCCATTTTTATGCTGTTTTGCTCGAGGACATAGGCTTTGCCTTGGGGACAAGGCCCCTCCCCCCTTCTATGTTCCCTTCCTTATTTCGGCCCACAGCAACCGCCTCCGCAGATTTAGCTTTACTTATTTTAAATACTTTTGTAAGAAACCCATGGTGTATGTTGTCTGTACTCATTAATTTACACATTAAAATTAAAAAAAAAAAAATGAAATAAAAAATGTAAATAAAACTTGCACACTTCCTTACCAACGCTGTCAAAAACAGTAGAGAGATAACTGTGTGTCGATAGGTTTACTCTGCTCACCGTAGTAGCTGCCTGCCTTTAGTTTTTAAAAATGCCTTCAGCGAGAAAATTTATTTTTTGATTCGAAGAAAGCGGCCCTCTTTTGGATGAAACAATTTGTCAACAATGGCTGGAGTTTATCTTTGGAAGCCGCCCTCGTTCCATAAAGATCTGCTATGTTTGTTCCAGGCACTTTTCAGATGACTGCTTTAAAACAAGAGCTTATTTGAAAGTGGATTAATAAATACACTGACACTAAAAAACAATGCAATCCCAGCTGCACGGGTAAGCTTGAGTGTGTGTGTGTGTGTGTGCATGCGTGCGGGCGGGCGTGTGTGTGTGTGTCGGTGACAGGGGAGAGATCTCCATCCGCACGTTAGCGTTCCTCACTTTGATAATCTTTCAAATGTATTGTAGCGATGTAAACATTTAGCCAAATACAGCGCACAGAAAACAGAAGTAAACAAAATCCATGCGTGTTTGTATGAGTACTGAAGGGGGTGTGTTCATGGGCATGTCAGACAGGCTTGGAGTTTCTTAACTCACTCAGTGCCATTGACAAGATATCTCGTCATTTCAAATACAAACGTTCAGTGCCATTGACGAGATATCTTGTCATTTGCATTTTTTCACGGGGATTACTAGAAAACACCCTGGCAGAGGTCCCTCATCAATATCTAAGCTGTGGGGTGTTGTAGTGACCAACTGTGTCCTGAAGATGGCAGCAGTGCACCTTTAGATGAGAGATTAGCCGCTGATGCTACCCAGCAAAGCAGGAAAAGAAGGGAGATTATGGCGCTACAGAGTGATATCGTGAAGTACCCAGCAGCTCACAGCACCACATACTAACACAGAACATGTGTGGACCTGAGTGGATTATTGATAATGTTGTGATCGTGAGATAAAACCATCAACTAACCGGGCCAAACGGGTCATCCCTGCGTGTCGGGAAGAGGGGGAGCCAGAAAGTAAAATAATAGGTGACACGTAGGAGGTAGCAGCGCACCTTTGGATGAGAGATCATCCGTGCTCATCACAGCTAAGAGGAAGAGAGGAAAGGAATTTACGAGACAGAAAATGGCGCTACGTACAGAGCTGACGTTCCCAGCAGCGCACACTCCGACCAGAGCAAGTGTGGAATTCATGGATAATGTGGCGATTGTGAGATAAAACCATAAAAAATGGCGCAAGCAGTGACACTCAGTATGTCTGGGAGGAGGAGGAAGTTGCGTGTGTGCAGACTGACGGGAGAGAAAGTTGGAGGAACGCCAAAATACAGTAAGAAATCCATTCAACTCTGACCCAGATAGATAAATAATAATAATTTTGCCATCAAAAGCCCGGTCTGTGTTTTTTTTTTTTTTTTTTTTATATAAGGAAACGATGTTCAGACGTTAGAGTTGTAACTAAAGCAAAAAAAAAAAAAAAATAGCTTTAAAGTCACTGACAGGGTTTTTTTTTACAAAAAGGCTTTTTTCTGAGCTTTTTGCCCTGAAACTGAAGATTTGTGTAAAACTTGCTCTATTCAACGGTTGATTACAAAAGAATGAAACGAGCCAGAAACAAATGTTTTTGTTTTTTTTTTGATGAAAGTAGAGGCTTCAATCTTTCAGAATCTAGTGTCAGATTTCAGATAGTCAAAGTAGAAAATATTCTGTGGGTCTTTAAAATGAGTCAAAATGCTCAAAAACGGCTGGCACTGAGGGGGGTATTTTTTTGGGTTATTTGAGTATGCTATAGAATGGTACTATGTGCCTGATAAAAACATGATACCCCCCACCCCCCTTTTAAAATGTGTCTGATTTGTCAGCTAATTAGTGCAAACTATTGGAGTACTGAGGAATTAAACTCTGCCATTCTGCTGACAATATCACTAAACTTGTATATATCTGCATTATTTCAATATTTATATTGTAGTAGTACATTTGTAGAATGTGTTCACTTGTATTTAAAGGGGACATATCATGGTTTTAAATCCTTCCTTTTTACATATAAATCATACAGTTGTGGTCTATATAAAGCAGAACTGCAATGCTTGGGTCTGAATTCCTCATTATTATAGCTCCACAGACCCCTTTTCTACCCCTTTTCCGATGTGCTTCTGAGAGCAACTCGTTTTGGTGCGGTCTCTTTAAATGCAAATGAACACTCCATACCCCGCCCCCTCTTCAGGTTCAACTCCACCCTGCTCAGCCATTTTTGTAGTTTGATAGAAGGCTATGTAGCGGCGCAGAAAAAGTTTATTCACACGTTATTTACAAAATGTCAACAACGGAAGACTTGTCCATCCAGCCTTACATGTTTGAGCCAGAGTCGGACCCAGCGGAGTGAGATGATAATGAAGATGATGAACCTGCAGAACCCTAACAAGTGAGCTAACACAAGCACTGAGCTAACACAAGCACCGAGCTAACGCTAGCGCCAAGCTAACGTCACGAAATGCATTTTAATACAGTCTTTTCAAAGACAAAAACGGAAAAATGAAATGACTAATGAAAACTTGAAGTGCTTCGTGCACACAAAAATGACCTTACCCACAGATGTGGGTACATTTCCGTAAAAATAAAACTCAACCAGGCACTTCGAAAAGGTTCTGATGCTGGGAGACGGTGTAATGAAGCGTGTGGGTTACTACATCCAATAACCAAACATTTTGACTTATCCTTCAGCATCCTTGAGCTTGGACTACAAAATAAAAGCGAGAAATAAAAATTGGCGGATTGCTCAAAGTGTTGGGCCTGAAGTTGATGTACTAATTTGGCAGTTCCGCTGCAAATACTGTGATGTAATAGTTCAAAAAACATAATAGAGAATAGAAAAATCGAAACAGATTGAAAAATATGAGCAAAACAGAATATAAAGATATCAACGGAGCACCTGAAGAGACTAATTTGATTTTTTCTGTACTTCTAAACACTCTAAATATACAACAAAATGCATTTAAGGGCTAAAAAAGTGGATTTAGCATGATATGTCCCCTTTAATTAACAGTCTTTTACTTAATTATGTTTTCTTTTTTCTCTTCTTTGTTTAGTGTTTCTTCTTTTAATGTGTAATATTCATAGAGCCTCTGTAAGAAAGTAAATATTTTCCCATAGGATCAATAAAGTATTTCTGATCTGATCTGTCACTTCCATTTCTGACCACCGGGAGGCGCGAGAGACCAGAATGTGCTTCCTTAATCACAATTTCCACTTAAAAGTTATACTTTAATAAAAACACAGAACAGTAGTTGTTCTAAATCATCTCTCTCTCTCTCTCTGTATATATATATATATATATACA